>NC_133172.1:18279031-18579031 GCF_040802235.1 Manis javanica
TTTATCATAATAACTGCTTGAGGAGTGAGTGGGTGGTGTCTTTGTTCAAATTAGAATAAGATCCCCCTTCCCTGGGATGGAAGCAGCCTGTGCCAGGCACACGGTTTGGTAAAGAAAGCACAGGCTAGAATCAAATCAGTGTTTGCCCCTTTGCCTGGCACCCTTGAGCAGTGAACAACCTGCCCATCTGTACAACAGCCTCGTGGCTAAATCAAAGGATTGTGTGAGGCTGAAATATGACAACACTCGTTAAGCACTTGATGTGATGACTGTCACGTAGTAGAGACTCTATATTTGCGACTATTTCTGGTGCTGCTAGAATTTTCCCTCCACCTGCTGAAGTCTTTTCCTACCAACTTCCTGTTCACAGTTCAGTGCTGCCCCCTTGTGAGTTCCAAGTGGCATAACAGTGTCATTCTCCTGCCTCTTGCCTCCTTTTACTCAGAAATTAAAATGTTCTTTCCCAGGAAATGATTTTGGAGTAGCATCTCCCAAGAATGCCGAATAGATTGGAAGCAAACTGCCCACCTCTTTCCCCACTAGTCAAAGGCCTTTGCCCATAGCAGTGACAGCAGGCCAGTGAGGACGCTAGGAGGGGAGAGACACAGGTGGGGACATGCTGATATGTGCAGAGGCAAGCTTACCTTCTTCCTGCAACCTAGCCCTCAGCCTCCGTTCTTCTCTGGGACTGGGTCTCAGTCTTCTGCCAGGCTTGGCTCTTCCCAAAAGTGGCTCCAGTGATGCCCCCTGGCAAGGCCACCCCACAGTTTCTTTGGAGCAGCCCCCACCAGGGAACCCAGAGAAGCAGCCAGGCTGTTCGGATCCATGCACCTCCACCCTAGTCGGAGCTACTACTTTTGGGATATCCCCCCTTTCGTTCTTGCCACACATGCTGTCCCCCGGCCAGTACCCCTTCCCAGGTAGCCAGTCACCAACGGGTTGAGCACCACGCTCCAAGCACCTGTGATGAGCCCCAGCTTCCGCCAATAGCCTCCTATATCGGGGTACAGGAAGCCAGCCACGTTGGAGGCATTGTAGGGTCCTAAGCAGAGCAGCAGCGTGAGCAGAGCCCCGCCAGCCACCCAGGCTGCCCTGAGCTTCCGTCTGTGGCTCAGGCCTGAGCGGGCCAGTGCCCGGAGGCAGCCCACATAGCAGAAGGCTGTGATGGTCAGGGGCAGGAAGAAGAGCAGGAGAGAGAGGCTGAGGCGAGCAGGGCCCGCTAAGGCTGGGTCCCAGGCCTCCAGGCAGACTGGAGAGCCATTGACGGGCGTATTCATGCCCAGGGAGCTGGTGGTATTGTCCATCCAGCCTCCTGGAGCCTCCAACCCAAAGACCAGCCCCAGGTGACAGAGGACAAGGGCCCATATGGCCACACACACACCCCTGGAATAGCAAGGCCTCCGGGCGGCTTGGTAGCCCAAGGGGAAGGCAGCTCCCAGGTAGCGGCCAGCACTGAGGGCGGCCAGGAAGCCCCCGCCGGCATAGAGCGGAGCGAAATGAGCCAGGGCAAAGGCAGGACAGAGCAGGGCGGGCAGAGGCCAGGCGCCCGCGGCCAGGGCCTCTACTGCCTTCAGGGGCAGAGAGGCCGCCAGCAGGAGGTCAGAGCAGCCCAGGTGGAGGGCATAGACAAGGCTGGGGGTCAGGCGGAGCCGGGCATGCGACACAGCACCAGCAATGGCCAGGACATTGAGTGGGAAGCCCAGCACAAACGCGGCGACATAGAGGGCGAAGGAGAGCTGTGGAGGCAGGTCCATGGGGCAGGTCCCTCACCCTTGGGCTCCCCAGATCCACCTGCTGCCTGCCCTGAGAGGGGGACCCCTGGAGTCACAAACAGGTGTCAGCACCGCGCAGGGTATTAGAAGCCATCCAGTGAGATAGCTGGGGTCAGGGAGGCCCCAGAGAAAGGCAGCAGCCAGGTAGCAGTGGAGCCCGACTGGCAGAGAGGACTGCTCGCCCTCAGTCCCCTGTGTTCTTTCCACCAAGTCACCTCTTAAAATGAAGGGCGCACCCGCAGAGTGACCGGGGGCGGTAGAGTGCACGTGCAGGTCCCGTAAGAGGGAAGGCCTCTTGATTTCTGAGCCTCTGGGGAGAGAAGCAGCAGAGAGAATTCAGAACTAAGGCAAGCCTGACAATACATCCTTTTCGTAAGAAGGTAAGTTGGGTTCCTGTTTCCTGGAGGGAGAAGGGGCTGCTACCCCCACAGCGCCGGAGGGGTGGCAGCAACTCCCAGCTGAAGGGGAGAGAGGGGGTGGCTTGGGTAAGGTGGCAAGGGCAGGCAGTGGGCCTCCCCAGTGCAAGTCCAGGGGTAAGCCAGGGCCCTTCAGTGACTCAGGGAATGACCTTCAAGGAAACGGGCGCTCTGGGGAAATGGTGGAGAAAGGAGCCACGGAAAGAGGGACTCACCTCTTGGCGCTGCCAGACGTCTCTGTGGCTCAGGTGTCCCCCTCCTGGGCTGAGTGAGGGTGCCCGGGATGGGCAGTGAGCTGGAAGGGTGAGAAGGGCGGGGTGGTAGGGCCATTAGCCCGAGGCACTAGCAGCCTGGGTGAGCAGCTAATGGGGCATCTCGGGCTGGAGCTGGGGCCAGGCTGCAGGAGGCAAGGGCCCAAGAAGATGACACGAGCACAGGAAGGGGAGCAATCCGGGCTTTTCCGGGTAGAGGGAGGAGTGTGTAGCCAGTACCTCAAAGGAGCTGGGGGGGCGTGGTCCAGCTAGGACACGGCTTGGTCCCACCACCCAGGCACCCACGCCCTCCACCGCAGCCCCACCTGTTCAGACCTGCTCTGGGCTGTACATCCTCTCTCCTCCTGTGGGCGCTCAGGGGCAGGCCCCAGGCCTTACTGGCTCACACCTAGGTAACAAAGCTTAGTCACCCACACCCTTCGGTGACGAATATGCGGGATAATGAGGTCATCGGTGGTGGCCTTGCAGCTGCCTTCCTCTACACGTACAGGACAGGCCGTGGGCCCGTCTCCTCCATTCTCCATCTCCTTTCCCCTCTGGATTGATGACAGGGCTTTCTGACCCTCCCAGTGTTGGCAGGGGTGAGGAGGAGGAGACAAGGGGTGAGCAAAGTCGGGGTTGGTGGTACAGAAGTGACCTGGCTGTGGTCTCCACCCTGCTTCCCCCTGGGCTGTGTGGACGTCAAAGGGGATTCCTCCTGGGGCCACTTGCAGGGTCAACAGGCACACTCACTGGGGCACAGATGGTGCATGCCTCCAGCTGGCTCACTTCACTTTATTTTCAGCCTCTGGAAACTCAGCCCTTCACCTCCCTGTTGGGTTCACCTTGCTTCCTAAGTGAGGTTTAAAGCAGCCTCAGGCTGTCTCTGTGATTCGGTCTTTCTATCTCTGACTATGTGTATGTGTCTCTTCCTGTCTGCCTGCCTCTTTGCCGCCTGAGACTGACAGCACAGCCGCTCCCTGGACTTCAGTTTTCTTGAGTGTGTGTCAGACACCAAGCCACTGCCTCCCTCTTGCATGCATCCCAAGTTGCCAAGAAAAGGATTCTCCGAGCAGTTTCCTGGAAGTGCTTCTCATCAGGCTTCGGGGGGGTGGCATGGGGCTGGCTCTCAACAGTCACACACCAAAGAAATAACCTCATTTCCTTTCCCACTGCTGTCACTGAGTTGATCCTTGGTTGCCTCCCTTCCAAGTCCTACATAAGAGGTCCAGCACCTCCCTTGAAATACAGAACTTGCCGCCTGTTATTTAGTATTTTTGTCTTTGGGAAACACAAGAAACTGATGGAATGGAGGAAGCAATCAGAAAGGGTGTCATTTTACCTTCTGTGCCAAGCGTTTGGAGAAGAGCGAAGCGGGCACAAAGGGAAACATGGGGTCTACATGATCTTCTCCACTTTGGACCTGCCCACTTGGCGGTTCAGGTCCCTGCCTCGTGTCCCCTGCTCAGAGGGCCTTCCTGGAGCCCTCCATCCAAACAAGCCCCTCTGAACTCTAGTCTCTGTTTTCACCTTGCATGGTGGTTATTCAGAGTACCCACGACTCTGGCACATCAGTTTCAATGGCTCCTCCACTAGAATGCTGGTCAGCGGGGGCCAAGCATCTGTCTCCTTTGTCCACTGGCTGTTGCATACATAGTAGGAGATCTGTGAAGTGAATGAATGTCAGTTGTCTGGGTTCTAGGAGGATTGTGAGATCTGAGGCTGGGTGGAGGGCTGCCTGGGTTCAGGAGCTCCCCAGTCACCTGCTGTGCATGCCTCAGTGTTGCCTGTTGACGGTCACATCTCTTGGTCAATTGGCCATGAAGTAGGATAATGTCAGCAGCCAGGCTGAGAGATAGTCTGGGAAGGCACCTGCTGGTTGCCAGGGAGCCTGAGCCAGGCCTCATAATGCTTGGGGCTTCCTTCAGCTCCTTAAGGGGACCCTGGCCTAGAATACTGGGGGCACCCTAAAAACCCCAAGATTAATTAGGACTATGCCATATCTTTTCTGTATTCCAACAACTGGCTCTATGCTGGCTGAATTGACAGGTGTTCAGTAAATGTTTGCTGGATGAGTGGGTCAATGATACTGGACCTTGTTTTCTATACAGAAACACCAAACCCTTCCCCTCTCATTTAAACAGTTATCAAAGCCTTCCAGAAAAGCTAATGGTGCTCATAAGAAATCACACAGGGGACAAAGTAGATGGATGGGGAAATCAGTGCCTCACTCTGCTGCAATTCTAAAGATGGCCATAGTGTTGCCTAGTCTTTGAGAGCATTCTGATATCAAGCAGAGGGGAAAGATGTCAGCAAAGGAAGGTGGTGCTTTTGGAGCACTGGCCACCGGCCAGGAACTTGATGGTCATCTTCTTACTGATTGCTTAGCCACCCATTCCTGCCCTAGGAGGGTGGGCAGAGAGGGATCAAACCTGAGAAGTGGAGGGAAGCTGGGAGGATATAACCAGAAAGTTGGAATTAGTGAAACTAATCAGGAACTGGTGGGGCTGACAGTGGATGACAGAACATCTACAAGGTTTCTCAAGGCAGCAGGCCTTTGAGAGGTTCTTACGCAACTGTAGTTTGTGACAGAACCTCCGCAGGGTCACTTTTGAGAACAGCTATGTGTAATGAATTGGCTTCCCCTTCGTACATTCTTCAAGAGATGCAAATAAGGCAGGAATTTGGTTTTTAGGGACTTTGGCTATTGTGTTAGGCTTCTTGTAATTCGACTTCAGCATATGTAAGATTATATCTTACTCCTATCTTGAACCACTACACAGCAGAGTGGCATCTCCATTTGACCGATGAAGAAACTGAGGCTCAGAGATGCTGGTGAAGTTCACCCAAGACTAGTCAAGTAGAAGAGTCAAAACTCAGACTCACGCTCCACTCATGCTCGCCTGCCTGCAGAGCCAGGACTCTCTAACCTGATGATTTGATAACCAGGGTGCTTTGACCCCTTTCCCTTTTGCTCGAGCTCTGTGATGCCTTCCCCATCTCCCCTTTCCCACTCTGCCTCCACAGACTAGGACGAGATCACCAATTCTTTGAAGTGGTACTGGAGCCATTTTTATTGTGCAGCTCTGTGTTAGTTACATGTTTGTCCACACTGTAGGTGTCAGACCCTGAGACCCCTGAGAGTAGGGGCTACAGTGCATGATCCTCTCCATGGAGTGCCTCCCTGGCATGTAGAAGAGAAACCAGCCTCCTTGTACCTCATTTCTGTTCCTCTTTCCCTGGGCTTTGCCACAGAAGCAGAAATTAGGCACAAGACCAGTGAGTGGGGCTATCAGAGCAGGGGAAGGGGGGCCAAAGGGATGGAGGAGAGAAAAATAATATAGTGGCAGCCTGATCCTGGCAGGGATGCAGCCATCTCGGAGCGGGGCTTGGGAAGGGTGGGTGGTGGTAGATGGCTGGGAGTGGCAGGGGGATTTGTACAGCACAGGGAAGGTGTTTAGATGAGTTTCTGGGTGGGAAGGAGAGGGCAATGGACTCAGAGCAGACCTTTCGGAGGGTTGGGGTTACCAGCGCTGAGAGGGCAGACTCTCTGGGCCATGCACAAAGTTCTCTGCACCGACTAGGATTGCAGTAATTGTGTACATGTGTGTGCATGTGTGTGTGGATGGGGAGGCCATGTGACTTGGTGGCTGAGCAGCAGGGGCCAGGGAAGCCCCAGAAGTGCCTTGGCCTGCCCCACAGCCCCTGGGCACCTTGGGCTCAAGCAGTTTGGTCCTTCAGTGCTTGAGGGTCACATATTCCACTCCTTCCCGGCTCAGGGGCTGCTCTCCGACCCCCAAATGAACCAGCTCTGAGTAGTGTATCCCCTCGTCTTCTGGAACATCCGGAATCACGTTCTCATAGTCACCCTGAGAAAGCCACATTGCAGTAAGCTTGGCCTCAAGGTCACCAGCCTGCCGGTCTTCTTTCCCTGCTCATTGGATCCTTGACTTCCCCTGGGGGTCTAAGAGCCCGAGCAGGGCAGGAGCTGCCCGGAAACTGGCTGCAGTGGGTGTCCCAGCCTGGGAGGAGCTGCCCAGTGGGGCTGTGCCTGAGCAACCCTCCTGCCGCCAGCCTCCGTGGCCAGCCTCCACCGCCACTGAGTCCTCCACCCAAGGCCTTCCCATCTGGGACACAGAGCTGAGGCCAAGTCCCCACCTTGTCACCTCCTATAGCCCTGCCCACTTACCGCTCGACATTTCTGCACCACAGAGTAAGTGACCGTGTCGTCCCTGTTTAGGGAAGGTCCCTGTGTCTCTGAGGTCCCTGCGTCTCTGGTGGGGAGGACAGACAGATGGCCACAAATGAAGCATTTCACACTCCTCCCCAAGAGCGCCAGCCTCTCTGCCCCTGATGCATTATGCCTCGTGCTCACAGTAGGAGCCAGTGTGTCAGGAGAGAGAATGTATGTGTGTGTTATGAAGTGCTAACCTCACTGGGGAGACCGACTCTGGGCATACGTGGTCCAGGTCTGAAGGAACAGATCCAATTCCCAAGGCCTTTACATACCCAGGGGCTGTTACTATGAGGAAATGAGGAAGTGGGTGTATGGCGGGGCCTGGCTCAGGTCTGGTACGGGAGCACAGGCCGGACCCCAGCTCTTCCTCCCAAATCCTCCCCAGGTGCAGGCAGCGCCTCCCAGGGCCCTTGGTACCCAGTTCTCGGTGTGTCAGTCTCATCAACAGGAAAGCGCAAGGCCGCGTAGCTGATGGTGTCTTCCATCACTGGATTGTAGCACCCCAGGGAGGGGGGACCTTCAGAGATGGGGGCCCTTCTAATCTGGGAGAGGGACCAGCTCTCAGCTCTCAGCACCCCTTTCCCCACCCGAGTTACTCCCCCCAGCCTCTGACCCCAGGCCTCCCCGCAGCACACCGGCTCCTGGCTTTGTTTCTCCCTTGAAGGCAAGGCCAGCCCCTCAATTCATCCTTCTCTCCTCCTACCTTCTTATTCCTCACAAAGAAGCTCTGCCCGCTAGAATTTTCCTGGAGTCCCTGCTGGCTTTGAATCCTCTTCCAGCTAAGAAATAAAGACCTGCTCAGTGAGGATGGGGGGAATGGGAACAGGACCCAGGGGAACCTGCCTCTGGGGGATCCCAGCTGAGTAACTGGAGCGTCTTCCTGGAGAGTAAGGAGCGGGACCTGGGGAGGAGCTCACCTTCGCTGAAGCTTGACTCCCCAGATTGCCAGGAGGAAGATGGCCAGGCAGAACCCCACTCCCATGGCCACGCGCCTGCTGATGGTCTCCGGGCTATCTGATGGAGAAAGGAGGTTCAGTTAATAATCCTGCCTCAGTCGCATAAAGGGTCAGGTCTGCCTTGAGGTGGGTGCCTGGAAGGCATCCTCGAGTCTCTGCATGGTTCCTCAGGCCTGGACAACCTCTCGTCTCTGTGTGGGGACGTGGTGCTGAGAAAGAGGGAGAATCCAGCCCCTGCCCTCCGGGCCTCCCAGGGGAGGAAAGGGCTAGCTCCTTCTATGAGGAGTGCCTATTCTGCAACAGACACGGGCACACACAGAGCATGTAACCTGTGTAATGGATACAACTCCAGAGGGCAGCTTGACCATGCTATCAGAACTTAAAAATTATATGTCCTGAGACCCAGCAATTCCATGTAGGAATTTGTTCTACAACTAGCCTTGCAGGTGTGCCCAGAGCAAGAGACTGCACATGGCCTTGATGTGGGCACTGGGTGGAGAAGTGAGGCAGCACCCACGCACAGGGATACAGCACAGCCTTTAGGGAAAGAAGCAGGTCTCCAGACTGTGTGCAAAGTAGAGACCCAGGAACATCTTTCTACACAGTATTTCCACATAATACACCGAGGCTGTTTCCCTTTAGCATTGCAAGCGATGATGCTCTAAACTTAAAGCTGTGGCTCCAGTCATTAATCTGAAAAAGTACAATAAATAAATTAAATATATTCCCTGTGTTTCTAGACTCTTCAGATAGCCTGTATATGCACAGATGCAGACAATCTCCAAGAGGCGTTATTACATGGAAAAAAAGACCGTTCAGGGCAAAGTTTGAGCTCTCCAACCATTTGTGTAACAGAGAAGGTGTGCACAGATAGACTATTTATGCATATTGTGCATGTGTGGAGTATCTCTGTAAGGAGGCCTGACCAGCTGCCAGCAGTGAGGACCTTGAGGGAGGGGTAGAGCTCTCGGGGAGCAAGAAAGGAGAGGTGTCTGTCATCACGCTATTTACCCTATCATGCTGTTTTCATTTTTTACTGTGTACATATATTGTCTTTATTTTTAAAAAAACAACACTAAAATCTCAAAAGATAAAAACAAGCAGCCTCTTAAGGGTGAGACTGAGAGAGGGACTCAGCAGAAGCTCAGATGTCTGGAGGGTGGGGCAGCCTGAGTGGGAATCCTCTGCGAGAGTCAGGACACAGAGCGGGCAGGAGGGAAGCCGGGCAAGCTGTGTGCGGAGCCGGGGCGCGCCTCTGCACGCAGGATGGCGCTGGCCATCCTGTCAGGCGGTCTGGAATGCACAGGCACAGTGGTGGGGGGCCCAGGAATGGCCGGGAGCACAGGAGAAGAGGAAGGGCCCTTACAGTAGACAGTGAGGGTGCTGGGGGGCGACTGGCCCTTGCCCAGATGGTTGTGCCCCTCACACCGATAGGCGCCTGAGTGCTGGACCTTCACGGGGTCCAATCTCAGCGTCCGATCATAATGTTGGAGGTTTTGGTTATTCCAGTCAAACCAGGTGTACTGGGAGATGGGAGGGTTGGCGTCACTCTCACATGTCAAGACTGCCTTCTTCCCCTCCATCACCTCCTTTGGGCTGATGGACACGTGCAGCTTCCGAGGCGCATCTGTAAGGAGAAGTGAAATCAGGACCCCGGGAGCCAGTTGCCTGCCCTCTCTGTTCTCAACCTCCAGCTCCAGCCACTCACACAGCACTTGCAGCCTCCAGGCCTCAGACGTGGTCTGTCCTATGGAGTTGTTGACCAAGCACTTGTAATTTCCAGCATCTTCTGGAGAGATGGAGTGAAAGCTCAGTTCTCTTCCTTCCTTCAGAAGGATTCCGTTTTTCTCCCAGAAGAAGCTGACATCTGCAGGACGGCTACTTGAGAAGTCACATTGGAGGAAGACTGGGTGCCCAGAATGAATCTCAGGAGTGACGTTGCCTGGCCGGACCCTGACATCTCTGGGGGCATCTGGAGAGCAAAGGCCTCAGGCTGATTTCTTGGGTCCCTTGGGCTCTTCCTGTCCCAGGACTTCCTCCCCCCTTGGCCCCGTGGCCTCTCATCCCTCAATTCTCTGGGAAGATTCTGGCCCAGGTCCCAGTCTCCTCATTCCCATCCCGCCTGGACTACCCCCCAGACCGCTCTGCCCAGCTCACTCACACTGGACATCCAGGTGGACGGCAGGAGCCTCTGAACACCACTGGTTACAGGCTCTGCAGACTATTGGCCCAGCATTCCAGGCAACCTTCTGAATCATTAGCACTCCGGGGGATGGCTCCTTCCAGGGGCCTTGGGAGCTCCATTCATATCGGGTAACTGCGGGGTTACTGGAATTGTAGTTACAGAACAGGGTCACACTGTCTCCCTCTCGAATCGGTGTGAGGTTTTGAATCACTGTAGTTACCTCTTTGGGGGGATCTGGAAGAAAACCCGGACAGGTGAAGAAGAGTCAACTGTCCATCACACCATTTCTTTCCTGCTTTCTCTCTCCCCCAACCTGTCCTAAATTAACCAAAGGAAGGTTCCCTCTTGTGTCTGTGTGAGGACAGAAACCCTGCCCCAGCCATCTGGCAGGCTGTGGTTTGAGGCAGGGTGGTGCAGTGGTTAAGAGCACAGCTCTGGCAGAGAATGTGTGGTGCCATGTGAGGCAGAGCGTGCTGTTTGCAGGTCTCAGTGCCAGTCCGGGGTGCAAGGCTGAGTCGCTGTGATACAGGCATTAATAATAATTTTTTTTAAACACAGCTCTGGAGCCAGACAGCTGGGCCTTGCCACTTGGAACTGTGTGACCATGGGCTGCAAGCCTCAGTTTACTCATCTGTCAAATGGGGTCCTAGGAGCATCTAACCTCTGGAATTGTTGCAAGGACGAAATGAGATGATGATGCCCTTAGCACATGTGGCGTGCAGTAAAGACTGCTGCTGCTATCATATATCCCGTTGGCTACATGGTCAGTATTTAGGCATCTCCATTAGCATATCTGGCTGAGACTGAGACATCCTGGAGTCCAAGGATCAAACCTATGGTTCCTCTTTGTCCTGGACTTGATTCAGTGACAAGATTCACTGTGTTAAACAGGGTCTGACAGTGATGAGGTCATGACACATTTTACCCCAGTTTTCCTTGAAAACTTAGGACTCCATCTGGGACTCAGCCACTCAGACACTAGGCTCAAGTCAGCCTAGTCACGGCAAGTCTCCATGTCCCTCATGGGGCTTTGGCATCTTGCACTTCATTCATTCAACAAACATCTACTGAGCCCCTACCATGATCCAGGCCCCACTATGGTGCTGAGAATACAACTGTGCACAACAGCAAAATGGCCGCCCCAAGAAGCACACATGTCCGAACATCCTGACACCTGCTGGCCACTCATTCTAGGGCTTTGAGCCTCTGCATGCTGTCTGCCTTCCTGCTTCTCCCTCCAGAACCCAGAGCCTCTGTGACCACTTACATTGGACATCTAACTCCGCATACTGGCCCACTTGCCCAGGACCAAGGCTGTTTTCTGCCAGGCAGGAATAATTCCCAGCGTGCCGGAGGAGGACCGCTGAGATCGGGAAGGCCCTGTCTGTCATCGCCGGCACTTTGATCCCATTGTGATACCAGGTATAATTTGTTGGAGGAGGATTGGCCTGTGATGTACAAGTCAGCTCTACTTTCTTGCCCTCCTTAGCTGGGGAGGAGTGGATCCAAACCGTGGAAGGTCCTGGAGCGTCTGGAAGCAGGGCAGAGGCAACAGGAGGAGGTGAGCAGAGGCCTCTGGTGCTCACCTCTCCAGGGCCTTGACTCCACCCCTGCTAACTCCCTGCCTGCCCCCTTCCCAGCTCCCAAGAGGCTCACAGTGCACTTGGAGGGTCACTTGGGACTTTCCTGGGCCTATATCATTGCAGGCCTCACACTGGTAGTTTCCACTCATCTCCTTGGTCACAGTGGACAGAATCAGCGTGAGCGTCTCCTGCTCCCTGTGCACCTCCTCCTTCCTCAGTGGGGTCCCATCCTTGAACCAGGTTATATTCCGGTACCCTGGGTTGCTGCTGATGATCTGGCACGTCATGGTCACAGACTGCCCCTCTGTTACAATGGCCTCTCTGGGACTCACCTCAATCTTCAACCTTGGGATGTCTGGAGGAGCAGAGGGACAGTGGGGGAGGGGACAGGGAATGATCAGAGGGTGTACAGCAGTGAGAAGACACAGGGTTTTTGTTCTGATAAAGCACCGGCCAGTACATCGCACACAAGTGTGGTAACAGTGGCCACTCACTGTCACCCTTGTCAACGAGGGTGGGCTGGCCCAAGTGCCTGGGTGACTGTTACAGCCTCCTGACTCCTCTCTCTGCTCTGCGCAGCCCCACCTGTCCCCAAAGGTCTGTCATCCACCAGTAGCCAGCAGCATTCCTAATACTGTCAATCAGACCTTGCCACTCCCCTGCTTGAAACCCTTCAGTGGCTTCCACACTTGGAATGAAATCCAAAACCCTGTAGCCTAGGAGATCTATCCTCACAGTCCCTCTCCACCCTCCTGTCCCACCTTGGGCCCCTTGGACTCAGTGCGGAGGCTTCCTGGCCCCTTGCTCTGGTGCAGACACACCAAGTCTCAGCTTCTAGGCTCTTTCCTCTCCTTGGAATCTTCTGGCAAATGTCTGCCTGCTTCAGTCTCTTCCTTCACTCAAGTTCAGCTCAAGTTTTCCTTCCTCAGAGGCCTCCCTCCCTCCCTCTGTTCTTGCCCCATTTTATTTTCTCTTAATAGACTGACCACTACCTACAGTTAGGTTCTACATTTCTTGGTTAATCTAGTCATTGTTTGTCTCCCCCACTGCAATGCTGGCTCCATGTGGGCAAGCACTTTGCTTGCTGCTATATCCCTGGCAGCTGTAATAAGGCCTGGCACCTGGTAGGTTCACAATAAATATTCATTGAATGAATAAATGGGGCATAAATGATGTTGTGAAAAAATTCCTCACTCTTTCCCCCAAGTTTGGGGAACAAAACAATCCTAACCACATGATACCCAAATCATGTCAGGGCTTGAGGATAGATTGAATTAGTTAATTCTGTTAGCCCATATCACATGTTAAAATGAATCTGGGTTCTGAAACACCAGGGCTGATCACAGGGATGGTGGAGGAGGGCTGGTAACTCTGCTTGGTGCCTGCAGACCGATCATGCTTCCTTCTGTGTAGGCCCCAGGTGCCCTCTGTGCTGGCTGAGGGGCTGGGGAGAAGATGACAGGGCCCCCAACCTTCCCATAGGAGCCCTGGGGCGACTCACACTTCACATCCAGCCTCACGGTCTCCTTAGAGAGTATCTTCTCTGCTTCCAGATCCAAGAGCTGGCAGGTCAGATTCTTGCTGTGGTCAATCCACTGTGGCTGGAATGTGAGCTTGCTCTGGGTGGAGACAGTCTTGGTGGTCAGGGAGGTTGAGGTGACATCAGACCCCTCCAGGGACCACCGCAATTTGATCTGGTACCCAAAGCAGGCATAACTCAGAAGGCAGGTCAGAGTGACTTCCTGCCCCTCCCGGATTTCCGGAGGGAGCTGAATGTGAGGTGGAGGAGCTATCTCTGCAAAAGAGTAGGGATGGCTTGGAGGCCTGGGAGACCGAGGACCAGCCTTTTATTCCAGGCTTCGGTTGCCCCACCCAGATAATTTCAGACTGCCCCAGGAGTCCCTTGCCAGTCGGTTCTACCTCTCTCTAGGCCTGCCTTTCTCTGCTTCCAATTATTTTTGCTTAGCTGAAGCACTGTCAGCAAGGTCTTAAGGATGCTAGTGCTTAGGAACTCTATTTCATTTATACTTCTCACTCCCTGATGTTTGCTTTCTAATGATTTCCGAGATCTTTCTCCCCACCACCCCTAAGTGAGTTCTACCAGTGTGGTTTCCACATGCATTTCTTAGCTTTGATGACAGCCCTGCATTTGTGGTATGTCTCAGTATTGGCGATATGCAACTCAGAATTCCTTTGGGAAGCCTTTAGTAGAGGAGGCCTGTGTGCAGCCAGTCCCAACCTTCCTCGGGGCTGGGCCTCTCTCAGACTGCAGGGTCTGAAACTACATCTCTCACCCCAAACAGGGTTGCTTAGAACCATTCTCAAAGAAGCAACCTGTGGTTCAGAGTGAGCACAACTCCTTGGGGTGGGGGCCCCAGACCTTTCTTTAATTTGCCCTTACTCATGTGGCACTTAGCCATGAAGGGCTAATGAGAATAAATCACATTAATGACATTAACACAATGGGAGATTTCACTTGAAAATCCAGATTTCTATCTTCTTTTGAAAACTCAGGCAACCTGGAACCCAGATTCCAGAATGGGCAGACGCTGAGGGGCAGGTGGGGTGCTGCATGAAGGACCTGTGCTCAGACCTACTCTCTTGTGCTGCCCTGGTCACTAGTCGGCACCCCCTGCCTGGTGTCCTGTCCTGGGGGTTCAGAGTTTCCCACCTCCCTCCTTGCCTGTGCCCTACATGGAGGGCCCTATCCCCCAGGGCCTTACGAGAAACGTTGAGGCCTATAAACTCCATCCATTTGTCATTCTTCGATACCATCCTCAGGCCCAGTTGACCACTGTCGTGGACGGACACAGAGTCGATACGTAGGGTGCAGTTATCTTTCATATTTCCCAGGAATTGTACCCTTTTTGGCTGAGAAGATAACGTCCCAGTCTTTGTTTTCTGGTAAAGGATGGTCCCATTGTAGGTCTTGGTAACATTGTCATACTTAGGATTGTGGTACATGGTCAGGTTTTCCAGGATGCTTCCACCCCTCAGGATTGTGTAGCGGCAGGGAATCCAGACGCAGGCCCCCTCCCAGGCGTACAGGATGTCGGGGTGCTCAAACTTCCAGCCCAATGAGTCAGAGAAAGCCACATATTCTGGAACCCACCACAGTGATTAGAAAGCGTTATTGAGGGGGGCAAGGAGAGCTTTCAAAGGCACAAAGAATCCCTCTGAAGACAGAGGGAGAAAGAGGGAGGTACACGCACAGAGAAGTACATGCACACATCTACCCTGGCTGTCCCCATCCGACCCCACGTGCCCTCTTCTCTGCCCCAGAGCTTTCCTCCCCCTCCAGCTCCCACAGACTTCCCAGACCCCAATGCCACCCTGGCCATAGTTCTTACCAAGGAGCAGGAGCGAGGAGCCAAGGAGGTGCATGGTGTTGTGTCCAGGCGGGGGCCTGGGCTGGGAAGAGTTTGTCTTTGAGCCATCTGGTCACTTACTTCTTCCAGACGGCTTTTTTTGCTCACCCGCTGAGCTCTGACTCCTCTTCCCCAGTCCCGGGAGGACCATGTCTGGCTGCATGTTGGGATGTGGAATTCTGGATGCCCCTGGGCCCTTTTCCGGGTATGCCATACCTCTTCTACCAGCTCCGCAACCCTGAAGGCTAGTCTCTCTCTCTTCCTGCTGCTCCTTCCTTTCATCCATCTACCCAGCCAGCCAGCCATCATTTTACAGATTCCCTGCCCAGCTCACAAGCTTTGAGTGGCACCAGGCTACTGAGAACCTCGAATGCCAGGCCTTGGCTAACTTGGAGCTCACCTTGGGCCACTGGTGGAGGGCTTTACATTGGAGAGAGACCTGGTCAAACCTTGATTTTAAAGACCAGGAAAAAGCAATAAAGCAATAAACCCAGTAATTAAGTATGATACCAGGAGAGCATTTAGAGGGGTCTGGCAGGACTTAGGATAATGTGATCTGAGGGTCCCACTTGGATGCCCCCAGGGGCTGGGTAGAAAGCAAGTCAACCTGGTGGGGACAAAGGTCATGTCTTGGGCGAAGGGGTTTGACTATTTCAACTGTGGCGAACTGGAAATGTGCCAGATCTTCCACTGTCTTAAGAGAAGTGGGAAGCCAGATTTTCACGTGAAATACCCTGCTTTAAAGCAAATGAAACAACAAATGTGGTGCTAGTCAAATAAAATGCATTTTTTGTGGGCTAGAAGCAGCCCTGGGGCACCCACTGCCCCATCCTCTCTAGCCTTCCTATTCTTTTACATAGAATTACATTTACATAGAGTTAAATTTAAGTCTCAATTTGCATGGCTCCCTGGGGAGCCAGCAGGATGGCCACAGAGTGTATCTCCGGTCTCAGCGCAGACCGGTACCCCTCCCACCTGCCCAGCCAACTTTTCCCACGCATCAGCGCCCCACCAGCTCCTCCAGCTGTTTATTTTCTCAGGCTGCATGCTCATTGATGAACGGCAATCCATGTCCAGTAACCAGTGTCGGGAAAGCTAAAGGACTTGCTAAAAGCAGGACAGAGATCTGACCCAGGTGGAGTGGCTGTGCTGGCCTTGCCTAGATATGGATAAGGGGTAAGGATTCTGAATTGGGGCAGACTCTCCAGGCAGAGCCGACACCACCTTGCAGGTGCTAACAGTATTACACAAAAAAAAATCTTCAAAGTCACGTCCATTTGGGAAAAGTTGCATTTTAAAAAGTTAAATAGGGTTCTTTACTGTAGGTCTTTTCAAACCCTGTAATCAGCTGTGTGTGCATGAGACACCTCCCAACACAGGGGCTAGAGCATAGCACACTGCCCGCCCTTCTTCAGCCATGGGATCTATTTCATGTTTTCCATGAGAAACCGAGCAGGTTTTCAGGGCCAGTGTTCTGGGGGTGCACTTTCAGCCCCTTAGGGTTTCCACAAAGATTCTGGCAAGGGTTAGATTCTATTCCTCTGGCAAAGACTAGCCTCCAGTAGCCAGGCCATTTTGTGCCCCCTGCCTGGAGCCACCAGCTACACCCTCCCTGGGGACTGATGTGAGAACACCTGGATGAGTTGAAGAGGGGTGCTTCCCAGAGCAGGGCTATGCGCTCACCCCACGCAGCTCCAAGGCACCCTCTGGAGCCTCAGAAGTGGGGCATCAGGCCTGGAACTGGGAGGCTGCTGAGATAGGGTGAGGTGTGGAGGCTGGGGACAATGGCATTCGGGCTGAAGGCTCAGGACAAGGACATGCCATCCAGTCCTGTGGCCTGCTCAACACAAGCCTACCGGGGGGGCTGGCAGATCTCAGAACCAGCCTCCCTGAGTGCATTCTTCCCTCTTGGGTAGCTGGTAACCCGTCCTACTCTCAGGAGACTTGCCCAACCTGGCAGGGGGAATGCTCAAAGACAGGGGTCAGCAACCTGCTGTAACATAGGTAAGACAGAGGGAGGGGGTCCCCACTGTGTTCCTAGCCCCAAGAATTCTGCCTGGCGCACAGAAGCTGCTCTATACTTGCTTGCTGAGTGCCAAAGAGAACAAAATCGTTTTTACCTGTTTCCTCGTGTCTTCCCTCTTCAGAGACCTTGCAGCATCTGAGACTGAAAGGGGAAGCCCAGCTAAGTCCCCAGTGCCTGGTTCTCACCCTCCTTGGCCACACCCCCTGCCTCTGTGGCTCTGAGGGTGACCAGGAGGCATGATGATCTGGAGAATGGTGGAAAAAGGCAAGGAGGGGGATGTGGGCTTGGAGTCAGACTGGAAGGAACACTCAGATATCTACTGGTGAGTTTTTAGTTTTAGTGTACAGTTTCTACATCAGATAATTTCAGAGCTGGCTCCTCCACAACTTCCCCTCTATCCAGCTGTCAGGAAATGCTAATGAGTCAAACCAAGCAGATTAGAACTACCAACCTGTTGAAAAAGGCACAAGTCAGCTTGAAAGTACTTACAGTTTGGTGACATCATCCAGTTATTCTCATTCCCCATACTTGCCCTCCATAGGCATGGATGGTCAGGACCTGGTCACTTACACTGGTGCTTCCGCCGTCCCTAAGGGTTGAGGGAAGAGCACACAGGTAGCAGGAAGGAAAGAGGTAACATATTTGAAGTGCGATTGCCTGGGCATGTCTTGAGACTCAAACCTCATCACTTTTATCAGGCTTCTAGTCCCTGAATGTCTTTAGACCAGACCCCAACAGCAGGCACAGCCAGGCAAGTCTACAGTTGATCGCGGAAGCCTCTGAGATATCTTCACTCCGGCATCAGCACACTCTCCTGACTGCCAGCTCTGGAGAAGGAAACGGAAAGAGGAAAGAACGTCTTCAAAAAGCAGTGATCTGGAAAGATGGAATTGATGCATTTTCCCCTATTGCTTTTGCTAATTACAGCTAAAATCCCTGGATATTATTAAACAAGCATAAGAAGACTGAAAGGTGGAGAGAAGGCGCAGCAGTTAGGGACCTCAGGACCTGAGGAATGATACGGCAGTGAATTCCCAGGGTTTTCCCTTTGCTTTCATATATCCCAGACTGAACACTGGAGGAGCCAGCCAGCAAACAGAAGTGGTAATGAGCACAGACAAAAAAGTCACAGCAAAGAATTCTAGTCAGAGAATCAGGAAAAGGGCAGTCTAGAAAGACATAAATCTTCCAGACAATAACTGCCCAACTCCAGCCAAATACCACAGAAAAACCTACAGCTTCACCCCCACTCCTGACAGCAAAGGCTGAGTGGGGAACCTCTACCTCCACCCTTGCCTGGCTGTAACAAAGGACCCTAGGCCACTCCCCTATACCCTATGGGGTGCCAGAGGAAACCAAACGTGGAGCTGGGCCCTCTACCCCCACTGGGCTCATCCTCCCCAAAGTGTCAGTGAAGACCACGTGGGGAGCCTGAATACCCACCCTCAGCCAGTGATGAGACAGTCCTTCGCCTCCTCCCTGGAGAGGTGTGAGAGGAGGTCCAGGGGAGAGTCAGGCTTTCACCACTACTCAGTGGTAACAAGGCCGCCTCCTGCTGTGCAATCTGCATGGAAGCCACTTGGAGAACAGTAAGGAGGTGCCCCTGCCGCTCCCAGCCGGGCAGTAGTAGTGGATGCCTAGTGGAGAACCTGAGCTCCCATCCTTGCCCAGAAATAACAAGGAACATTCACCCACCCAGGTGTCAAGGGAGGCTGAGTGGGGAACCTGAACTCTACCATCACTTGGAAGTAATGAGATGGTATCCGCCTTCATTTCACTGGAGCAGAATCAGGAGAGGGTTGCTAGAAAAAAAAACTTAAATAAGATCCAGTCCTGTAACGTAATTCCCAAAATGTCCAGGTTTCAGTGGAAAAGTCACTCATCATACTAAGAACCAGGAAGTTTTCAAACTGAATGAGGATAGAAAATCAACAAACACCAAGATGATGCAGATGTTAGAATTATCTGACATTCATCAGGTTAAAGCATTCATCATAAAAATAGTTTAGTGAGAAGTTACAAACAAGCGTGAAACAAATGAAAAAAATTTCAAAATCCTAGCAAAGAAATGGAAAGCATGAAGAAGCACCAACAGCAAATTTCAGAACCAAAAAATACAACTAAAATAAAGGCCTTAATGAATGGGCTCAGCAGGAGAATGAATGGTAAAGTACAGAAGAAAGAATCAGTGAACCAGATCATAGAACAATAGAAATCACACAACTTGAAAAGAAAAAGATAACAGAAAAAATGAGCAGAGCCTGAGGGACATGTGAGACGGTAACAAATGATGTAACATTCGTGTCTCTGGAGTCCAGAAGGGTAGGAGAAAGAGGGTGGGGTTGAGAAAGTATTCCAAGAAATAATGGCTAAAAAAAATGTACCTAAGTTGACAAAACAAACAAACCAAAAAATACCTACAGATTCAAGAAGCTGAATGAACTCCAAACAGGATAAGCCCACAGAAATCCACACCAAGATACATAATCGTCAAGCCTCTAAAAACTAAAGAGAAAGAAAAAAAACTTGAAAGCAACCATGTGACCTATAGGGAGAAACCCATTCAAATGACAATAGATTTCACATCAAAAACCATGGAGGCCATAAGGAAATGAAACATTTTTCAGATACTGAAGGAAAAGGAGCTATCAACCAGAAGCTATACCTAGTAAAAATATCCTTCAAGAATGACATTCTCAGATGAAGGAAAATTAACAGAATTTTTAAACAACAGAGACCTACCCTAAAAAAATGGCTAAAGGGAATTCTCTCAACAGAAAGAAAATGATGTTTTAAAAAAAGGAACCTTGGTTTATCAGGAAGTGAGAACATTGATAGAACAAACCCATGGGTAAATACGGTAGACTTTCCTTCTTGAGTTTAATAAATTATGTTTGAAAGTCAAAGCAAAAACTATACACTGTATAATGCTGTTCTCAGTGTATGTAGAGGAAATATTTAAGGCAATTATATTAAAAATTGTAGCAGGTAAAGGGAGGTAAAGTTCCTACACTTCACTTGAACTGGTAAAATGTTGAAACCAGTAGACTTTGACAAATTATATACAATGTAATACCTACAGTGACCACTAAAAAGCTATACAAAGTGATATTACTCAAAAACACTATAGATAAATCAAAATGGAATTTTAAAATATTGTTGGAGGAACCCACATGAAGGTAGGGAAAGCAAAGAGAAACAAAAAGTAAAATGGCAGACTTAAGCATCAGCATGTAAGTAATTACATTAAAGGTAAATGTTCTAAATACACAAATGAAAAGGCAGATATCGACACAGTAGGTAAAAAACATGACCCAGCTATATGATTTCTATAGGAAAATAACTTCAAATATAATTACATAGGTGAGTTGAAAAGAAAATAATTTAAAAGGGTATACCATGCCAACATTAGTCCAAAGAAAGTAGAGGGTTCCTCAAAAAATTAAAAATAGTACCATATGATCTAGTAATTCCACTTCTGAAGGAACTTAAAATACTAACTCAAAAAGATACATGAACCCCAGTGTTTATTACAGCATTCTTTACAATAGCCAAGCATGAAGCAACCTAAGTGTCCATCAATGGATGAATGGATAAAGAAAATGTAATCCATATCTAAGTCCATTAAGCTAACTGAAATAAGCCAAACAGAGAAAGACAAATACCATATGATCTCACTTATATGTGGAATCTAAAAACAAATAGACAGACAAAACAAACTCATAGATACAGAGAACAGATTGGGGTTGCCAGGGTTTGAGGGTGGAGAGGTGGGCACAAGAGGTGAAGGTGGTCAAAAGGTCCAGCTTCCACTTATAAGATAAATCAGTCCTGAGGATGTACAGTACTGTGACTATCAATACTGTATTACATATTTGAAAGTTGCCAAGAGAGTAAAAATTTCTCATCACAAGAAAAAAACTTGTGACTCTGTGGGGTGATGGATGTTAGCTAGACTTATTGTGGTGGTTGTTTCACAATATATAACATAGTGAATCATTATGTTGTGCACCTGAAACTAATATGGCAATTATATCTCAATTTAAAAAAGGAAAGTAGGAATGGTTATAATAATAACAGATAAAGTAGACTTCAGAACAAAGAAAATGACCAAAGCCAGAGAGGAATATTATATAAGGAAATGGTCAATCCACCGAGAAGACATAGCAACCTTAAATGTGTATGTGCCAAACAGCAGAGCTGCAAAATATGTGAAGAAAACACCAGTAGAAATGAAAGGAGAAATAGGCAAATTCACAATTATTATAGTTGGAATCTTCAACAGCACTACTTCAACAAATGATAGAAAAACTGGACAGAAAATCAGCAAACATATATAAGAACTCAACAACACCATCAACCAATAGGATCTAGTTGACATTTATAAGACACTCCACTCCAAAAGAGCATGATATACATTCTTTTTAAGCACCTATGGAACATATACCAAGATAAACCAAATTTAGGCATAAAACACACCTTGAATATTTTTAAATAATTGAAAACATATAGAGTATATCCTCTAACTAATTTGATTCTAATAAAATCAAACTAGAAATCAATAACAGAAAATCCCCAAACACTTGGAAATTAACGGTATACTTCTAAATAATATATGAGTCAAAGAGGAAATCTCAAGGGAAATTTTAAAAGTACATTGAACTGAAAGAAAATAAAAATAGAGCATATCAAGTTTTGTGGGGCACAGCTAAAGTGCAAAAAGAAAACTTCTATTGCTAAATGCTTACATTAAAAGAAGAAAAGTCTCAAATCAATAATATAAGGTTCCATCTCCAGAGACTAGAAAAATCAGAGAAAAATAAACCCAAAGCTAGCATAAGGAAGGAAATAATAAATGTAAAGGCAAAAATAAATGAAGCTGAAAACAGAAAAATAATAGAGAAAATAAAATATCTGGTTCACAGAAAAGATCAATAAAATTGACTAATCTCTAGTAAGACTGACAAATAAAGAGAAAAGACAAATTGCTAATGTCAAGAATGAAATGGGCTATCACTACAGATCCTGCAGATATCAAAAAATAAATAAGGGAATATTATGAACAGCTAGCTCTACATATGTATATGTGGTAACTTAGATGAAATGGATCAATTTCTTGAACAGTGCAAATTACCACAACTCACCTAATATGAAATAGATCATTTAAATAGCCCTATGACTCTGAAGGTAATTTAAATTGTGAAAAATAAATCTCCAGGGCTATATGACTTTAGTGGAGAATTCTACCCAACATTTAAAGAAGAATTAGCACTAATTCTACATTATCTCTTCCAGAAAATGGTAGAGGGAATGCTTCTCAACTCATTGTATAAAGTCAGTATTACCCTGGAACAAACAAAAAAGATACTAGTATGAAAAAAGAAAACTACAGACCAATATTCCTCATAAGTATAAATGCAAAAATCCTTAACAAAATATTAGCAGATGGAATTCAGCAACATATAAAAAGAATTATACACTATAACCAAGTGGGGATTATTCCAGGGATGCAAAGCTGGTTAAATATTTGAAAATCAATCAATGTAACCTAATATTAATGGCATAAGGAAAAAAAATCACATGATTGTATAAACTGTTACAGAAAGGCATCTGACAAAATTCAACACCCATTCATGATAAAAATTAGAATAGAGAGGAAATTCCTCACCTTGATAAACTACAACTAACCTACAAAAACTGCAGCTAACATATCAACACTGACAGACTGAATACTTTTTCTCCTAAGATTGGGAGCAAGGCAAGGATATTCCCTCTCACCACTCTGAATATTGAATATATATATTCAATATAGTACCAGAAGTACTAGACAGCAGAGTAAGACAAGTAAAAGATAATAAAAGGCATACAGGTTTGAAAGGAAGAAGTAAAACCATCACTGTTTGCAGATAACATAATGGTCTGTGTAGAAAATCCCAAGGAACCTAACAAAGAAATTCTAAAACTGGTAAGTCTGGCAAAGTTGCAAAACACAAGAGCAACACAAAAATTAGCTACTTTTTTTTATGCTAACAATGAACATGTGGAATCCGAAATTTAAAATGCAATTCCATTTACAAGGGCTTAAAAAATGCTTAGGTGTAATAAATCTAACAAAATATATGTAAGACTTGTATACTGAAAACTACAAAACACTGCTTAAAAAATAATCAAAGAAAACCTAATCAATACCATGTTCATGAATTGCAAGATTAAATATAGCAAAGACGTCAGTTCTCAAATTGATATACAGATTTAATTCAACTCCTATCAATATCCCAGCAAGACTTTTTTGTAGGCATAGATCAGATTATTCTAAAGTTTATACAGAAAGACAAAGAACTGGAATAAAAAATATTTCTGAAAAAGAAAAACAAAGGGGAAGGTACCACCCTACTTGGCTTCAAGGCTCATTACAAAGTAACTTACAGGAATCAAAACTGTGTAGCACAGAGCAGACAAGTAGGGACTCTGTGGCATCTTACTACACTGATGGACAGTGACTGCAATGAGGTTTGGGGTGGGACTCGATAATATGGGTGAATGCAGTAACCACATTGTTTTCCTTGTGAAACCTTCATAAGAGTGTATATCAATGATACCTTAATAAAAAAAAATTGGAAGAGCGAAGAAAAACTGTGTGGAATTGATGGGGGGATAAACACATAGATCAGCTGAACAGACTAGAGAACCCAGAAATAGCCCCCACACAAGTATGGCCAACTGATTTTTTTTTACTTAGGAGCAAAAGTAATACAATGGAACAAAGACAGCCTTTTCAACAAATGGTGAAGGAGCAACCATATATCCACAGGCAAACTTAAACCTCAACATGAGGTACACTTTTTGCAAAAATTAACTCAAAATCGATCATAGATTTACATCTGTAACATTAAACTATAAAACTTTGAGAAGATCGCATAGGAGAAAATGTTTGGGACGTAGGGCCTGAAGAAGAATTCTCAGTCATGAGACCAAAAGCATGACCCCTAAAATCTACAAATTGGACTTCACCAAAATTAAAATTGTTTCTCTCTGTGAAAGATCTTGGTAAGAGAATGAAAAGACAAGCTACAGACTGGGAGAAAATATTTGCAAACCATGTATCTGAAAAAGGACTCTTTATCCAGAATGAATATATAAGGTACTCTCGAAACTCAACATCAAAAAAAAAATCACACGATTCAATTAGAAGGTCGGCAAAAGATATGAAGAGACATTTCAATGAATATCATATAAAGATAGAAAATAATCACGTTAAAAAGTGACATCACTAGCCTTTAGAGAAATGCAAATTAAGATCACAATGAGATATTTTATTAGTGAAAATAAAAAACAGTGGCAATATTAAATGTTGGAAAGGATGTTTTATACACTGCTAATGTGAATGTAAAATTGTCCTGTTGCTTTGGAAAACAGTCCAAAAACAGTTTCTCAAACAGTGAAGCTCTGCCATTCCACTCCCAGGTATACACCCAAGAGAAATGAAAACATATCCACCCAGAAACTTGAACACAAGTGCTCATAGCAACATTATTCATAAAAGCCAAGAAGTGGGAAGAATCCAAATGTCCACCGAGTGATGAAGGGAAAAGGAAATATGGCATATTTTGACACAATGGAATACTATTTGACAATAAAAAGAAATGAAATGCTGATAGATGCTATAACATTGAAAAACTTGAAAAATTAAATAAAAGAAGCAGATCATAAAAGGCCACATGTTGTATGATTCCATTTATATGAAATGTCCAGAAAAAGAAAATCTGTAGAGGCAGAAAGTAGATTTAAGCTTCCTGGGGTGGACGTGTTGAGAGGAAATGGGGAGGGACTTCTTATGGGCACGGGTTTATTTTGGGGGTAACTAAATGTTCTAAAATGGATTGTGGTGATGGTTGCACAACTCCGTGAATATACTTAAAACCACTGAAGTGTACCCTTTAAGTGGGTGGATCATATGGGCAATTAGAAAATGGGTAAGAGACACAAAGAGACATTTCACTGAAGAGGATAAACAGATAGCAGATAAACACATAAAAGGATGTTCAACATAATTAGCCATTAGTGAAATGCAAATCAAAACCATGATCACTGCATGACTATTAGAACAGCTAAAGTAAAAAATAATGACAATACCAAATGCTGGTGATGATATAGTGAAACTGGATCATTTGTACAGTGCTGGTGGGAATGTAAAATATAGAGCCACTCTGGTAAATAGTTTGTGAGTTTCTTGAAAAACTAACAAAATACAGCTACCATATGACCTAGCAATTCCACCCTTAGACATTTATCCCCAAGAAATGAAAACATGTCCATACAAAAACCTGTACATGGTTGTTCCTAGCAGCCTTATTTGTAATAGCCCCTAACTGGAAACAAACAGCATGTCCCTCAATAGAAGAATGGTTAAACAAATTGTGATCCATCTATCCCATGAACAGGCTGTGATCCATCCATACCCTGGAGCAATCACAAGAATGAAGTATTGATGCATGCAGCAACTCAGATGATTCTGAAGGGCATTATACTGAGTAAAAAAAAAGAATCTCAATCTCAAAGGAATACTATAGGATTCCTTTTATGTACCATTCTTGAAATGGCAAAATGATAGAGATGGAGAACAGATTACTGGTTCCCAAGGCTTAGGGATTGTGGGGGAAAGGGGAGTGGCTCTTACTACAAGGAAGAGCTTTGTGGTAAGGGAATAATTCCGTACCTTGATTGCCGTGGTGGTACACACTTCTAGACATATAATAAAAGGGCTTAGAACTCTACACACACATTGTACCCATGCCAAATTCCTGGTTTTGCTTTCAGACTATAATTACGTAAGAAATAACCATCCGGGGGAACCGGATAAAGGGCACACCAGACCAATCTGTTCTATCTTTGCAACTTCCTGTGAAGCTATAATTATTTCAAAATGAAAAGTTTAAACAAAAACAAAAGCCCAGCAATCTCAATGGGGGCTCCAGGCCAGAGTACATGGTCCCAAAGATCTGGCAGGGGACCCAATGGAGACCTAAATCCCTGCTCATCACCTGGGAGTGTCTGGGACCTCTCCTTGCACAGCTCCAGGCTTGCTCTTTGGTCTTGTTAACAGGAGGAAACCGGGCAGTAGGTTCATGATGTGCCTTGATCTCTAGAGGCCAAGGGCTGCCTGGGGAAGGCATCCATGGGACAGCACTCCTGAGAGTGGCACCTTCAGTGCCTTCGGTCCTCCTTCCATCTTTTTCTCCAAAGAGGTAAATGTTCTCTATGTTGGGTGACTTTACTGCCACACCCACCTGACTCCCCAGGGGAATCAGTGAAGCCAGGCAACTAGGTGTCACTGTGAGCCCTGGGCTATCACTCCCAACCTGCCTGGGTCCCCTCTGGGTCCCCTTCCCGGGACTGTAAGACAGGAAAAACCTCCCAGGTTAGTGAGGTCACATGTATGATGCCCTCAGCCACATGTGCAGCTTTTGACAAGCATGTGGTAAACAATCCTGGGTTCAAACTGCAACCTGCCACTTGTCAGCTGTGACATCCCTCAGTTTTCCCTCTAAGGGTGATGAGGCTTGGCAGTACCAACTTCTGTACCATAGAAATCATGACCATATAAAGCGCTTGGCATAGCGACTGTCATGAATGCACTGTGGGAGCTGTTATTATGGACATTGCCACTTGCTCTCTTGACCAGCACTTCATGGTGACCTTGAGTCACACACCTCTGGGTACACCTAGCCTATACTTAACAGAGGGGCCCTTGGAGACCAAACTGCTGTTCCCTCTTACTCCTCAAAGAAGAGACTCCAGACAGACCAATACAACTAGCGATTGTTTTTGATGAAAGTTTAGGATGAGGCTAAGTTAAAAAAAACTCTATTAGAAGAGTTGTGGAGTAGCCATCGCTGGCCTGGAGTGGCTTCATCAATGAGGATAACGGAGCTGCCTGCCACAGGCACGGTCCTTAAGACAGGATCGGGGGCAACCAGGGAGGGGCCTCAGCCTGGAGCAATCTGGGGGGTTAGGGGGAGGGGAGGGACAAAGAGGTCTTGGTTTTATGACCCTGACCTGGTGCCTGGACATCCTTCTTCCTACTTGGGGTGGCCCACCCCCACCCCTCCCAACAGTCGGGACTGTGAGCCTCGCTTACCTGCGTCCCGGCCTGAAGCCCTCACCTCATGCATCCGTCCCCATCACTCTGAGTTACTCATGTGTTCTGACTCTTCCTCTGCTTGGGATTCCCAAGGGAGGTGTGCCACCAGCCTTTCCTGTTTTGAGCGTGGCCAGAGTAGAGCACGCTTGTGTTCTCCACTCAGCTTGTTTCTTTGAACTTGTCCCTTCTGCTATCTTTAGCATCTAAGGAAGTGGCAGTTCCTCTTGGACTCCTTTCTTTCTCTCCCCTCCAGCATTGGCAAGTTCCATCACTTCCTCCTCCAAAATATGTCCTGACCCCACCCCTTCTTATCACCTCCACTTCCTCTCTTGGATAGCTGCCATGGCCTCCTAAGCCCTCTGCCTGCATCTCCTGGTCATCTGTGCTCAATGTCCACCCAGCTGCCAACAGGGCCTTTCAAACCTCGGGCCTCTGCCTCACATTCCTCTGTGTGTAATTCTCCAGTGGCTTCCCGATTGATTCAGAGTAAGAGACTGAGTCCTGACTGTGACCTACAAGGCCCTCTGGGATCAGGCTGCCTTGGGCACCCACCCCAGCTTCATCATCCTCTCCAGGCTAGTTTCCTTCTTGTTCCATGAACATAACTAGTACATTCCCACCATGGGCCTTTGCACCTGCTCCCTGCAAAAGACGCACATTCCCCAGAAAAAGACAGAGCTCCCTCCCTCCCTTACTTCTGTCTCTACTCAAATGACCTCTTTCTAGAACAGCAGCTTTGCACAGCATGCTCTATCCTGCCCTGCTGGGTGCTGGGTTTCCTCCTCAGCATGCTCACTATCTGACCAACACTTGCATATCGGATCGTCATCTGCCTCTTCCCCAGAACGCCAGCTCCATGATGTCAGAGAGCATTTCTTCTTGGTCACTGCAGTGTCCCTGGACCCCAGCACAGGCCTGGCACTGTCAGCACTGTAAGCTCAGCAAATGTGTTGATGGAACAGATGAATTCTGGGGGAAGCCAGGAACTGGTTGAGGTGTGATGCCTGAATTCCCACCTGACAGTGTGTCATCACCAGTGTTCGTCCCTCTTTGTGTCAGATCACTCCTTTGTTGCCCAAGCTCTGCAGGTTTGCCTATGACCTTCAGGACGTTTGTCCTGTCTCTGAACCACCTGAAATATATTTATTTCATACAATTCTTTAAATCAATTCACCTAATAGATTTTTTTTTTTTTTACTTAGCTTCATCTTAAGCTTTTATTGAAAACAGTCACCAGTTTGGTCTGCTGGTTTCCTCTTGTTCTGACACATACTAAATGAAATGTAATGTTAATGTAAAAGCCGCTCCCCACCCCTCCTCAGGTCGCCTGGTGACAGCATGCTGCTCGGCACCTTGAGCAATACAGGGTTACTCCGGTCCCTCATTATTGACACTGTTCTGCTCCTCGTTACTCGGGGCGAAGTCCTTAGGGGCATTCCTACTAGACCAGACCCGCTGGAGCCGGGGTCTGTTGTCAGGGGACAGGTGTGTCCAGGTGCCAGGGGACAGGTGTGTCAGAGTTGGGTCCCTGCACATGTGCAGGGTCTGGTTGGTACTTGCCCTGTAGCCTCTGGGAAGCCCCTACCATTCTCTGCCTCATCTCCCTCCGCTCTCCAGCCTTATTTTCAGATCCCAGAATTGTGCCAAATGCATACCCACTTGGGGCCTTCACACGGGGTGTCCCATGTGGCTTTCCTTCCACAGGGATCCCTCCCCTGACCCCTGAGGCCCCAGGGCACATTCTACACTCTAAGAGCCCTCCTTGCACTTCTGGGCACAGGCGTCATGCAATTCGGTTAGGAGCATGTGTGAGGTTATGTCATGACCTTCTTGCAAGACTGCAGGAGCTGGGTGAGGAAAGGGCTTGCGCGGCCTCTGGATTGGGTCCCCTCCTGCTGCTCCTGGTCCCGCTACCACCCACATCTCTTCCTTGCTCCTGCACATGGACTTTCCATTCCAGCCAGAGGCCTCCTCACCTCCCCTCCCAACATGGTTTGCTAGTCCTGCCTCTCAGCCTTGACTTGGCCTTTGGTGTATCCTCTGCCTTTGCTGAAAACCAGGGGAGAATCACCTTCCTCAGGACAGCACCCATAGCCTGCTGCCCCATCCTTACTATCCCGTCAGCACCTCAGTTCCCGGGAGCACCCGTTGCTTCTCATCAAAATGGCAATTCTCCGAGGGGTAAAAGCATGGGCTCTGGAGCCAGGGCTCCAGGCTCCAACTAGGGCTGTGCAGTGACAGCTGGGGGACTCAAGGAAGTGATTGAACTTCCGTGCCTCGGCTCCTCCAACTTCTCAAACATCAGCACAGCACAGTCACCTGGAAAATTCATGAAAACCCAGACTGCTGAGCCACCCCCCAGAGTCTGATTCCCGCAGTCTGGGTGGGGCTGAGAATCTGTATTTCTAACAGCTCCCGGGGGCTGCTGCTGCAAGGACCCCACTTTGAGAACCACTCTCCTAACTGTTAGGCAAGCTAGATGGAGAATAACGTAATCAGGTAGAATCATGTGGCAGGTTCTACACAGTCAACAAATGTTAGTTATGAATACCATTCATATAAGAGAGTCTGGCCCTCTTTGAATCCCTGACAGGTGTTGTGGCAAAAGAAGAACTGAGTCCAGAGCCTGGCTACACCCTTTCTCAGCTCTGGGACCCTGGGCAAATCACCTAATGCTCTCACATTCACAGGGTTGTCCTGGAGGCCCCTTCCCAGAATAGCCTGAGCTTCCTGAAGGGCTCAGTATACAGCTGGTGCCTAAGTAATGTTTCTTGAATCTAATGGAGTGAGATCTGAAAGGCGGAAGCTGCAGAGTGCAGCATGATCATGGGGAAAGGCAGTCAAACTGGCACAGCTCATGAACCACTGAGGTCTGGAGCCGTCCATGCACAACCACCCAGTTACCTACCGGCAGCAGGAGGAAAAGTCAGTGAGTGAAGACAGCCAGGTGTGGAATAACAGGGAGGGGTGGCAACTGTGGCAAATAGGGAGCCTGGCCCCTTCAGAAGGGGCAGCCACCACCTCTACAGTGAGTCGATGCCGTGAGCCAGCGCCAGCCCAGTGCTGCTGGTCAGTCTGACTGTGGCAGAAGCAAGAATGTGGGTTATGTGAAATCACCCAGGAGCCAAACACAGCACGCTAGGGACCAGATCCAGTCAACGGCTGCCAGACTAGAGTGGGAGCAGCTTACGGGCAGTTGGCCTAGGCTCCAGGCTAGTCTACCTGAGCCCTTGTCCCCACACAGGGCCCAGCAGAGGGCAAGAAGGGGGATGGCAGGCTCCCCAAGAGTGGGTCAGAATCATCAGCATTTAGACAGGCATTTGGCTTCAGGGCATTTATTTCATGTCTCTCTGTACAGACCCTGGGGCCAGGTGTGGGGGCAGGAGACCAGGAAGGGGGTAGCAATAAATAACATGGACAGACGGAGCTCCCCTCCAGACAGATGAGGTTAAAGGGGATTAGAGGGGAGCCACAATGCAGGAGGGGGTTGCTGGCAGGCAGGGGCAGCTGCATAGGAGGTGGAGGTCAGGCCCCCAGGACCTTGCTGTCACCTGCCCCATCCCTCGCCTGCCACAGCCCCCACTGCATTTGGGAGGAAGGGAGTCACCAGCTAGTGGGGCCAGCGAGGGTCCTGAAGGGGGGTGGCCGCATGGGCTGCCCCCAGCTCCCTCACTTGACGCGGATTTCAGCGTACTCGGCTAGCTCCTCCGTCAGGGTGTAGCTGTCCTTGGTGGGCCGCTTTCCCAGGTCCGAGTGAGAATAGCTCAGGTCCAGCTCTGGGGGCTCCCCCCGAAGGCCCAGCAGCCTCCTCTCTGTTCCCAGGCACTTCTCGCTCTATGAAGTGAACCGGCCCATTAGAAGGCTCCTGCAGCACCTTTTCCAAATGCAAAGCCTGGAGGATCTTGTACTCCCACAGCTCCAGAGCTGAGTCCCAAAGCCCTGTGTGAACCTCCTTTCTCAGGGACCTCCAGCCCTGAAGTCCCTGGATCCCACTCTGGGCCTGTGGCTCTGCTCATCCCCCATGCACAATAACCCCCTTACAGCTAAGTCTCAGGGTCACCTACAAGTACAGTGTCTCCAGGAAGCCTTCTTTAACATAGGAACCTAGGGGGTACACAGTTCAACCTACACCACCTTCCCAGATTAAAAACCAACTGTTTGGGATCCCACCTTGCCAATTTATTTTTAAATGCCGGGCCCAGTGAGCCCTTCCCCTCTGCCTGGGTCTGGCGTGGTCGCCCTGCTCAGTCTGGGAGATCCTGCAAGTGCAGCTTTGGCCTCCCCACCAAGCTCTCCGTCTCTGTGCCCTCCGCCCCACAGGCCTCTGGACACAAACACAGGACAGTGACCACAAACGGACAGAAGGGAGCAGCGATGGGATAAAATAGACAAGGCTAGGTGTGCAGGGTAAGGCCAGACTTCACTGAGGCCCATCCTGGACGCCTGACAGGATGCACAGACATGCACGCCAGCCCCAAGGCCCAGCCAGGGCCCAGAGGCAGGCACACTGAGGCCCCCGGAACCTACCTCCTGGGGTGCTCATTCCAAGGTAGAGACCTCTCTGGACTATTGGAGAAGGAAATGCAGTCACAGACCCAGGCGGTGAGTGTGAGGGCTTCCCTCAGGCCTGAACCCCAAAGCCCCCTTCATAGCCTCAGCCTGGACCCTGCTCTCAGCCAGGTCTAAGCCAGCCCTCCACACATCCTCCTTTCCCTTCTGTGGGGCCGGGATCCCCTCTGCCCCTGGCCTCCCAGGCCCCTTCCTGGCCCTCCCTGGGTTCTCCAGCCAGCCCGCGGGGCTCTGGCACTCACCTCATACTTTTCTGGTGCCCCAGAGATGCGGAAGTCACTGCTGAACAGGACAGGGGGGTTGTCCCCTGCTGAGAAGCTGGGGCTCTGTGTCACACTCTTTCTGTAGGGCAGGATGTGTCAGCCCAGTGGGACTCCCAGGGTTCTCCCTTCCCTCCTTTTCTGTGCCCCTGACTACCTTAAGAGTTTGGCTCAAGGAACCCCAGAGCTGCTCCCATCCATCTCTAAGACAGGGCAGACGGCCTCCTCAGAGTGACTGCGCTCTTTCTGTCTGCCACTGCCCATCCCTCCCTGCTTCGTGGCTAGGTTAAGCCTCCCGGCCCCTCATCTCTGTCACTGTTCAGTACCCCAGCCTGGTTCCTCAAATGCTCTGGGTTTGTCTGTCCCTCTTGCTGCCAGGATGTGAAGCAGGGAGATTAATTCATTCTCAGGAGAGCTGATGTGTGTGTGCCACAAGGAAGAAAAATCCCTGGCACAGTTGCAGCAGGTGGGTGTGGCTTGGGGCTGGCAAGAAGTGTTTCATTATCACAAACATGTGTGACCACTGTGGCTTCTGGTACCAACTGTGACTGATACTGTAGCTGCACGTCTGGGGTAGCTGGCTTTTTCTATCACACTGGAGTGTGTGCAAGACAGTCCACAAAGGCAGGAGTCCACAGCACACAAAGCAGGGCTCAGGTAATGATCGGTGGACAGTGTTCCGCCCAGGCTCTGGCACACCCTGATGGGCAGCAGGTCATGGTTGCAGGAGCCCTCTCTCCTCCCTCCAGCTGAACATTCTCAGAGAAGAACCCGCCCTCCCACACTCATATGGCTGTCCTCCTGTGCCTGTATCCCAGCTCCAACAGACACGCCCCTACCCTACCCCTTGCCTGTCAAAACTCCCCACCCTCATACTAGCCCTGGCAGGCCACTCACTTTCTGCGGGTCTGAGTAATGTAGCAGACAATGGCGATTAGGATGGCAAAGGCGACCACAGCTCCTACAGGCCCAATCTTGGCCCACATCAGGCGGTCTGAGGGCAGAGAAGACCCACGTACCCTCAGGGCTATTGGTAGTAGTAAGGACACCTGGGTTCTTAGGAGACAGGCGAGAGCAGAGGTGATAGGGAAATAGGTACAAGCTGGAACATCCTTGCACTGGGCCTTTGTGGCAGGAGGACCCAGGGAAGAGCCAGCAAAGTATGGGCAACCTTTCTTGCTGACTGCAAAGAACATCTTTACACGTCACCAATCCTCGCAGCCTAACCCACGCTTGGGCTGATGGTCAGCTTTGGGGAGGGCAGCCTGGATCCAAAAAGAGCCCCCTCCGTCCCCGTGGCCCCAGCCCCAGGCCACACCACTCACGCGCTCCCTGGAAAGGCAGCTCCAGGCTCTTGGAGCCGTAGAGGTTGTGGGCGGTGCAGATGACCCGGGGCGGGACCTGGGCCTGCCCGCGCAGCGTGAGGATGCTGGTGAGCAGGAGACCACTGCGCTCCGAGTACACGAACTCCCGCTCCGTCTCATTCACGGTCACGTTGCGTGAGGGCAGCTCAAAGGCCACGGACGGCTCCGGGCTGGATTTCACCACGCACAGGCACTGCACCGTGTCTCGGGCCGCTGCGCAGTGGGACTCCAAGAGGATTATGGGGGCAACTGCAGAGGCAAGACCAAGACTCAGTGGGCTGAGACTTCCCAAGGCCAGTCCTCTGGGGACTCCTTGGCTGAGGGCCAAGGGCGGGAATGGCAGCTGTCTCAGAGATGAGCTGCATTTTCCCCTTTGCACTATCTCTTGCACCCGCTTTAACTTGTTCGCTTTGTAGAAGAAAGCAGATCATGGTGCTGCCCGCTCAACCCTCTTCCAGGTGTTCCCTGTGTCACTTAGAATAAAATCCAGATTCTTCGCCTTGGTCGGCAAGGCTGCGCAGGACCTGGCCACACTCTTATCTCCTTCTCTCACCCTGGCTCACTTCTTCCCAGTCACATGGCCTCCTTGCAGTTTCTCAAGCTCATGCACCTCTGTCCCACCCCAGGGTTTCTCCCTCAGACGACACCTTCTGACGCCTGCCGAACTCATTCCCTCACTCCAGACACATTCCCCTCCTCTGACGGCCCCACATGAACTGCACCTGCCTCACCAATCATTCATTCCTTTCCTGCTTGGCTTTGCTCCCCAGCCCCTATCCCTTCCTATATTTAAAGTGACACAGCTTGTCGCTTATTTCCATCAAGACAGCTCTGTGAAGACTCGTGCACAAACTGTTGAATCCCGCCAGCTCCCTTTTCGGGTCATCCTACAGATACCCCCTGGCACCCTGATCTTCTCCGTGGGACTCCCCATTGTCACTGGCACCAAATACCGCCCTCCATCCAGGATCATTTTGTTGAGCTTTGTTTTGCTGTCATTTGTATGATAAAAATGGTACTGGCATGGTTTTTTCCTTTCATTTTCTTAACTATGAAATTAGAATAGAACAATGCATGCTCCTTTTTTAAACTATGTCCTCTTTCCCTCCTTGAGAGTCTGGCACTCCCCTCTGCTCACTCTAGCCTGAGCTCTGATTCTCAGTTCTGACCAAAACCCACTTACACATGGGCAAAGGCCCTGGACCCACCGACCCCACTTATTAAGGAATATGCAGGTAACAATAATGGGCCAATGGATCCTGTGACCAGGTGCATTCACAATAGAGATGATTCCAATTGGAATCTCAATGCCTACATGTATCAAAGTCTGGCAAATTAAAAATTATATATCCCGTGTCTGTTAAGGCAGACACACACTATGCTTGCTACAGTGTTAATGAGTTACACACCACAGAGCAAATTAATAATGAAGAACATGAACTGACAGTGATTAATTTTTTTAAAAACCTCTTTCACTCAAGGCTGCACTGGTGATCTGGTGACAGGGTCCTCTCTAGATGCTGTGGAAACCTGACACCCTGCCTGCATGTGCTCCATATCTTCGCAGGTTTGCAGGCAGCCTGGGAGACCTATGAAACCTTGGTTGACACTAGACAACACCCCCAGTCCCACAAAGAATGGGGAGCTTAGGGGGAATAGTTTAGCTCAAATCCCAGCTCTGCCATCTACTGGCTGGGTGGCCCTAGTCAGGCCACTCAGTTTCCCTGGGCCTCCAAGATGGAGTTCTCATTTGTGCCAATAGGGGTAATGGTCCTTAACTTGCAAGGGGTGGAGGATACTCTGACAGTAGATCCACGAGTGAGTTGTAAAGGCTAACCATCCCACCCCGGGGCTTATGATTAGATAAATAGAGCCACCCCAGCAGAGGGAGTGAGAACAAAGCCTTGGCATAACGATCTCAAGGCAGACATCCAGCCTAGGGTCCAAAGGAGAGGTGGGTGGGAAATTATGAGGATGTCTAAGAGTGACGGAGCACGTGTCAGGTGCTGTGGGCACTCACCATAACTTCCTGTCTTCACAGCCATCTTTGGGGAAAGATACTGTTATCACACCCATTTTTCAGAGGAGAGAATTAAGGTTCAGCAAAGGTAAAGCCACTTGTCTGGGATCATGTGGCAAGATGGAGACAGAGCTGGGATCATCTCTGTGTGGTGCTGGACACCAGTAACACTTCAGTTTCCTTCCATGTATTAAACGGGGATGAACAGTCCCTCCCCCAGTCACGTTCTTGTGAGACCAAAATAGGTCAGTATGTGCAAAGGTCTCAGACTAGTCCCTTGCAAACCCAGTAAGGGTGAGCAGCCTGTGCATGTCCCGTGCCAGGCAGGGCCCTGGGGTCAGCAGGTGAGACAGAGAACCCTGCTCCAGGAGCACCCAACATTGTCAGTGAGCACTTAACCCTGGACTTTGGGATGGAGGAGGCCTGAGGGATGGCCCCACCCAGCAGCTTGAGGCCACACTCATAGAGGACCAGCACTGGGACACAGGCCCTGGTGAAGCATGAGGTGCTCAGCAGCTTCGGGTGCAGCAAGGTTGTTCCTCAACTCCAGTAAACTGAAGGCTTTATGCTCCAAGTTGGCTGGTTTGCTTGTTTGTTTTCAAAAGAAGCCATATTAAATGGATCCTTGGGTGCCCAGGACTGCAGGGGTGGTGAAGCAGCCAGCAGTTTAAGAGCTGAGACAGACAGGGGTCTGGGGGAATCCTGGTTCTGACTAACCTTCCTAGCTGCATGGTCTTGGGGGATTCTGATCACTCATTTTCTCCTTAGTGAGGTGAGGGGTCATGACAACACACACCTGCTTCACGGGGTAGCCTCAGGGGCTCAGCAAAATAATGTAATCTTGGCCCAGAGCAAGCCTGGAACGACCATTTGCTGCTACCACTCTTATTCAGGAGGGTCTGTAACTGAAAGTGTATGTGAGATGGTGTGTATATGTTCAGAGGCTTCCATCAGATTCTCAGAGGGTTCTCTGACTCTTAAACTTATGAACCACTGGCTTGGGATGTAACAGGGCAAGAATGGGGGAAGCCGGGCCCAGGAGGGTGAGGATGGAGAAAGGTGAGTACCCCACAACTCACATGCCATGACCCCATGGGATGCTGCCAGCAAGCACAGACCACGAGGGAACATGCCCAGAGGTGAAAGGGCAGCAGAGCAGTGGACAGCCACTGCTTGGCTGTGGAAGATGGCACTCCAGGAGTAATCTGAATCTATGGTGTACTGATTATTGCCACATACAGAGTATTGAACATGGATTGTGGTAAATGTGTGATGGGGACATTTGTAGGTGGCATAATTGAGGCCAGAAGCAGTGAAGTTTGCAGACAAGTGCCAGTGGCCAAACAACAGCTGAGGAGGAAGCAGGGGAAATGGAAATATGGAGGTGACATTCAGTGGGAGTTGCTGGACAAGGGAGTCGAAACTATGACTTGGGAGCTACACCCCTGAATTATGGCCAGGGATGGGGGCGTTGGTGGTGCTGTCCACAAAGAGAAAGTCCGGAGGGAGAAGTGCTGATTGTCAGTAGAAGGACGAGTTTCATTTCCAGGACAGTTCGCTTTTCATGTGCATCCATTTCATCTCTCTGGCTATACTCTGTTAATAAGCTTGCTGTCCTCTTGGTCCTCTTCTCCACCTCCCACTGAGCCATACAGCCCTTTGCACATACAATGGCTTATCATGTCTTCTAATGTGATGACATAGGATGAGGTCAACTTTGGGCAGTACAGAAGAGTAGAGCCAGACCTTCTGGATTTGAATGTCAAATTCCCACCATTTTCTAGCTGGGTGACCTTGGGTATGTAGCATAATCTCTCTGGGTCTCAATTTCCTTCTCTGGAAACGGGGGACAGTAACAGAACCTCCCTCCTAGGGATGGCATGTGGATGAAATGAGTGGGTCCCTGTACAGAGCTTCCAGCAGTAGCTGGTACATAGCAATGCTCCACGAGGTTTAGATGTCATGGTTATTGTTTTAGTTCAGTGCAAAGGGGTGGCACCCACAGGATCCAGAAATCTTTTTTGTTAAAAATGCATTTTAGGATGTGTGGACAACTATTCTGAGGTGGGACTTCTAATTTCATGCTGTGGATTCTGCTTCCCTGCCTTCCCCCTCCTCATCTGCTGGTGCAAAGCTGACTGTTGATTGGGGTATGTGGGTGCCTCCCAGGAAGCCAGGTGCCCCCACTGAACCATTCACAGAGGCCCCAGCAGGGGTGGGAGGAGGACAGGGATACTCACACTCCACGGATAGGTTGAAGGCAGTGGCCCGCTGGCCATACTGGTTCTCGGCCACACACCAGTACTCTCCGTCATCCTCCGGCGTGACGGCAGGCAGCTCCAGCTGCAGCTCGCTCTCATAGATCACCGTGGCCAGAATCTGCTTCTCCTTGAAGATGGTGAGAATAGGATCCGGGTTGCTCTGTGTGGAGCACAAGATGGAGACCGTCTCCCCCTCCACGGCCACCACTGTCCCGTTCACCATCGGCTTCCGGGGTGCATCTGGGGGTCAGAAGAGTGAGCCAGTGGTCAGAAGCCAGGGGTGCCTCTTTTGCCAGCTAACTCCCTGATGTGACCTCATACCCCAGTCTGAGCACGCTAGCTCAGGATGGCCCAGGTAACCCCAGTCCTGGCTCTCCTGTGTACAAAAACAGGGGCTCTGCAGCCAGAATGCTTATATTTGAATCCCAGCTGTACCCCTTCTCAGCTATGTGTGGACCCATGTGTTAACCTCACCAGGGCTCCTTTTTCTTATCTGGAAAATTGACTTGATGATAGTCCCAACCCAAGAACCTCCTAAGTGACAGACACTGTTTCAGCGTGAGCAAGATAAATGAAGATTCCTGCCCAGGTGGGCACACACTATGTAAGTAAATGAAATATATAGTTGGTAAGATGAGGATGGGAAGTCAGGGTTCTCACAGTTGTAACTAGGATGGCGAGGGAAGGCTTCCAGAAGGAGGTGGGTAGGAGCCAGCCGTGGGGCTGTCTGGGGAAGAATATTTGTGTACTTGACAGCACTCAGGAACTGCTGAGTCAATGTTGGCTCTGGCTGTTATTGTTATTATATCCAGCACTGGGCATTGTGCCTCAATAAATATTTGTGAATCAATGAGTGACCTCTCTTTGGTTCCTAGCTAAGAACCCTGTCTGACCAGACCCCTGTCCCAGTGGCCCCATAATGTACACAGTGCACACAAGGGGCTGGATGAGGCTTGGGGTCCCCTCATCCCTCCCATTAGAACTACAGAAGGGCTCATTTTCGAAGGGTGGATTCCAGGAGTCAGGCCCAGATCTACTCCCATACAAGCCAAGGCCCACAGGCATCTGAATTTAACAGGCTTTCCTGGTTGACAGGGACCTCATCTGTCCTGCGGTCTTGTCATAGGGATGAGAGTGGTGCACAGTGGGTGTTCTCCAGATGTGCAAAAAATTAAGGAACGCCTTGACCTGCAACCCTCCTCTCCATCTTCCCCGCAACAGCATTTATGGCCCTAACCAGCCTGGTCCAGCCCAGCTCCGCCCTGGGTGAGGCCCGTTTCCCCTCATCTCCCCACCCACAGGGCCCATGCTAGGCGCGTGTGCACCCAGGGCAGTCACTCACACATGACGCTGAGGCCCACAGTGCGGTTGTTCTGGCCATAGGTGTTCTCTGCCAGGCAGGCGTAGACGCCGTCCTCCCCAGGGGTCACCTCCTCCAGCTCCAGGAACAGGCTCTTGGCCACGGCCTCCTGGAGCACGGTGCCGTCTCGCATCCAGGTCAGCAGCGGCAGCGGGTTGCTGTCAGCCCCGCAGAGCAGGCTGACATGCGAGCCCTCGATGGCCTCCACGGAGGAGTTCATCTCCACAATCACCGGGGGGTCTGAGGTCGGCACACAGCGGGGGTCAGCGGACAGGGGGCGCAGACCCCGCCCCTGGCCCTGACCCCGCCCCCAGGCCCTCCCCAAGGCTCACACTTGACGTCCAGGCTGGCGTAGCCCTCAAACAGCAAGGAGGTGTTCGGGAAGGAAGCCTGGCAGCCCAGCCGGTGGCCGTTGGCCTCCCTAGTGGGCACAAAGTGTAGCAGTGACACCTGCACCCAGGTGCCTTCATCCTCGCGCAGCCGACCTAGCACAGCCGGCTCCCCCAGCCCGTCATGGCCCAGCCAGCTCAGCTCTGGGCGCAGCTCTGGGCAGTTGTCAGGCACCATGCAGCTGACCTCCACTTCTGTGCCTTCCACCACCTCCGGGGGGACCACAATGTTGGGAGTGTCTAGGTGAAGTGGGGAGAAGGAGGGTTGAGGAAGCAGCACCAGGCTACACAACAGCCCCACCTTGTCCAACCCCATTCCTGGTACCTGTTCCTCTCCTCATCCTTGGATACAGAATTCCCTACAACCTTTTCTCCTCCTGGTTTCCCTTCACCCAGAAGTCCTCCACAGATCCTGTGCATATGTAATAATCATGAAAATAATGATATAGTGGTCTGAGCATTTTACAGTTTTTAACTTGTCAGTCCTCCCAGCCGTGCTAGAAGGTGGACAATATTATTTTGCTCATTTTACAGATGATGAAACTGAGGCCACAGTTATTATAGGGTAAAACTGAGCCTCAAACCCTGTCACTCTGTCTTCAACATCTGTGCACTGGACTCTGTATTCCTTAGACCTCTCTCCTTCTCCATGTTTGCTATGCTTTACCCTCCATCTGTGTGTGTGTGTGTGTGTGTGTGTGTGTGTGTGTGTGTGTGTGTGTGTAGTGTCCTAGAGATGTGTTCATGTCTGGCTGTGCCTGTGGAGTCCCTTTCTGCATCAAGCCTGTAATCTGGCTCCTCACACAGACTCAGAGCTGATGGGGAGCCCAAATCTAAGGGTTCTACACGTAGGGCTTCTCAGGCAGTAAGCAGTGGATCCTACTCTGACTGACAAATCTGGCCCAGAGCTGAATTTATTTGGCCTAAATGTAAGATTCTTTTTAAATGATCTATCTGAATGAGCAGCCAATGTTTAGAAATTAGGAGATTATACAGAAAAATACACAATTCTGGTTTCTCCTGAAGACTCAGCCTGACAGCAATGGCCCTGCATCTCACCCGCACTGCTGTGAGCACTGACAGTACTCACTCACTGAGCTCTAAGTGCTGTTTTTATCCCCATTTTACAAAAGAGGAAAACAAAGCACAGAGAAGCTGACTGACTTGCCTACCATTACCCAGCTAACGTAGGGATTCAGAAGCCTCCACCCTAACCCCTGGGCCCTACTGTCTTTCTCCCAAGAGTTTCTAGAAGAGTAAGTGCCCTCCTTTTCCTCTGAGGGCAGCAAGACTATTTTGGGCCCTGCTTTGCTCGTTTTTGTCATTTGCCTGGCCCATGTAGGGGCATTGGGGTCTGCATCCCCAGCCAAACCGCCTAGTGCCTGGATCTGCCACCCAGGCTTCCCTGGAAAGGTGCTGGGGGTGGGGACCTTCTTGCTGCACCCAAGCCTGCCCAGGAGCGACCCTGCCTGTCCCAATCCTGCCCCTATCTGCTTGGCTCGCCCCTGCCTGTCCCGCTCCGCCCCAACTCCACCCTGGCCTGCCCCGCCCCAGCCCCACCTTGGCCTGTCCAAGCCCCACCCCCTGCCTGTCAAAGCCCCGCCCCTGCCCGCTCCTGCCCCACCTTGGCCTGTCCAACCCCCGCCCCAGCCCCGCCCTGGCCTGCTCCTGCCCCTCCCCTGCCTGTTCCAGCCCCGCCCTGGGCTTCCCTGGCCCCGCCCTCTCCCCCCGGGCGCCCGCCCTCTCCCCCCCGGCGCCCGCCCAACCTCCAGCGTACTCACTGACGATGTCCAGGACGCTGTGCTCGGAGAACGTGTACTGGTTGTAGCCCCCCAGGTCCCCGCGGAAGTAGTACTTGCCGCCCAGCTCCGGGCTGAGGCTGCTGAGCAGCAGGGTGCAGTTGCGCAGGCCCAGGTCCCCCAGGAGGCGGCTGCGGCCCTGGAAGCTCTCGTGGACTACCTGGGTGCGCGACTTGAAGACCACTGGGGGGTAGTTTTTCGGATAGGGGCTGTTGAAGTACCAGACACCATGCACGACAGCCGGCCGCAGCTCGTCGGGGAAGTCGAAGCGGCAGGGGATGGAGACGCACGTGCCCTCGAAGGCTGCGATGGAGGAGGGCATCCAGGCGCCCCAGTGACCCCCTCGAGAGGCTGCGGGCAAGCAGGACTACTGAGGCAGAAGGACATGCCCAGCCCGGGGCTCCCTCCACTTCCATCACCTTCCACTTTCCTGGGGGATCCAGGGACCCACAGAAACAGCTCCACCCCACTCACAGGCCAAGGGCCCAGGATCCCTGAGCCCTTACCTGAAATCATAATCCAAAACAGAGGCAATGCCGTGAGGAATATCATTTTGTACAGCAAGTGAGCAACAGCTGGAGAGGGGAGAGGAGAGGGTTAAAGGCCAGAAGTGAAAGGGGTGCCTCTACGAAGGCTTTAGGAAGGGGCCTGTTCAGATGTTAGCTGCTACTGCTATTTAATATCTATAATTACAAATAATTGTATGGCATCAACTATATACCAGGCCTCAGTGCTTTATTTAGCTATATTAATTCATTTGCTCTCTTTGACATTGGTGAATTATCATCTTCATTTTATAGCTGAAGTCCAGAGAGGTTAAGTAACTTGCCCAAGGCCACACAGCTGGTAAGTAGCAGAGCTAAGACTCAAGCCCTATCCGTCCGTCTAGCTCCAGGTCTGCAGACTTAACCGCCAAACTGTCCTTTCTTTACGTGGTTAGTGATATGCTGATAATTATCAACACCATTGTGCCCCTGGAGATTTCCAGAAAGTGAGGAGAGAGCCAAGGCTGAACCATCAGCTGGAAGGAGGGGAAGCCAACAGGAAGAAGTTGGATGCCTGCCCTCACCTCAGTCTCCCTGAGTTGGGAATGTCTTCAGGTCCCACCTGAAGTTATCAGCCAGCCAACCTGGAACAAGAGTCCGACAGGTGCACCTGCTCCCGCCTACCGCTCTCCTATGAGTTGTGGCCTATTGTAAGGCTGCCCATGTGGTCTTTGTTGCCCATAGATGCTTGGGACCCTCCCACACAGTCTCCAAGCCAATCTGTGGTCACACTCACACCCAAGCTGTGATGGACAACTGTGGGGAAGGATGGGGGAGCGGCAGACCACTAGGCGGGGGGGAGGCGGGGGTTTGGTAAGTAGGGTGAGGGAGCAGATGTCCCACGGCTGAGGCCTGGGGGTGGCAGGCAGGGACCCAGTCCCATCAATGACTGGGTTTCACAGTATCAGCATTCCCAGCATGCCGCGTGAATTCCTGCCGCCCTCTCCCACCCCACAGACGGTCTCTGGTGTCCCCACCCTCAACAGAGGCCAGTGCCGGTACAAAAGAGCCCTGTTCCCTCAAGATGAAGGTGCCTCATCCTGGGGAGCTTCTCAGGTAGGTGGTGGTGAGGAAAGGGTCGGGCACTCCTGACTGGGCTTTGAGTGGGGCCAGGAAGGACCAGGGGTTAGGAGTTGGTGAGCCTCTGGCACCCGGCTGCTCTGTGGGTCGCCTCAGGGTTGGAGCCAGGGTTTCCAAGCAGCTGCCTTTCCTGGCCTTCACCACCTTCTTCCCACGGACACAGATGCATGCAAAGTCAGACACATGCAAATGCCAGTATGAAATGTGACAGATCTAGACCCAGCCAGAAGGAGCCGGCTCCCACAATAGAGACTCATGGGACACCCGGTCAGGGCCCTGCGCACAGACAGGCACAGAGACCCCTGTGCCGATAGAACATGCCACCCTTGAACTTGTGGCAGGACAGTACAGGAGATAGACACAGGCGAGGGCCAGTGGCAGAACCTGGGCAGACATGTGAAACAAGCATGCAGACCATGCACTGGATGAGAAAGGTCTTGGTGTGGGTCAGAAAAGTCTTAGCTCTTACAGAGATTGTGACTCTCTAAAGGGCCACAGTATCTAAACATGTAAGAGTATATCTGGAGTAGTAAAATTTCATGGAGGGAGTGGGCTTAGAAAAAGAGGTCTAAAAATTTTCTTTAGTGGGTGTAATGAAAAAAAGGTTGAGAAACACTGATGTAGATCGGGACTCACCCAGGGGTGTGCATACTCTCACATGAGCACATACAGAGACACACACACACACATACACACACACACACACACACACACACACACACACACACACACACACACAACCTGTTCTGCACCCAGGTACTGGAACTTGCTCACTCACAGCCCACTGCTCCCCCCACCCCCTCACACCCAGATGCAGGATGCAGGTGTCTGATCACCTGGGCATCCCTCCGCTCTTCACCCAGCCCCAGACCACTTACAGGCCATCTGCCCCAAACTTGGAAGCCCCAGGGCAGCTGTGCCTGCAGCACCTCCACCCCGAGGTCCCAGCCCCTTCCCAAAGCAGTCCTAAGTAGCACCCAGCCCCATCCTAAACTAGTGGCAGTTCACAGCAACCAGCCATGGCGCGGATCACCTGGCCTTGCACGTGCTTGGGCGCCCTGCCTATCCCGTCGCCACCGCCCTCCGCTGGTCACCGGGCCTGGCCCCTCAGCTGCAATACTCACTTGAACGCTCTAGCTTCTGCACCCTCTGCTCCGCCAGCCCCGTTCGCAGTCCCCTGGCCTCCCAGGGTCTAGGCCCCCACTTACCAGTCCCTCCCCTCCCCCCGGGTGCCAGGGGCCGCCTGCCTCCAGGGCCCAGCTCCTCCCTGCCCTCGGGGGAGGGGGCACAAAGGGGCCCTTGTCACCATTGCGCGAACTGGGCAGCCTGATGCTTGGGTTCTACTAGCTCCTTCCTGAAGGGACTGGGGGGCTGGCTGCCTCACTTGTTCCCCGTCCTCCATCACTGTGCACCCTGGTTTTGGGTCCTCGGTGGGCGTTCTAAATCTCTGGAAGCCTCGGGCTGAGGAGCAGAAGACGTTGTCCTCAGCTTCTAGGGAATCTAGGTGGCAACGAGAGGCCACAGAGGCTGGTGTGGGCAGGAGGAAGAGACAGGACCTCCCATCCTGGGCCTCAGTGCCACCTCCCCCCTCTCTAGAGTGGTTTCCCTGGGTCACATTTGGTGCCCACATCCTGGTCTATTTTCTTCTAGGCGCTTCTTGTCCTCAGAAGTGACCTTGTATATTGACTGTCTCCTCTCTGAGACCATGAGCTCCAGGAAGACAGGCCTGGCCTATTTATTCCCAGTCTATCCTGCCTGTAGAGCAGCTTCAGGCACAGTTAAGCTTCATAAATGCAGAGTGCATGTGTGAATGTGTTTCTCAGCTACTCCATGGCTCCTTCTGACCAGAGGCTTTGCACTGTCCCTCACAGGAAGCTCCCCCTACTGTGCGCTGCTCCACACCGCACCAAGGTTACAGCCTGCGCATCCTTTCTGCTCACAGTTTGCATGGCACTCACCTCCTTTGGGAAGCCTGCCCTGCCCTGCTCCCCAAGCCCAGCACCTCCATGGAGAGAGCTGCCTTGGCCCTCCCTAGTCCTCAGCCCTTTTGCCAACCTGCACTCTCGGTGAGCTCCTTCCCCACTAGCACAAGATTGCCAGAGGGCAGGGTTTCTGCCTGTCTGTCTGCTTGTTCACCCTTGTTTCCCTTAGGGCCCTGCCTGGTGCACAGAGGGTGCTCAGCAAGGATTGGGCTGACTCTTTGAGCTGGGTGGGGACAGATTCCACAGTGATCCTCCTGCCAGCAACCTCTCCCATTGGCTATGACCTCTGCAAGGTCGGTGGGGTAGTGGGGGGAGCTGACAGGGGTGTGGTTAAGTGTAGTAGTGGTTTGACCGTGAGCTGTTCCGTTACACTGAGGTATCTTTGGTCCTTCCTGACAGAGCAGGGGGAAGGGAGGAAGGGTCCTTTCTCCCAAGGGAGAGGCTGGACAAGGTGGGGGTGGTGAGGGGCGGAGACTCCCTCAGACCCAGAGTGAGGAGTCAGAGTTGGCTGAATGGAGGGGGAGGGGGAGTCCCACCCCCACCTCAGGCTTCATGATGTCAGACTCTGCCCGTGCCCTTCCCAGTCAGGGACAAAGGCCCATTGAGAGTGGGGTGGGGCTTGAACGCCTGGGTCCTGGAGAAGAAAGGGGCCTGATGCCTGGGCTTTGGGGAAGGACACCGAGATCCTGGGGTTCTCATATGTCACAACCTTCAGCAGCAACAAAGAATTCTTGGGGTCCGTCTCCTCTCTGGGTGTGAACTGAAGGCTGCCCTGCGGAACGGATGTCCTGGCAAGTGCATTTGGCAACAGTTACTAAGTCCAAAATCTCTTGTCTGCAGACTGCAGGAGGACTGGGGCACTGGAGAGCATGTGCCTGTCTGAGCAGGGAACTGACACTCCGATCCAGCTACCGGTGCTGCCAGATCCTTCCAGACAAGGCAGGTGTCCTGTGACAAACTACCACAAACCAGGCAGCTTCTTGTCTCACAGCACTGAAGGCCAGGAGCCTGGAGTCCACATGCTGAGGGAAGGATCTGCTCCAGCTTCTCTCCATGGCTCGCAGATGGCCATCTTCATGCTCACGTGGTACTCCCCCCGTATGCGGGTCTCTGTGTCCAAATTTCCCCTTTTTATAAGGACACCAGTCCTTTCGGATTAGAGTCCACCTATGGGCTTCATTTAAGCTTGATTACCTCTGCAAAGACCCTATCTCCAAATCACGTCATAATCTGAGGTATCTAGGGTTAGGGTTAGGACTTCATCATGTAAGTTTTGGGGGCACACAGTTCAACACATAATAGCTATTTTTAGTAGCTGTTCCTATTTTTATGTAAAATACCTTGATTTTTAGGTGTTAACTCAATTTTATCTGAAACTGTTGTAGACCAAGCAAAACTCACCCCAGAGCAGAATTAAGCCCCCAGGCCCACTTGCTTAATGGTCCCTCAAGTAGGAGGTACCACTGGATCCAACAAAGGGGCACTTGCTGCCCCCAGCCAGAGTGGGCAGCCTCACCCCAGTAGTCCTCAGAGTGTGGCCCCCAGGCCAGAGTGGGCAGCTTCACCCCAGTAGTCTTCAGAGTGTGGCCCCCAGGCCAGCAGCACCAGGACTGCCTGGGAACTTGTCAGAAATGCAATGTTCTAGGGCCCCAGCCCAGACCTGCTGAATCAGGAACTCTGGTGGTCTGCATTTTACCAGGTACTCCAGGTGGTCCTGGAGCACAGCCTCCCTCCCACCTTGCAGGACCACCTGGAGGACTCTCTAAAATGAGAGGAGAGCTCTCGGGGTCATGGAACATAAGTAGCTTGGCCACCTCCCAGCTATTTATTGAGGAGGTCTGAGAGGCCTCCCAATGCCCCTTTTCAGGGACTACAATGCTAACCTTTTACAATGACAAGGCATTTGACATTTCCAAACCCATTTCACCCTCATCCTTTGCTGAGCAGCTCAACAGCCATTAACTGAGTACCACAGAGACACTTCTCTCCTTTTCTAGATGAGGAGTGGGGTTTCAGAGCGGGGAGGAGATGCCTCTGAGAGCCACAGCTAACAGAACGCCAAGCTCTCCACCTCACCTTCCTCTCCCCAGCCTCCAGTCTCATTCAGGAAAACCTCTCCCTGAGGACAAGCCCCTCGTGGTTTCCAGGGTAGAAGGCAGAAGCTGGTGGTGTCTAGGACTGATCTGGCTCCCAGTTGAGTTTAGTTTGGCCCACAGGATGTTGACTTAAAAAATCAAATTCCTTTCATCAGTTGCCAATAGTTTAAAAATCAGGGAATTTCACACAAGTGAGGACTGCCACCTTCTCTTGAAAAGAAGCTCTGGCTGTGTTTGGCCTGCCTTTGGGTCTGGCAAGTCATCTCCCAGAGCCAGACCCAGGCTTCCCCACTTCCTATCATACTTTGAGGCCCTTTATTATCACCTGAGCGCAGATGTTTTCTTATGGGCTAAGAAGATAGTCAAATGTATCTCTGTTTCTACCAAAAGTGGGGAAATCAGAAATATTGTAAGGGATACAGTTTTCAGGCAGAATGGGAGGGGACTTAATTCCCTGCGGAGGTAATCACTATTCTCCTGTGTGTCTCCTGTGCAGTGTGTCCTTGTTGGGAGAATATACCTTAAATGCCCCAGCGAAACCAATCTCTCAGGCTCACTCATTTACTGTACTTTTCTGGAAGGCCAGTGGTCTCAAACATAATGGTTTCAGGACCCCTTCCTAATCTGCAAAGTTACTGAGAACTCCAAAAAGCTTTAGTTTAAGTGGATTATATCTAACGTTGCTTAATGTATTAGAACTGAAACTGGGAAATGTCTAAAGCACAAGGAACACAATTTCCATCAGAGCACTGATGTCATTACCTTCACAGAGCCTCAGAAGACTCTCCTGTACATTCATGAGAGAACAAGGCTGAAAAAGGCATGTAACATCTTAGTTTACTCCATGTGGAGCCCTGGGAGGAGTCCTGGAGCCTTACTTTGAGGACTTTGCTAAGCATTTGAATGTGTTCCTGTTTCCAGAAGACTTCAAGGAGAGGAAACTTTGTTTAACTTTCAGCCCCAGCTGTTGCAGCATAAATTCTATCGTTTGAAGTGGGGAAGAAAGGGAAGAACAGAAAACAGATTTTCTTCACCAAGCCTCCTTGCAACCCCAGTACACACCAACCCTATGCACCCCACTGAGTACTGGCCCTTACAAGACAGGAGCCCCCACAAGTCTCTGGCATAGGACTTGGGCAGGGACAAAGGGCAACAGACACTCTGGTTTGGAACAAAATATAGAACCAGCCATTTTATTCCAAGATCATTCATATTGAGTGCTGGAGGGTGGCAGGAATAAATAAGGGAGGGGAGGATGGGGGTTACAGCTGGAAGGCTCTACGTCCTGCAGCACATCCCACACTTTGATTTAATACAGCAGCCACAGCAGTACATGCAGATAGGGAAGTGGGTGTCTCGCCTCCTTAGCCTCCGGAGCATGGGCTGTGGGACAGAAGGGAGAGTGAGCGGGCTGCGGGCACAGGGCACGTGGGAGGCTCCAAGGGGTGTCCCAAGGTCCCTCACCATCAAGCCGGTGGCAGCTCCCACTGTGTCCTGAGTCCAGAGGTCTGCAGGCTGTCTTGAGGTCTGCAAGCATGGTATTGAGGATGGCAGGGCCCCACAGATCTCTCAGACTCATCCCACCAGCCAGCTCCTCCCCACGGGGCTGGTGTCCCCTGGCTCAGCCAGAATGCCAGCGGTGGCCTGGCTTTCTGGCCTTTTCTCCCCTTCCCTCAGGCAGTTCTCCTTCCTCCAAACATTCCCGCTCTGTCTCCTCTCTCCACAGCCGCTACTCTTCTTTGGGTTATCACCCTCCCTGGCCTGCATGCCAGCGCCCTCCTATAACAAGTGTCCTGAGCCTTGCCCCTTATAAGCCACTCCCCGCGCCTTATCAGACCAAGGCTTCCACCATTTTAAAAGCCTGCAGGGCTCCCCTGGCACTTGGAGGAAAATGAGTATTTGCACAGTCGTCTACAGACGTAGCATGTCCACCCCTCATCTCATCTCCAAGTGCCATCTCCTTCACTTACTAAGCCCTCTGACCCGGGACTGCACCATGCTTGCCCTCAGCTCAGGCCTTTGGCTCTCCCCTTCTCTCATCCTCCCAGCCCTAGGACAAATTTCATTTGCTCACAAGACCTCCTGCTTGAGTGCCAGTCCTTTATTCTATCTAAAGTCCTGCCACCTCCATCCCCCTTCCTGTCCCATAGTCATTCTGCTACCATCTTTTATGTTATTCGAGAATAACATTTACTAAACACATTATCTTATTTATATTTTAATTGTTCATCAACTAATTGCCTGACCAGGATGTAAACTTCATGAAAGCAAAGATCTTTTCACATCTGCCTTGTTCATTGCTTGATACCCACTGTCTAGAACAGGACTTCACAGAGTAGGCTCCCAAGAAGTAACTGGAATTGGTTCAGGGCCCCCAGTCCCTGCCACTCAGGACCCCCATCTCTGCACTTTGAGCAGCTGCCCATCCCCCCTTTGCCTGCCCTGAATTCTGCCAGTGGTAAGGGGGTCTCCCAGCACCTGGCTCTCCAGTCCTGGCTGCCCTGCTGGGCCCAGGTCTGGTGGGCTCTCACCTGCTGTGGGAGGACTGAGCCACTGGTCAGGCTGGCCAGGAGGAGGAGCAGGAGACAGGCGGCCTGGGTCTGCATGCTCGGTGCCATTGTGCCGTCTGGCTGGCTGTCCTGCTGCTGGGCTAAGACTCGCTCTGTGTCTAGGGCCCAGTTACAGTTGCTTTTATGGGGCCTGCTGGGGGAGGCAAGGGTGCTAAGCCCCCTCCCCTTTGTCCTAACTCATTTCCAAGAAGGTGGTGGCGCCGAAAAGGCGGGAGATAAGCGGGAAGAGTGACAGGGAACAGGGTTGTGTCACCCTCAGCCAGCAGAGGTGTGTGCAGGGGGTGGGGCAGACAGGGCCACAGACACACACACCCCTAGCCGGCCTCCTGAAAACACTTTCCCTGACATGACATCACCCTTTTGATCTCAGAAACCGCCCCCCCCCTTTTACCCCTGAGGTTGAACAGGCTGATAGATGGGCAGGAGCACGGTGACCTCTCATTCACAGGCCAACTTTGCCCCCTATGTCCTCATTCACAGGGAAGATGGGGGCCCCTTACTGTATGACCCCAGGGTGCCCAGCACAGTCCCCACTGCTTTGGTTTCACAAGAGCATAGGTTCTGGCAGGGGATGTGGGCAGCCAGATGCTGGGGTTTGAGTTGGCACAAGCCCCCACTATGCAGGTGTTGTTTCCAAAGTATCAAAACCTTAAGATGTGGCCCTGTTATCTGGAAAATGTTCTTGGGGACTTGTGACCACAAAAGACAGTGTTAATATTAATAACTAATGTGATGATTCTATGTCATCACATTAGTTATGTTATATCACGTTAATCTATGGCAGAGATGCGCTGACTCACTTTTATGTTGACTCAGCCTTGTCGCCTGTCCTCCAAGCGGCTCCTGCCTGCCCTATGGCGGGCTCTGCTCCGTACTCAGGGACCCTCACTGCCCTCTCAGCTACTGACCCTGGGGGCTTGGCTTCCCAGACCCTGCTCCCTCTTAGCAGCCCACCACGCCCAGCCCTGAGACTTTTCTTCACCTTATAGGAAGAACTGAAGACAGCAATTAGGGTGCTGGCCAAGCTTGCCCAGCCAGAGGCAGAGCTGGGATTCCAGCCTGGGAAGCCTGACTCTAGGGCCTGTGCTCTTCCCATTAGGCTTTCCAGTTCCCATGAAAACGCCAGAGGGTTCTACCGTGTGCTAGACCTGGCTGATTGGAGCTGACTATGCACGTCTTGTCATGATGCTACACACAGTGGCATCATATTGGTACCTTGAAACCTGCAGTGACAGTACTTACACCACAGACATCGGCAACACTAAACCAGAGCTTTTTATTTGGAGAGCTGGTTGCCCAGGACACCACTAGATGGGGAAATGAATCAAGGCTGCCCATGGCCAGCTCATTCCTCTCCACTACCTGAACCATCCTAGGGTGCACACAGCCCAGGGGAACCACAAACCTTGGTTCCCGAGACAGGCCTTTGGCTGTTTAGTCCTACTTGCTCCAGGGCCATCCAGCCTCAGCCTGACTGCTGGAGACCAGGGCTGTGGCTGCCGAGGAGTGAATACCTTCTTCCCAGTCCTGAGGTGCTGCCAAGGCCCACTTAAAACCACAGAAATGGGGGCAGGGGAGTGCTGGGAAGTCAAGGCTGTTCCCTGCCATCCATCTCCCCAATTCAGTCCCTGTATCTCATTCTCAGACTGCCTCACACTGGGGAGTGGCCAAGACAGGGAGCAAGAGCTGTCAGTGGGAAGAGACTGGTTGGGGACATCTGAGTTGGGGCAGGGTAGCGCTCGGGGGCTGCAGGTTGAGGCAGGGTCCAGTCAGACGGGCTGCAAGCTCGCCCACAGGGAGACATGGCAGCAGAGGCCAGGTTTCATCATCAGCCAGGGGCAGGGGTCACAGCACAGGCGCCAGAGCTGCAGTGCAAGGCGACAGGCTGACGGGCCAAGCCTGGCTTCCTGGCCATCTGCCCTTCCTGGGGGCGGGGGGCTCAAGGCCAGGCCCCACCATTGGCTGGGGCAGAGGGAAGGGCTTCAGCCCAGAAGAGTAGGGCCACGAGCCAGTCCTGTTTTTAGGAACTGGTGACATGGGAGACCCCAGCCTCTCCTCCAGAAACATGGGATGTGTCCTTGACCCCAGTTTCCTGTCCCCACACTACATACGTACACCTGGGGCCTCAAAGAGGACATTCATCCCTTAATTCCTCCATCCATCCAACCAACAGACTGGGTACCGTGCGGTATAGGATGGCAGGGACTGGCACACAGGCATGAGCCCAACAGCAGAGGCCCTCCCCTCATGGCCTTTGCACAGACCCCAGGCCCCCTCTCCACACATGAGATGAACAGATACACAAACAGACAAGGCGGGGCCACATGGGGCCAGTTTATTGCAGTTAAATACCTCTCTCTCTCTCTATTTTTTTTGTCCATTTTTCCATAAAGAAAATTAAAACACACACACACACTCAAAGGGGAGCAGGGATCCAAAAACAAGAGGTGGGGTGGGACATGGCCTCCCTGCTTAGGTCCAGGCCCCAGGGATGGCCCCCCAAAGGCTCCCCTCCTTCCCGTAAGCACCCTGTCTCAGTACCTCCAGAGACCAAGGAGGCAGCGGGATATGGCAGGGCCTCTGTCCTCCTCCCTCTTGCCTCCAGGTGAGACCACTAGAAGTGCTGGGGCTTCGTGGGGGCCGGGAGAAGGGAGACAGACAGAAGGGGGAAGGAAGGTATTGTTTCCAAGTTGAGGAGAGCGGTGGGCGCTTATCCACAGAAATGCATTATTTCTCTCCGTTTTTGTTAAAAATCTACTATAAAAAAACGCAGCTGGGGGAGGGGCAACTGTCCCTCTCTGTGCTAAGGGCTGGGGAAGGGGCAGCAGAGGCCTGGGGCAGCAGCGACTGCGTGGCGGGAGTGGGTATCACGGCCGGGCACTGTCGCCCACCATCTCCAGGTTGTGCTGCTGCAGCTGGGCACGGAGCACGGCGTTCTCGTTCTTCAGCTCCTCGATCTGCCGCACAACAGGGACCAAGAGCCAGGGGCTGGCCTCCTGCTCCTGGGGTCCCATCATGCACCCGCTCCCCGCCCCGCCACTCACCTGTTGCCTCAGGAGCTCATTGTCCATCTGCAGCCGCTCGGCCTCCTTGAAGGTCTCCTGCATGCGCTGGTTGGTCTGGCGCAGCTCCCGGATGTAATCGCAGGCCTTCGACAGGATCCCTCCTTTACTCTGGGGAGCGGGCCTGAGCGTTAGCGAGCACCGCCGCTCGGCCTCGGCCCATGGCTCACCCCAGGACAACGCCTGTGCCCAGTGGGGCAGACTTTCTGGAAGAGGTCAGGGGCCTGGGCCCACTCACCGCTCCTGTCTTGCTATTGTCTGCGTTACAATCTGGAATGATTTTTGAAAGCTGGACGATCCAGTTGTTGATCTTGTCCCTCCGCCTTCGCTCCACTGCAGGAATAAGACGCCACATGGCCAGCTGCACCACCGCTCTGCCCGGGCAGTCTCCCCGCAGGTAGGCACCTTGGCCAGGGCTGGGCCAAGATCTGAACGCAGGGAGCCAGCTTCCGAGCCCGCCTCGCACTGCCTCTCAACTCAGGACGTCTCACCTTCACAAGCCACACACACCCTCAGGGCAGCATCAGTAGCTGAGGACTTCAGTTCATTTTGCTCGCCTAACATATTTTTTGAAGGCTGAGCCAAGCTTAAGAATCAGAACATTTCACGTAATTTTCATCTTTTAACAAATGGAGGTGTGATGACAGTGGGCATGTAGCCCCTTCACACAGGACCCAGGCACCCCTGGCTCTGGTCCCTGCAGCCCCTGCATGTGATTCTCCACAGACCTTGGGTATCCCTGGAGCTCTGGGCCCCATGATTTTGTTTTTTCCTTCTTTTTAATAAAATTAGCCTGACAACATCTCATTACTGCTTAAAATCCTTTAGGGTCTGGGCAGTAAGTTCCAGCAGCCCAGGCTGGCACACGTAGTTCTCAGGGGTTCATCCCATAGGGCACTGGGTCACCCAGGAACAATGTAAACCCCACCTTGAAGACCAGGGATGGCAAACTAATAAAGATTTCACTTGAAAAATCCAGATTTGTAATTTTATTTCATGATATATGGCAATCGTACCCAAACTCTGTCTGCTGAGTTGAGTGGCAACTACCTACTCAGACAAGGTATGTATGTGCCCCCCTCCAGTTTCTCAGCTGGCCCATATCACAGCCTTGTGCCAGCTGCCTGGGGTCTGCCTGCACTGGAGCCTGAGACCCCTGTTCTGGAACCTACTGAAGCAAAGCTGGCCTTCCCTTCTATACCAGGCACTGGTGGGGACATATGAGGAAGCTTGGTTACTCCTAGCTCCCCCCGCATACCCTCACCCACTGCCAGGACAGCTCCTGGACAGATGCACTGTTTGTGCAGGGGTACTGAGCCTGTAGATAGGATTTGGAAAGGAGGGCAAAGGGCTATTTTCTCAAGGGTGGGTGGTGCTGATGGGAGACTGGGATAGGGGTATGGGTGAGAGTGAGAAACGAGGGGTGGATCAGAAGCATGCCCCTTACTTCTCACCACCCGAAGCCAGTACCTCCTGTTGCCCCTGCTGTTCCCGCTAACAGGCAGATCCCACCGTCTTCTCATGGCACTTGGTTTGGTCCACTCATTGATGACCAGTCCTTCCCCACCTCCAAGTGCCCCCCACTTTGGCTGGGGTGACAACACCCTCCTATGTGGGCTCTCCTCCTATCATCTCTTTCCACTGAAACCTCCCCAATACCGTAAGAATGGTGCCCAGAATTGAGCTCTGTCTGACCTTAGCTCAGTGAGTACACAATACCTGGGCCGCATGACTGTCTTGGTGAACTGAACCTTTCCATCAAGGGCAGCTATGTCTCAGTCTTTGGGAACTGTGGCCAAAAGCAGTAGCACAGCCAAGAGTCCAGCCCAGGCCTGGCAGCACTGCCCATCCCATCCCTCAGTGTGCTCTGTTCCCAAGGTTTCAATTGAGGAACTCAATAGCAGATGGCTGTTCAACTCCCTCTACCCTCATGCCGCCTAGCATTCTCACGTCTGGGTGCCAAGCTGCAGCTGTACCTCATTTCAAGCCCCTTTCAAGCTCCTTTCAAGCAGGCAGTAGTTGGGGGTGGGACACATCTTCTCTAGTCTGCACTTGCTCTCTTAAGACTTACTGCCCATCCTAGGGTGTGCAGGGCATTTTGTGAACCCAGAGTCTACAGCAGACTCAATCTCTGTGCTACTGGCACTCACAGCACCACTGTGACCTGCAAGGGAACAAGTGATCCTGACACCAGAGCATATGTGGCATAAGTGAAGATTGCACGGAATGCCAGGGTGGAACAAAGACTTCTGCATGGGAGTGGGGTGGGGGTATCTTTAGAGACAGACCTTGAGAGAAAACACTTGGCTGGACTTTGAGGGGTGGAGCACCAGGCAGACTTGTGTCAAAATTCTGGAAATGGGGATATGGGAAGACTTTTGGGGGTGTGTGGAGGTGGGGTGGTAGTGGTAGGAAAAAGGCCTCAATGGCTCTGCTAATGTGTCTGGACCTCATCTTCTCTTTCCCTAGGAGACCAGGCCTTTGAGTCCAGGAAGATCATTTCAGCACATTTGAAATGGAGGAAGACAAGATAAGACCGAGGCCATGACCATCCCACAGAAATGCTTCAGTTATACCTGTACAATACTTAAAACATAATTTAGAGGCAAAACCTGCCAGGACTGAAGAAGAAATGAGTAAGTTCGCAAACATGGTTGCAGACTTCAACACGCCTCTCTAAGCAATTAACAGAACAAGTGGAATCAGGACAGGAAATCTGAGCACTGTCAATCAACTTGACCTAGCTGACATTGAGGGAATACTCCACCTGACAGCGCACTTGGAAACAATCACCAAGATACTCAGGGCCACTAAGTTTCAGTACGTTTCAAAGAAATTATGTAGATAGTATGTTTCTGACCACAACAAAACTAAATTAAAATCAGTAACAAAAAGATATCCAGGAAACACACAAACATTTGGATATTAAGCAACAGGCTTCTGAATAACCCACGGGTCAAAGAAGAAACCACAAGGAAAACTGGAAAATACTTTGACTTCAGGATAATAAAAACACAATGTATCCCAATGGGATGCAGCTAAAGCAACATCAGAGTGAAATCCACAACTAAACAGTCTTGTATTAGGAAAAAGGAAAAGGTTTAAAATCATCTTGAAGCCCTCCTCCTGCCCAACCCCCAAGCACACTCAACCTAAAGTTAAGTGGAAAGAATGAATTAGTAATATTCATAGTAGAAGCTAGTGAAATAGAAAAAGCAATCCCATTGGGATTTAAAAATCAGATTTGACATAGAGATCTGGACTTCTGGCTGGTTCTGGCTGTAGTGGACTCAAATTCTGTCACAGAAGCCACAGGCTGGTGCTCCAAGGGCTGCCCTTTGGGCAGGACACGTATGTCCCAGTTCACTGTGGGGCCCAGAGATGGGCTCCTGGGGCACCAAGAAAAGATGGGAAAGAGGGAAAAAGGAGACAGAGAAGCTGACCTGAGGTCCACTTCAGCTAGCCTCTCAGGGTTTGCAGATGTGAGGGAGGGGGAAGATGGAGGAGTTGAAGGTGACCCCGGCTTTTGGTTCTGGCTTAGGGGCTTGTGACGGGTGCTGAGTTTTGCTGCTCTGGGAAAAGAAGTGCTGCATAGGAGCCTCTGGTGGGGGCCGGGGGGTGGGCACTACGTTCTGTTCTGGACAAGTTGAGTTGGAGGTGTCTGAAGGACATCCAGAAATGGAGATTTTGAATGGACAGATCAAAATATAGGCCTGGTGTTTAAGATAAAAGAATGGAGTAGAAACAACAGCTTTGCACATGGCCAGGTTTCGGGAGGCGGGGGAGGAGGCTCTGGGAGGACACTGAGGAGGAGCTCTCACATACTCTCTTCTGGAGAAAGCTAGCAGACCCCCTTCCTGGGGACATGATGAACACCTACAACTAGGCATACTGGCCGCCCCTGGGCCTAATGCTTTGCTCTCCTCAGGCTGAGGAAGCAGGAGACCTCAAGAAACACCAACAACTCACCCAGTGTGAAGTCACCTGGGGAACCTATCGAAATAGATTCCTGGGCTTCCCTCTGACCTCCTCATTCAGAACCTCGAGAGGACTGTCCTGGAGATTGTGACTGTAAGCTTCCGTGGTGACTGGGAAGCCCTGCTTTGAGGAGCAGGCTGGGAAAGAGCAGCAAAGAGTGTAGGATATTACAGTGGGTAGAGCAGAAAGGAACATTCCCGAAAGAAGGGAAAAGGCAGGGTCAGATGCCTGGAGCACAGACAGGAGGGGAAGCCAGTAGATTTGGCAATAAGGTCGTCACGGTGACCTTAAATGGAACCATTTCGGTAAAGAAACGAGCCAGGCAGCCAAGGGCACAGGGAGGATGTACCGGTAGTGGGGGGGTCACGTACTCTGCAGGTCAGGAGAGGAAGGGCAGACGCAGCCAGAGGGTGAGGGCAAGGTAATGAGAAAGACTGAAGACTGTTTACAGATCGATTAACCTAATAGGAGGCGGAGAGGCAGAAAGTGGGGTGGAGGGTGGCTGGGTGGTATCCCAAGTGTCATCGGCTGCATTTGCGGGTGGCAGGCCAGGCTGCTGGGGGCCCACGAGCCTCTGCTCCCTGTGGGTGTCTGCGGTGGTCCCGTCGGCACTGTTTCACACAGCACTATCAGGCACAGAGACGAAGAACCAGCTTGGGCCATTTGGCCAGCAAGTGGCAGAGCCAGGATGGCCCGGGTTGCCTACCACAGACCCCTCAAACTCACCACACCCAAAACCCAAGCTCAGACTCCCCCTTCCCTTTCAAACCAACCTAACCCCACCATGAAACCGATTCATGAGATTCTGATTCTCCGGCCTTGGAATCCTCTCCCCAGGCACTCCCACCCCACTGCAGCCCTGTCCTGACTCAGGACCGACGGCAGTCACATCCTATTTTCCTGGCCTCTGGTGTTCTGTCACCTTTCCCATTTGGTCTCCACCCACAAATCCCTCAGTGGCTTCCCTTCAAACTATAATAACAATCCAGGAGCAAGGATGCTGGGGGGACCTCTTCTTACAAAGCCCCGTGTGACCTGACCCCGGCCAGCCCTCTTGCAACTCTACCAAATTCCTCTTCCTTTTCCTGAGTTCTGCTCTTCCTCAGACACTCCAAGTCTATTCCTGCTCAGGCCTGGGCATTTGCACTTGCTCTTCCCTCTGCCCGGGACTCTTCCTCAGGTACTCGGCTGGTCCACTTATGCTTCTGCTCAAATGTCACCTCTCAGAGAGGTCTACAGAACACACTGCCACCACTATTCTCCTTACCCTGCTTTACCTTTCTTCCTGTGACTTATATGACCTGATGTCATATCGTAGCTTTGTGTACTCTCTCTCTCCCACCAGAATGAACACTCTTGTGAGAACACTCATCTGTTCTATTATCTGCTGTACCTAAGGGCCTAAAATGGGCTGGCACATAGCATAGCTATGTGCTGAATGAAGGCCTCAACTCAGGGAGCTGTTCAGATTACAGTTGCACAGGCCACCCCCAAATGAGCACCTCCAGGACTCCTGGGGCCCCACCCTGACATTCAAGGTCCTCCTTGACCCTATTGGCTTCCTTCCCAAGTGCGCCACACGAGACCTCTGCCACAGCCAGACCAGCACCCCTGGAAGCACCCTCACTCCACTCTGCCTCCCCTGCCCAGCCTGTGTTCCCCTCTGCCTCACAGGCACTCCCAAAGGCCACCTCCTTCAGGTAAGCATCACCTGATCCCGCTGGCCTCTGCCCACTGGCTCATCCCAGGACAACTCCTATGCTCAGTGGTCAGACAGACACCCGCCTCAACTCTTCTCAGCCTCTTCGACACTCCAGAGCAGGCTCCAGCTCTGGCACAGGGCACATGGTGCCCAGCCTGGAACCTGCCTTCAGGAAATATTTGCTAAGTGATGGTTGTTTGGGTGTAAGTGTTCCCCTGTACTTGTATGCTACTATGCCCACTGCAGTGGCTACTGACTGGGGGCAGGAACTTCGGTAGGGGACTAGGGGACAGCATCACATGCCAAAATGACCTTAGGGTGGGATTTGGTGTTTACGCAAAGGGCAGGAAGCTCCGGCCTTGGCCAGCGAAAGGCACAGCTTCCTGCAGCTTTATCTTCAGAGGAGCTTCCTATCGGACTAGAGGCACTTCTGGAAGCCAGGCAAGCAGGAGAGTGAGGGACACAAGCACAACAGCTGCCACACGGAAAGGTAGGTGCAGGGGAGCCAAATCAACCCACTTTCTCACAAGGGGCAGGAAAGCCATCTGTGAATCTGCCATTTTAGATGTTGGCTAATAACTCAAAATCACTAGGTAGGATGACAAACACATTCCAGTTCACACCTCCTGACTGTTATGTTCCTAAACAATGAACATTTCCCTATCTTTGTTTCTACCTTTCCAGCATTCAGCAAACACTTCTCATGCACTTGTAGCATACCCAGTGATCCGTGCCACCAAGTACCAGGCCTGGCTGTGCCTGTGAGGCCCAAGAGCTCCACCCTGACCTTACCTTCATTGTGCTGAGCTCTCCTCCTTTCATCCCGTGGTGTTCTGGTTCCATCGATTTTCCTAGAAGAGGAGGGAAAAAATGGGTATAAGTTTTCCCAGGCCATTTGTCAAAGCACTTATGAAGGAGTCAGACTTGAGATTATCTTTAAAAGATAAATCCACGTGTTAAAAGAATGGAAAGACGGCATTTTCTTTACTTGTACCTAAGAAGCAGAAACAGACCAAAAAATACCCTACTTGCTGTATGCTCAACTGCCTGGCTCCCATTCCAGAAAACCTTCCCTTTCTTGGGCTCCCCCAAACAAGGCCCTCCCAGGGTCCCTGCTCCTAGGACCAGGTCTCCTGCACATACGGGGAATAGGGGTGTGTCCGGGGTGCAATAGTCCTTTGTGATCCTGTCTGAAGCACATCCTGAGGCGTCATCATGACATAGAATTGGCCTGCAGAGAAAGAAAGGGTTAGTGCCAAAACTGGGAACAGAGGCAGAATTGATTAGGGGTCTTCCCTCCCTACTAGGCCTGTTGCCTTGCCTCCCCTGCATTCCGCCCTGGCCCCTTCCTCCCTTTACCTCCAGCCTGCAAGCTCTGGTCTGTGGTCTGTACGGACACAGCTGTGGTATCTCCCACACTGGATGCTGGGAAATAGGCAAATCGTGCCTCCCCACTGACAGCCTCAGCAGCCGGGCTGCCACCATTGCTGAAGGGATTTTGGATTACAGCCTGGGGAGTAGGAGGACACAGAGGCCGCCCTCAGCCATCTCTGTTCCCTCCTAGCCATGTCGGACGTTTATTCAATTCTCTATAGAGTGCGGGGAAGCCCTCTGTGTGCCACTCTGCCCTGTGTCTCATAGCCCTGGAACTTGGCAGATACTCAGCAATCACCTGGTGAGTTGATCCATTTTTGCCCTAAGAGACTTTCCTACTACCATCATCCCCGTTTTACAGAAAGAAGAAAGTGATGTCCCAAAGATCCTGCTCAAGGTTTCACTGTGCAGAACAGGGACCTGAACCACACAAACTGACCCTCTGCAGGCAGCATCTGTGTCCCACTTGCCCTACCCCCTGGGGCTCCCTAAGAACAGAAGCAGTGTCCCCTCTCTGTCCCCCCAGGTATTGCTAGGCACCTACCAGTGGGAAGGGCGCTGCGGGACCTGAGGGCACAGAGGCAGCAGCGGGGCCGGGGCGCTGGGCTGCCCCATCCACACCCACCTGGGTCACAGCCTGCTGCCCCCCCGCGAAGGCAGCCGTGGACACGACGCTGACTGCGCCTGCTGTATCGCCCTGGCCGTCCAGCTGACCATCAGTCACCTGGACTACGCGGTATGTCACCTGCAGGGGGCGGCAGAGCATTGAGATCCGCGCTGGGACCAGACAGGGGTCAGTTCAGAGCCCCTCCCAGCCAGCCAGCCCGCGGAACCCTCGGCTCAACCCTTCACTTGCCCTCAGTCTCACCTGTCCTCCATTATTCTCTGTGCGGAACTGATACTGGATATTGTGGTCGCCGAACGCCGCCTGCTGGACGCTGGCGATGGCCACCGCCGTCTGCTCCTCCGCCCCAGGGCCGTCCCCACCTGCGGCCGGAGGAGGGTAGGGGGGATGGTCAGCGGTCGCCCGAACCAGGGCGCCCCCAGTCCCCTTTCCCGGGCGCAAGCCACACTCCTGGTGGGCCCCGCGACCACTCACCTTCTTGCAGCTCGACGCCCTCCTCTGCCTCGGGTCCCTTGTCGTGACTGCGGGCAGGAGCGGAAGAAGAGGGGGTCAGAGCCGCCCCCGCCCCCGCGCCCAGGTGTAGGGCCCCCATCCCGCCCGGCCCAGTCTGGGGCTGGGGCTCCGCAAGGACCCGGGGCCGAGGGTATTAGCGCGGGTCCCCCTCCCTCGCGGCCTCCATTTTGAGCTGGGCCCGGCGGCCGCTCAGGATCATGGCGGCCCGGCCGAAGGGCCGGGGCCAGGGCGTGCGGGGGCACGGACCGTACGGGCGCCCTTACCTGGCGGCAGCAGCAGCGGTGGCCGAGGCAGCAGGATCCAGACCCGGGTCCAGCATGTCCATGGGGGGGGCGGGGGCGGGGGGGGCTCGGGGCCCGGGATGGGGGGGGGAGGGGAGGGGAGGGAGGGGAGGGGAGGGGGCGGGCGGCCGGGGGGGGCCCCGAGCCCGGCGCTCACGCCGCGCGGCAGGAGGGGACGGAGGAGACACGGGAGCCGCTCGCGCTGATCACGGGGACAAACAGTGGGGTCATGTGAGGAGGAGATGCCGCCGCCGCCGCCGCTGCTTCTGCAGCCGCCGCTGCCGCCTCCGCCCGCCGGCCCGCCGGCTCCCGGCGGCTCTAGGCTCCGGGACGCAGCGCTGCCGCCCCCCGCCCGCTGCACGCGGCCCCTCCGGCCTCCTTCCCTGAGCAGCCGCCGCCGCAGACTTTTTTTTTTAACCCGGCCCGCCGTGGATGGCCGCCGCCTCTCCCCTGGATCGTCGGCTCGCGCGTCCGCCGCTCGGCCTGGCCCAGTCCGGCGGCGGATCGCTGCTGCAGCCGCTGCCGCTTTCTATTTTTTCCCCCTTTTTTTCCTTCTTTACTAGTTGCGCGCGCGCGGCGGCAGCGGCGCGAGCCCAGGACCGACGCGCGCGGGGGCAGCACAGCCCCCGGGGAGCGCGCGCGCTGTGTCTCCGACGGCGGGCGGGCGCGCGCGGGCCCGGGTCGCTGCAGGGCGCGGCGTCGCCGCCGTCACCTTCGCGGCAAGCCCGGCACCTGCCAACAAGCTGCCTGAGTGGAACGAGGGCCCCGATGGAACACCGAGGGACCTGGAGGAGGGGCTGTGGTCGCCAGGGACGAGGCAGATGCGGGGTTTGGAGACAGTAAAGTAGGTCGAGGGGGGGAGGGGTGCAGAGGGTAGACGGGGAGAGGAGCGCGCACGCGCTCTCCCGGTGGCTGAGTTGTGCGCGAAGGCGGAGGCTCGGGGCGCATGCGCACGCCTGGGCGGGGCCGCGGCGCGCACGCAGGGCCGGGCGGAGCTAGCGTTGGGGGACGCACTCCAGGCCGCGGCAGAGGGAGAAGGTAGAGCTTCTCTCCCGGAGGTCCCGGGAGCAAACTGGACACAAGGCCTTCTGCAGACACACACGCACGCAAGCACGCACCTACCTAGTAGCGGTCCAGGCTCCCTAGCTCGCTCAGCAAAATAAACGCTTCCCTCCAGACAGGCCTTGTGATCATAAATTTTATTAGACTTACGAAGGGGAGATAAATCAGTAGTTCCTCAAATTAAAAAAGTACAAAAGCTACATACAAAATGTGGGATCAGACGACTAAACTTTCCCGACTCAGGGCCAAGTTCTGCAAAGGAGAAAGAAAGGGGTGTGAGCTGGGGAGAACTGGAGGGAGAGAGCCCAGGTAGGTTTGAAGCCAGGAAGGGCTATTCACTCACCTTCTTCATCCTCCGCTCCCGTGAGGCCTGGGAGTCGGTCTCAGAGTAAGGGGGAGGTGCTGGAGGGTAATAGGCCTCCTCTTCGTCTTCATCTTTGTAAGGTCTTCTCCTCTCTGCTGGCTCCTTTCTCCTCAAGGCCTCTTCCAGTAGCCGCCCGTCATACTGGGGGTCCCCAGACCTGGAGCCATCCTCCCGAGGGTCCCGGGAACGGGGGTAGCGGGACCTAGAGTCAGCATGAGGGCGGTCTCTAGACCTGAAGTCTTCGTAGTGGGGATCCCGGGAGTGTGGAAAGTCCCTTGAGTTGTCTTGGTTGTAGAGGTCATCTCGGCTGCGGCTTCTGGGAGGTGCATAGGCCCGGCCTCTCCTCCCACTACTTGGGGGAGACCTCTCTGATTCAGCAGAACCCATCAGGGTGAGGTCATCCAGAGCGTCCACAGAGTGGGCCCGGGGCCGCCCAGCTCCCCAGCCACTCCCTGGCCGCTCTTGCTCCCACCTCCGAGGACTCCGGGGAGAGTGGCGACCCCATTCTTCATCTCGGATAGGGGTGAGGACAGGGCCTCGGGAAGGCCGGGATCTCCAGTCATCCTCATGGAGGGAGGTGACTTCACTCATGGCTGTAGGGGAAGGGGTGTCACTGCTGGGAGAAGGTCAGTAGCCCTGGGACCCAGCAGTGTCACCCATTTGGCTCATACACTCTAAAGGGGGGCCTCAGGCTTCCCGTCCATTAAGTGACGATATGCTGTACACTTCTCACTGTGACCACGGTAGGGAAGGAGGGACTAGGATTTGTAGCAAGCATCCCTGGGGCAGGTATCAGGGAGACATGCTTCCCCCTCCCTGCTCAGGAACCCCACAGATCCCAAGGCTCCTGCTCACCCCGCTCTACACGGCCATTGGGGAGGCCAGGTCGAGAAGGGTCAAAGTTGGCCAGCTCTTTCTCCATGTAGTACAGGACCCGCATGGAGTCGTCCTGCTGGCTGGCCTGAATCCTATAGCCACTGCGGACCTCTAGAAAAAGGAGATGTGATCAGTTTGGGAGGATGAATACTGACCCAGCCACCTCCCTTACAGACATGTCCAGTCTTATTAAATTGGTTCTCACCAGATGTAACGCTGCCGTCCATGTCACGAAGCAGGGGTACCTGGGAGCTGTGGCCACCAACTGTGGGAGATTAGCTATCAGTGGCTGCCCACCTAGAGCAAAGCCCTGCATTCCCAGTCCCCTCTCCCCTAGTCCCCTTTCTTCCAGCCCCAAACTATTGCCCCAGCTACTGCTGGCTTCACAGCCTTCACCTGAGCTATTCCTGTCGAAGTCTCCAGAGTACCCATTGTAGACAGGACCCATGGCGATCATGGCTGCTGGTGGTGGGGTTTTGGCAGGGGAGAGGTGAGCGTAGGTGCTGGGTGCGTAGATGCTTGGGACACCGGAGGTGGCTGCTTTGCCGGCAGTATACACTGGGGGAACGTGACAGTGTGAGAAAGAAACCAGGAACCATGTCACCCTTCAGTGTGACAGATGGTCTGGAGAGAAGAGCCTGGACCTTCTCCCCAGACCTCAGGGCTGTGGAGCTTCCCTAGGCACTTGGTTTCTGTAGGGTCCTGAGACGAGGGGCCATTAGGTTCAGTGGACCTATACCTCCTGTGCATTTCCTCACAGACGTTTCAGGATGGGCTTGTACATTGACAGCCCACAGCCCCAATCTGGCAGGCCAGTATGTTGTTTTACCTAACTGTGTGATGGTTTGCCAAGTTTGTTAAGTTTTACATAAAATCCCAGCTCTCTGGTCACGTTCTCCGAAGAGGTGGCTACCCTGGGCTGTTTTGAGCAACAGGAGGCAAAGATGTCCCTTTAGATAAAGCCCACATGCTGGACCCACAAGCTGGAATCAAGCATTTTCTTTGGTGGCTGAGCCCCTGCTCTCAAAAATGAATAATTTGGGGGATCCCAAGCCTACTCCCCTCTCATGCCTACTAGTTCCTCCCCACAGGGTCTTCCATACTCAGATGCAATGGGAGTCAGTCTTAGGCAGGAATGTGGGGGCATCAGTTTACTTGAATTGGCCAAGCAGCCAACATCTCATGTTTCCAACTTGCAGGCTGCCCCCACTCCCACCCTGCCCTGCCTGCTTCTGTGCTTGACAGCTCAAGGGCAAATCCTCCCTGCTGCCTTGCTCCCCAGGCAAGAGGCTGGGTTCTAGTGGCTGCTCTTTGCAGCAAAGTCACTGGGCCTGAGCAAGATGCCTCCTCCCTGGGACCCAGACAGAAAAACAGGATGGGGGGGACAGGCTCAGAAAGGTCCTCCATCTCAGATTCAGTTTGGAAGCAGAAGGCTGGGTGCTCAGCACCCCCAGCAGAAGCCCCTTCGTAGCTCAGGTGATTTGGGGTTTTATAATTAGGCTGGGGAATTGCTTCCAGGCTCGGCAGGGTTGTGGCCGCAGCAAAAGTTATAGGGCCTCCAGCCAAGAGTTAATGGGGCCTTGGCTGGGGTAACTCAGGATGGAGGGAACGTGGCCTTGGGACAGGCATTTGCAGTCCTGGCCCCAGCCCCAGCCTTAATTAGTGAGATAACTACAAACCCAGTTGTAGTCTTTGGTAGGGGGAGGGTCCCTTCTGACCTGTGAAATGGGTAACACCCACACCTGAGTAAGAAACTGTCAACTAAAAACAAGGGGAGGTAGCCAGCATAAGCCTCTGGAGAGCAGTGGACTTTTTCCAGGGAAGCAATACTTTGAGGAACCAGGTTACTCACTGAATTCAGTGACCATAAAATTAGTATGGGTTGAGCCACAACCCTGGGCTGGGCATTCACATACACACTCTTCTCTTAATGCTCACGAAACCCCATGGGGTTTGCCGAGAAGTGTTTCCTTGCAGAGAAGGAAACAGGCTCAGAGAGGGCATGCTGCTAATCTGAGGTCACATGGTATGGGTGGCAGGGCTCTGATTTGCTCCCTGGCCTTCAGTCATTACCGATGCTGACGGCAGTAATGTCCAGCAGCTAGCACATCTGGGTGCATTTTATGTAGGCCCAGCCCTGCAGTAAAAGCTGGACACATGAGGGGAAATCACTGAGCTTTCAAGCAGGTAAGGCATCAAGTTAGGCATCAAACCCCCACCTGCCCAAGCTTGCAACAGTCGCCTGTGATTTCACAATTAACACGGCTTGGACTGTACAGAGGTGCTGCAAACACACACTCCAGCAACCAGGGCACTGGCCATGCTGTCCTTCCCAAGGAGGGGAAATGGGGCAGTGGGACAAGGGAGACTCGCTGTTTCTTTTTCTTTCCCCTCCATCTCTGGTCTCATCTTCATTCCCAACCCTCCAGGGAACCACTTTGGTAGACACACTATCTATGTAAGATCCGGAACACTGGTGTGGATGCAGGTTTCCTTAATTTGCTTCATTTATGTGGTGCTATAAACCTTGTCTGGTTTCTTACCTTTTCCATTTAAGATTTTGCTTTTAAAGGGAGCTTTACTTTCTAATGAGTGATGCTTTGTACTATCTGAATTTTTTTTCTTTTAGCTTATGCACAGATTATACTTTCAAAAGAAAAAGCTCAAAATAAATGAAAATTAAAAACAAACGGAAAATTGAAGTATGTCAACGATAATCTAAAATAACAGATCCTTCTTGGCCCTTTCTCCCAAATTGCTCACCTCATAACCTCCAAACCAGGGGGCACTGACCTGGGTGGCAGGCAGATGGCCACCTCGTCCCCTTGGTACCAGGAGGGAGGCCAAGTGGCAGCGGTGGTGTGAGGAGCACTTACAGGCCTCTGGGCAGCAGCACTTGTCTGGGCAGCAGGGGCACCTGACGTAACAGCAGCAGGTATGGGGGCAACACTGACACCAGCAGATGCCCAGCAGGAGGAAGACAAGGAAGACAGCCAAGCAGACCACGACCACGAAGAGCCAGTCTGCGGAGAGATGAGAATAAGCCCTGAGCCAGGAGGCCTGGGAGGCGGGAGGGACACAGGTACAGAATGGCAGGGCAGGGGAGGGGTGGGAGAAGCTATTTGCAAAGCTTGTCTGGGAAGCTGCAGCCTTGCTGGATTCCCTGAGGCTGGGGCACATGAGAGGAGGGATACCCGGGCCAGTCCGGAGTTTAGGAACCCACCCTGGGCTCATGATGGCAAGGCAGAAAGCGAGGCAGCCAGGCTAGAGCAGGTCAGGAAGTAGCCTCAGAGGAGCCAGAGTGCCAGCTGCCCAGATCCCAACCCCCAGAAAAGCACTACAGGCACCAGTCACAGGAGCCCCCTGCCTGCACCCCAGGCCTCTCCTCAGCCAGCCCAGCCCCCGAAAGCCCAGGGCCAGGTCACTAGACACCACGGAGTTGGAGATAGGCAGGGTTAGTGGGGGTCCACAGTGAGCAGTGTTTAGGGTAGAGAGGACACTCAGAAGCAATAAATGGGGGGGGGGGGACTCTACCCCATACCTTCCATGGGCCCCGCCTGAAAATCAGGTAAGAGCTCAGCCACCCCCTCGGTCCTGCCTGGAGGGACAAAAGAGAGACAGATTATGCTGGCAAGGGCCAGCCCAGGCCTCCTCAAGCCTGAAGCCCAACTCCAGGCTCATCAGGGTGAAGGTGTGCTCTGCAGCAGGGGAGGGGTTGGCAGCCTAGGAGGGTCCTAGCACATGGCTCCTGTCCTCCAGTGCACCCCCCTCATGTGGCTGCTCCCCTCACAGAATCACCCAGTCCCTCATGCCATGGGAGATGCTGTTGCCCAGAGGGGTTCAAGAACACATCCCACGGGTTCTGAAGGTTTGACCTCAGTGTGGACACTCCATCTTTTCTGCAAACAGAGGTCCTGTCACCTCAGAGGGCTGCATCCCATGTGATAGGGACAGTCCTGTTCCACCAGGCATAGTAGGCACAGTGCCCTAGGCCCCATGAAAATGTTTTTATTTTTAAATCTGAAGAAAAATTTTAATAGTACCAAATATATAATAAGGAACTGTCTTTATAGCAACTCAGTCAAAACATACAATTTCTTTTTAAAACGGAAGAAGAGGCCCACCAGGCAAAAGTGCCAACAGCCCATACAAGTCAAAACGGCCCTGGTTTTGGCCCACAGGAGTGCCACCTGGGTTCATGCATTGTCCCTTGGGCAAGTTTCATGGCCCAGCCACCTTCCCTTTAGTGCCACTGATTGCTCTGTGTCCCACAAGTGTTGCGCAGCCAGGGCACCAATACACCAGGCAGTACGCCAACACAGCTCATGCACTGAGCCACATGTCCCTGTGACAGTTTCAACCAGCTGTACTCAAAGTGTGTCCACAAGGCCAAAACCACTTCCATAATAACACCAACCCATCACTTTCCTTTTTTGCTCTTGTTCTCTTGCGAGTGTACAGGGGAGTTTTCCAGAGGGACTGTGACACATAATGACATCACTGCCCTGATGGTAAAGCAGTGTGTGCTTGTGGACCTTGTGTTTTACTGGTTTTGATTTTTGACATGTTAAGCAACTGTAGATAAAACCCACAGAAACTTCAACAAAAACTGAGATCCTTAATATTAAGAGTAGAAGTGAGTTCTGAGACTCAATTTTGAGAAACGCCAGTGTATACTGGGTCTTTTACCAAATAAGAGTTCTCTAGGTCAACAGCGCATGCTTGCCATCACCCACACATGAACTTGGTCACATGATCTGAGCTCCCTGAAGCTTGCCCCCATCATGTGTACTCATTTACACGTGTTTCCTTGCATCATACATGTGATAATGGCAATGTATGCCTAGCAGTGTCCCACATATAGCACATGCCACATGAGACTGTGTGTTAGCTAAGAATTGAGCATCTGGCTAATAGCATCCCTTCCACACATGGCAGGGGGCCTCACACCTGGACAGGGCCTCCTGGTGGATATCCCACCCCACTGGGCATGTTGGAGGCAGCCTCACTTGAAGGAAGCACTTGCTGTGGAAGCCACACAGTGCGACCCCTGCAGAGGGCAAGACTCCTGTGCTTCGCAAGGGCCTCCCAGGTGAGATGTGGCTCTGGGGATGTGGCAGAAGGTGGGTCGAGCTTCCTTGCAATTAAACACACTGTCACCCCTCCTCACTCATTGCCAATCAACGCTGGCCATTTCTATATTAAAAAAAAAAACAAGACTGGGGAGAGGTTGAGTCCCTGCTCTCTCCACTCTCAGACTGGCTTATTTGAAATGTTGCAGGGGAGGGGTCCCTGCCTGGGGTGCAGGGCACAGACAAGCCCAAGTGACTGACGGTGCTGTGAGGGGAGAGCAAAGCAGGCGACAGAGAGTGAGCTGGAGGGCAGAGGACAGACATGCAGGAATGGCTGAAGAGGTCCCCTTCCCGGGCCCTCAGGGTCCAGCCCATACTCACCCAGGACGATGAGCTCTGCATAGGCCTCGTTGTTTCCCTGGAGGTCTTGGGCTGAGACCACGGAGCAGTAATACACACCACTGTCCCCCCAGGCTGTCTGGTCAAAGGTCAGGTCAGCATCTGGTCAGGAGGAGCCGTGTGAGAGCGCCATGGGGGAGGAGGTGCCTTATGTGGGCAGGGCTGGAGCCTCCCCGATGGGCATATTAGGAGGGGCAAGGCCTGCAGATGGACCAAGTAAATGGGAAATAATTCCTACCCAGGGCATGCTTCCTTTCAGGCTGTGTTCTAAACACTTAACGTGGGGTATTCGAAGAAGTCTGTGAGGTGGCTACTGTTACCTCTCCTGTTTTGTGGATGAGAAAAGAGGTCGGGCGAGATGACCTAATCAGTCCAAAGCTGTACCGCACCTCGGTGGCGGAGCTGGGGCAGTCTGACTTATAGCCATGCTCCGTACCACCTCTTGAAGCAAAAGCATAATTCTCCTGACATGACCCACCAGGGATCCTAATATAGATTGAGAGGCACAACCCGGATAAGGAAGCAGAGATAAACAGGCCAGATTGCAGGACTCAGGAGCCGCCTTGGGCCTGAGAAACAGTGGGGGTGTGAGTGAGAGCGATAGGACTGTCCCAGTTCGCTAGTCCATCTGCCCACCATCAGCCCCCACATTCCAGGTCAGAGCCAGGGCTTGGGGACTCCGAATTAGAAGCAGCCTTGGGCAAACAGCCTGTTAATTATGCCAGTAATAAAGTCTTTCAGTACATCCGGTTTCCTCTCTACTCCTCAGGCCCTGATTAGTTAAATCCCTTCAGCCATTCACCAGTGCCAACAGGGTGGGACCCAAGGGGAACTCCGCCTTTGGCAGATAGGAGGCAGGAACCGGCCAGAGAGGATCACCCCCACCTCCCCCCTTGCCCTGCACACCACTGCTCTTCTCCAGGACAGCTCTGAGGGCGGCTATCTGTGTGTGCGCCCCAGGCTGCAGCACCTGGCTCCCACCAGGCAGCAGGCCATTGCTGAAGGAATGAAAGAGCCAGAGCCTTCTTCCTTCAGAAGACCTCGCATCCTGTCCAGTTATCCACACCATTCCCAAGGCCTCATCCTGCTCCCAAGGCCCTGGGCACACAGCCTCAGCCCCACTGTTCTCCTTTGCTCCCTAGACTCCAGACACACAGGCCTCCTCACTGTCCCCCAGCATGCTGGGCACACACCTACCACGTGTTCATGCTCTTCCCTCTGCCTGGCGTGGGTTCTCAGCCCCTCATGGGGCTGATTCCATCCAGTTCCCACAGTTCCCCTGCCTGCCTGCAGGACTTTACCTGCCGGCTTAGGGACTGACCGTCCATGATCCCATTCACAGAAGAATGTGGGCTCCATGCCAGCAGGACTCAGTCTGTCCTGGTCACTGCACGGGGCCTGGCCATGAACCCCTTCCCTCCTCATGCTGACCTTCTTTAGCTTCTGTTGTCTATTCCAGTGTTCTGGGCACACACCTACATTTAAATAGGCACTTGATACATTCATTCAGTATTCAACACCTAATTACTGAATGCACCTTATGTTCCCGGCAGTATCTGAGGCACCTGGTATACTAGAGAGCAGCAGTTCTTGATGTGTGATCCCTGAACCCTGGTGTTCTGGACACCTTTACAGAGGATCACTGAGGTCAAAATTGTTTCCATAATACTAAGATGTTCTCTTTTTTCACTTACTCTCTCAGGAGGGTACTACAGCGTTTTCCAGAGGCTACATGACATGTGCCATCACGATACACTAAATGCAGCAGCAGCTCTGAGAATCCAGCTTCTATTCAGCCAGACTTCAAGGAGATGTGCAAAAATATAAAGCAATGCCACACTTTCATTGAAGTCTTTTAAGAAATATGGTTATTTTTTTATGAAAAAGCATGCTATTTCTTGTAACCTATGTTTATTATTGTCATTTAAATCATTTTTTAAACTTCTCTCCCTTTGCTAGCTATAAAAACAAAGTTCTTTGAAGACCTCAGTAATTGTGCAAAGACACCCTAAGACCAACATGTTTGCGAACCACTGCTACAAAAAGCAGATGTAAATCCCTGCCCTTGTGGAGCTCAGATCCTAACTGGGAAAAAGAGACAAATAAAAAACCTAAAATTTTATTGCATATCATTTGGCGGTAAGGAGTATGGAGAAAACCTATCAGTGAAAACAGACAGGAAGTGGGGGACTCTATGCGAATTTGAGTGGAGTGACCAGGAAAGGCCTCCAGGTAAGGTAAGTGAAGGCCACGTCCCCTCCACGGTCAAGCACACAGCCACTGGCTACTGAGTTCTTACTATATGCTGGTCCCTTTGTGCATATTTTCACAGAGTCCTCATAAAACTCCCAAGCACAAAATCCCCGGATTCTCCATAACACTCTCTTCGCCCATCATTTTTCCACCTGTGTCTTTAAATTAGGCTCTGACCACACTTCCCCATAACCGGAACTCTGGGCAGATCCCTGCCCAAATCCCATGCGACAGCAAGTTCACAGGCCTGGTGTTGAAATCTGGCTCCTGTGGGCTGGATCACGGCCTCAATGCGTTTTGTTTAGCTTGCGTGATGTTTTCAAAGCCATGAAAAAATATGGCTTTCCGGCTTCTTTTGATCAATTCTAAGGCCTGGGCCCACCTCCTTCCTGCAGGCACACCCTGTCCCTGGCCTATGTCTGGTCCTGACACCACTCAGCACCCCTCGTGACCTTATACATACCCTGGGTTCTCTGGTCCAGTGCTGCTTAGTGGGGAATACGGAGACCCCAAGTGCCCAAGGAGGAAGAAACAGGGTTCCTGTCCAGGTGCCTCACATCAGGGATGAATGGAGGGGGGCAGGACCCACCCTGAGCTGAGGGACACCGAGGTGAACAACCATTACTGTATGCCCAGGCCTACTTTCACTTAAACCTGATGGTTGGTGACTCCAGAACCCAAGAAAGTCCACTTTTCTCCCTCCTCAAAGCTGGACTGGAGGAAGCTCCCATGGTGCCAGGGCTTCCTGAGAGGACACACACACAATGGAAACTTACAAACCATGGCCTATATCAAAAACAAACCTAACTTAAGGCATTTTGAAAGACCCCGGCCTGTGGGGCCTTGAGGCATAAAGACTCTGCCCCAGATAACAGCCTGAGGGTCACTCTGGAGTTCTGAGTCTCAGCAGAGGAGCCACAATTCCAGCCAGCCTTCAAGGGCACTCAGCATTTGAGTGGTCCTGACAGGGCTGCTGGAGAGATCCCTGTGTTATGGGGAAGGGGCCCACACAGTTTGAACCCCCAAAAAGCTCTCTTATTTCAAAAACAGCAGGATGCTTCGGGCTGAGCAGCCCATGGAAATTCAAAGCGAGCAGATCCTGGTTCCTCCCTGAAACAGGACTGACAGGCTGGGTCCCTGGAAGCTTTCCTTTGGTCCAAGGTCTACACAGACTGGGGAGAGGAGTGTGCTCCATGGCCTGGTCTCTTGGGGTCTGCAAAGGGATGCTCCCCAACCCCCCATCCCCTGCTGTCCCCATGGATTAAAACTAATCCTTGTTTAAAACAGTGAAAGGATAAATCCATTAAATGAGTGAGCCTTCATCCCCTGCCCACTGCCATCCATCACCTTCCTGCCTGCCATCTGGATTCTTTAGGGCCCAGTCCCTCCTTAAATCACATTCACAAAGGTCTTAAGGTGTGTGCCCCAAGTCCATCCCTACAGCACATCACCTAGGCCTGCTTTGTAGCACTTCCACTTTGAGATTCTAACTTTATATATCTGCTTATTTACTGCCTGTCTCACCCCACTAGAATGTCACCACCTTGAGGGCAGGGACCTTGCTGTCTTGATCACCGCTCCATCCCTGGTACCTACAACAGTGCCTCATGCTTAGGAGGCTCAATAAATAGTTAAAGAATGGATGGATGAATGAACAGCTAGCTCCCCGACACCGCTTACTTAGTCCCAACTGGCACCTCCCATCAGCAGGCAGCATTATGGTTAAGGACTAGGGCTCTCAGGGCTGCCTGAGTTTAAACCCCAACCCCGTACTAGCTGTGCACCTAAGATGAGCTACTTAATCCCTCTGTGCCTCAGCTGTTCAGAGTGTAAAATATAGTTGTAAGGACTTACTGGGGTAATGTGTGTACAGCGCCTTCTAAATCATAGGCTTTTGCCACATTACAATCTCCTCCCCCTTCAGTTCACTCATGTTACCTCCTCGGTAAGCCCTTTGCTGACCACCCTAGGGTTACAAGTTTAGAAACTAGACCCACAGTGGCTGACTTAGAATCCCAGCTCTGTTACCAGCTCTGTGACCCTAGGCAAGTCATTCTACCTTTCTGGGTCTCAGTAAAATAAAAATAGAATTTACCCACACAATCTGTGTCATCTAAATGAGTTACTTCATATAAACCTGGATTGGAGCCTGGCACACAGGAAGCCCTTTATACTTATTTTTACTTATTGTTGCTGGTATTATTAGTATATGCAGAATCCCCGCCTCTTTTTTCATTACCCAATTTCTTTATCTTCCAGCACTGGACAGCATGTGTTACGTTTATCTTATTTGTCTCCCTCACTGGAATTCGAGTCCTGTGAGAGAACGGATTTGATTTTGTTTACTGCTGTATTTTTGGAGCCTCAATACTGCCCCTGGTACATGTTAGGTGCTCACTAAATCTTTCCTGTTAAAGGAATGGATGAATGGATAGAAGAAAGGACCCTTCTCTTCATCAGTCCTTCCCGCACTGGTGCTCAAGAGAGCTTCCAGATGCCAACTCCAGGCTGGCACAAGGGAGCCAGCGCCACCACCCCTGTGAGCCTAGTCCCATCCTCCACCTTGTCCCCTGCCCCCCCCACCCCCGCATACTTCCTGTGATGGTGATCCTCCGGCCCTGGTAGTAGTCTCCCAAGGTCACAGCATTGCCTTGCTTGGTGGCCACAACCCTGACAGTGCGCACGCTGTCCTGGCACTCCACATAGGGGTTGTAGCCTGGGTTCCCAGCCGCCAGCTGGGCATTGAGCTGGTTGTCGACGCTGGCTGGGGAGAAGGCATCAGCAATGCGATCACGGCAGAAAGACTTATACTTCCAGATCACGATGGGTGCTGTGGGGGTCGTGGTAAGCTGGTAGGTGCATGGGAGGGTCACTGGCTGGAATAGGATCACCACATGGTAGGGGTCTGACACAGTCACCTGGATGGCACTGGTAGGGGCTGAGGGCAAGAGGAAAGTCAGCAGGGACTGTTATGAGCCCAGGAAAGTACTTCAGCAGAAATGAGCAACATCATTTGTCACCAGCTTGACACTTAAAAAAGTGAGCGGTCCTAAAGAGCATCTGGTACACACGGTTTTTTAATCCCCAGGGCCAGTGAGTATAGCTCTCATAATCATGCCTATTTTATAGATCCATGGGGCTTAAGTATGAAGTGCAAGGTCCCACGGCCATATTCCTTGGAACACCTGTCTGCCCCTCTTCCCCGAGTGTGGCCTCCAAACCACCCCAGCGCCCTCTGTCCTTGGCCATTCTTTGGTGGCGAGGGCCCCTCTCTGTGGCCTTGTACGGGTAAGCCCAAACGGCCACTGCAGGTCCCACTTCAAAAGCCATCACCAAAGCTCCTAAGTTACCCAGGGGCTTTGTGAATTTTGGAGTTGGCTGACTTAACTGCTTTGCCATGGAGTAGCTAAGCCCCCAAAAGTCTTCATTAGCCTCCCACCTCATCCTACCCAAAGCCATTTTAAATGGACATGTCAAAGTGCTTGCAGAAAAATTAAGTCTTCCCTGTACCCGGCCAACAGCCGATCCAGGTACAAACTTGCCAGCAGGTTCGAAACCAAGTCCGTAAGTCCATCCCACCAAATTCTTCCGCACAGATACTTCGAAGCCCGCGGGATATGGGTGGGGTTTGAGGGGTGGGGAGTCCCCAATCTCGCACTCACCCGAGGCCTGGACGTTGCTCCCTTCTCTCTCCCTCGAGGAAGCCCTCAAAGGCCCTCTCTTCGTCACCCCAAAACTTAGAAATCTTGGGGATGCGCCCAAGTCCCCATCCCAGCCTTTCCCAGTGATTCGATGGTTCTGCACCCCTACCCCACAAAGGATCCCATTCTCCTAACCGCTCCAGGGTTCGCGGAGCAGGAGTTCCACTTCCTGCTATCTCTTAACAAGGGCGGGGGAGCGCTCCCCTACACCGGGGGATTCCCCCGCCGCCCCCAGTCTGGCACACAGGAATCTGGAGACCCTGGGGCACTAAGGAGGTCCTAGGCTCTGAGCTCCCCCTCCCCCAGCTCTCCTTCCTCGGCGGTGTAGAACTCCGCCCATCCTCCCCTTCTATAGCGCCCTCCCGACGTTCCGCAGCACCAGGGACCATGCTCTCCTTACCTGTACACGAAGTGCTAAGAAAGAGCCACACGAAGACGACCGCACCCCAGGCGGGGGTGGCCGGGTAGGAGCCCAGGGCCCCAGACAGCCCACGGGCGACCAGCGCCATAGAGGCCGTCTGGGAGCGCCGAGCCCGCGCGTCCCCTCCTAGGTGTCGGGAGAGTAGGGGGCGCGGCGCACACCAAGGCTGGGAGGGGCGCTTGCTCCGCCCCTTCCCGCTTCCGTTCCTTGTCCCTATTTTAAACTCCACTGCCCAGTTCTAGGGCTTTAGTGAGCGGAAACAACGTGGGTGAAGAGCACGCTTCCAGGTTTCAGGGAGAAGCTTGCTTGACCCCCCTATGGTTCCCCGAGCTATCCCACCCCCTGCAAGCTCTGGGTAATGGATCGGTCCAGGTACCGAGGGTGAGAACCCAGGGCTGGGCCTGGGGGTGGGGGGGGGAGGCGGGGAGGGGCTCCTCCACCTCCCTCCCCGGAAGTGGGTTGACCCAGGTGAGCTCCGGCCCCGAGGGTCGGAACCAAGTGACCAGCCCGCAGGGAGGGCGCCTTCAGACCAGGGATCAGGTCCTGTCCCTTCCTGCTCGGCCCAAGCCGAGCAGAGTGTGACTCACGAGAACCGAGACTCAGTTGGAGTGATTCACCTGTTGAAGGGGCGGGTCCTGCCGGGCACCTGTTCCCTCTCTATCCACACCCCTCTTGCCGGCTGGCGATGGACCAGGCTAGGTACACCCTGTGGGGATAGGCCAGTCTCAGCGGGCTTCGGACTGGGAGAGGCCGGTGGAGGGCGTTGACTTTTCCATTAGCTCGGGGGTTCCTCCTGTCCGGGGGGACAGAGGCGCTGTGGGCTTTTTGTGTCTCCCACTTTGATGATTTAAAGAACCAAGTGAAGTTCACGGAAAGGAAGAACCCCTTAGGGACGCCTGAGGGGAATCCGGCCCCGGAAAAGTTGAGATTCTACTTTGGAAGTTTTCTCCACTTCCCCCCCCACCCCGCCCCCATTCCCAGCTCGTGGTTCGGCCCCCGGGCACCCCTCGCCCCAGGTCAGGCCTCCGGAAACTGGCTCTTAAAGGGGCCGAGCGGAAACGCGGGAGTAGGACGGGCTTCAGCCAAAAGTTTCCCAAGGACTGGGCCACCTGCGTCCTAGGGCGGGGCGGAGCGAGGCGAGGCAGCTGGATGGCGGGGAGCTCAGCGCAGCTCTGCTGCCTCCCGAAGGCGCCTTTGCGTAGCGCTGCCTGGAGAACCCTAGGCGCTTCCTCGACGACCGAGAGGCTCCCTGGCCTAAACTGGCCACTGTCCAGGTACCCAGGAAAGTTTGGTTCGATAGTATCCTGTTAAAACTCAAGTCAGATCACTCAAAACCTTCCTGTGGCTCCCATTCTTAGCAGAAACCAAAATATTTACAGTGGCCTGATCCCCCTGACCACCTTCCGTGTCCCCCCTGGCATTCTCAACGTCAGCCACACTGGCCTCCTCGCTGCTCTAGAACGTGCCCCTCACACTCCCACCTCTCACCCACTGCCGTTACTATTCCCTCTCCGGAACAGCTTTCCAGCAGCTGGAAAATGTCTTCCGCCTCCTTTAGGGCATTACTTAAAGGTCACCTTTGCAATGGCACCTTCCCTGGCCACTTCTGTTAAATTTTAACTCTTTCACGTTCCTCCTCCACTTCACTTTTTATTGTGGTAAAATACACATTCCATAATATTACTTTAACCATTTGTAAGTGTGCATTTCAGTGTCAATAATTACATTCACAATGTGTGTACTCCTCAAGTATCTATACCTTAACCTTTTTCATCATCCCCAACGTAAACTCCGCACCAATTAAAAAATAGCTCCCCATTCCCATCTGACCCCAGCCCATGGTCACCTGCACTGTATTTTCTTTCTTTGTGAATTGTGTATTCTAGGTGCCTCATATAAGTGGGGTCATATGAGATTTGTCCTTCTGTGTCTGGCTTATTCACTAAGCATAATGTTTTCAAAGTCCATTCAATAAATAAAATTTTCATTCCTTTTTATGGCTCAATAGTATTTCACTGTATGTGTATACCACATCTTGTGTATCTACTTATCTGTTGTTAGACACTTGGTTGTTTCCACCTTTTGGTTACTGTAAATAACTCTGCTATGAACACTGGTGTACAGATATCTGCATTAAATTCTTTTGAAATTGCTAGGTCCTATGGCAATTCTATTTTTAATCTTAAAGATCTGTTTTCTACATAGGCTCCACCTTTTACATTCCCACTGGGTTCCAGTCTCTTCACATCCTCACCAGCACTTGTCATCCCCCCGCCCACCTTTTTTTTTATTATAGCCGTCCAAGTTGATGCGAAGTAGCATCGCATCGTGGGTTTGATTTGCATTTCCGTAATGCTAATGATGTTGAGCATCTTTTCATGGGCTTATTGCCCATTTGTGTATCTTCTTTGGAGAAATGTCTATTCAAATATTTTTTAATTGGGTTGTTTGGGTTTCTGTTGTCAAATTGTAGTTCTCTTCATATTCTGAATATTAATCACTTGTCAGATACATAATCTGCAAATGTTTTTCCCATTCTGTAGGTTGTCTTTTCACTTTCTTGATAGTGTCTTTTGATGTACAAAAGCTCTTAATTTGATAAAGTTCAATTTAGCTATCTCTTCTTTTGTTGCCTTTGCTTTTGGTGTCATATTTATGAAATCATTGCCAAAGCCAAGGTCATGAAGATTTTCCCCAATATTTCCTTCTATGAGTTTTATAATTTTAGCTCTCAAGTTAGGTCTTTGACCAATTCTGAGTCAACTTTTTTGTATATGGTATAAGGTAAGGGCCCAACATCATTCTTTTCCATGTGGTTCCGGTTTTCCCATCACCATTCATTGAAGTGACTGTCCTTTACCCATTGAATGATCTTGGCACCTTTGTCAAAAATCAATTGGCCATATATATGAGGGTTTTTTCTGGGTTCTCAATTCTATTCCATTGGTCTATATATCTGCCCTTATGACAGTACCATACTGTTTTGATTACTGTAGCTTTGAGTAAGTTTTGTAGTTGGGGAGTATGAGTCCTTCAACTTCATTCTTCCTTTTCAAGGTTGTTTTTGCTATTCAGGGTTCAGTGCAATTCTATATGAATTTGAAGATTTGCTTTCATTTCTTTGAAAAAAGGCTGTTGGGATTTTGCTAGGCATTGCATTGACTCTTTATACCACTTTGGGTGATAAAATATTGACATCTTAACAAAGTTAAGTCATCCTGTCCATGAATATGGAATGTCTTTCCATTTATTTAGATACTCTTTAATCTCTTTTAGCAATATTTTGTAGTTTCAGCATACAAGTCTTTCACCTCCTTAGTTAGATTTATTGTAAGTGGAATTTACAGGGAGAATTTTCTTAATTTCCTCTTCATATTGTTCAATGCTGCTGTATAGAAACACAACTGATTTTTGTGTGTTGATCTTGTACCCTGCAAGTTTGCTGAATTCGTTTATTAGTTCTAGTGGCTTTCTTGTAGATTTTTTTATATATAGGATCATGTCATCAGTGAATGAGGATAGTTTTACCTTTTCCTTTACAATTTAGATGCCTTTTACTTCTTTTTCTTGTCTGATTATGGTGGGTAGGACTTCCAAAACAATGTTGAATTACAACAGTGAAAGTAGGCATCCTTGTCTTGTTTCTGACCTTAGGAGGGAAGTACTCAATCTTTCACCATTGAGTATGAAGTTAGCTGTGGGTTTTCCATAATACCTTTTATCAGGTTGAGGAATTTTACCTTTATTATTGGTTTTCTGAAGGTTTTTTCATAAAAGAATGTTGGATTTTGTCAAATGCCAACTTCATCAATTGAGATAATCCTGTGGTTATTTACCAAATTTTTAATCAAATTGGGAGGTTTTTGGCCATTGTTTCTTTAAATGTTTAGTTCTTTCTGTGGCTTTCTCTGTTCCTCTTCTAGGACTCCAACATTATGTATGCTGGTCCTTCAGGCTCTCTTCACTTTTCTTCAGTCTTTTTTCCTTCTGTTCCTCAGACTCAGTACTTTCAATTGTCCTGTCCTCGAGTTTACTGATTCTATCTTCTGCTGGCTCACATCTGTTTTTGAGCTCCTCTACTGAGTTTTTCATTTCAGTAATCGTATTTTTTTTTTACCTCCAAGATTTCTTTTTTGGTTCCTTTTTATGTTTTCTACCACCTTATTGATATTCTCATTGTGTTCACAACATCATTTTCCTATTTTTCTCCATGTCTTCTATGGCTTTTTAAGCATTTTAAGACTGTTGTTCAAGTCTTTGTCTAGTATGTCTGCCACCCAGGTTTCCTCAAGGATGTTTTCTCCTTTAATGGGCCACACTTTCCTATTTCTTTATGCCTTGTGATATTTTGTTGAAGAGACGTTTGAATCTTATAATCTAACTCCGGAAATCATATTTCCTTCCTTCCCCAGGATTTGCTGTCTTTTGGTGTTTTAAACATTTGTTGTTTGTTGTTGTTATGACAGGGTGTCCCTGTGCTAGAGATCAGCCTGAGATAGAAAATTAAGGTCATCTCATGTCTTTTCTGAACTTGCATCTTTCCATGGGCTAATGCAATGATTTTCTACATTCTCCTGTATTATGTACTATCAGTTGCTTTTGAATACTGTACTCCCTAAATGTCTGACTCCCAAAGGGGGAAAAGGGGAGAAAACCCAAAGTCTTTCCCTTGAAATTTCCTGGAATCCACTTCATCCAGTGGTGGCTAAACAATGGTGGCCTGCCTGTGATCTGCTTTTGCAATCAGAAGCAGTAATCTGCAGTGAGAACACAGAACCCTGGTATATAAATGGCAAGATCTTTATTGCCCATTCCCAAATAATAACACTGGTTGAATACTTTATGTACATTATTTCATCAAATCCTCATAAGAATCCTGTGTGGCCAGTGCCATTCACATTCCTATTTTGAAAATGAAGAAACTGGTTCAGAGAAAAAGCCATTTGACAAGGCCTCCATTTCAGGAAGAGGCTTCATTGTAGTTCCTCAAGTATGTAAGAAAAAGAAAGCAGGCCCTTTTATCTGGGAGCTGACCTGACACTAATAACTGGGTGTTAGTTTTGCGGGTAGGAGCTGGCCTAGAACTTATAACTAGGTCATGGTATTCTCCTGTTGAACACAAACAATTCCCAGAACACCAACATCATACAAGGCCTCTGGGTAACTGATGGATGAAGACAAAGATGAGAGCACTCATGTCTGAACACAGACCAACAGGAACATTGCCCAAAACCAAAAATACTAAATATCCCCTTCTCCCAGCTAATTTGAGTGACTGCTAATTTAACTTCACTACCTTCTTCTTGTCTTCTAGATAATATAGAATTACTCCCACTTTTTGGCAATACCCACTCCAATCCCCACTTCCTCAAACCCCTGAATCATATAGCACAAGCCTAAATTCTATGTCTTTTCTAATACCTTCTTACTGAGACACTGCACTGTCCCCATGGTGTACATCCTCCTTCACTGCAGTTAATCAATAAACCCAGCTTTGTGCACCCACACGTGTGGTCTGGATGGTCTTTGGCTGAAAAGCATTGACATGCCAGGTATGTTCCTACCTCAAGGCTTTTGCATGTGCTGTGTGCTTAGTACAGCCTTGCTTCCTCTGTACTCTGCATGGCTCATCTTATGTGGGTCTGCTCAAATGTCACATCTTTAGAGAAGCTTTCTCTCCTCACTCCCTTTAAAATAGTCTCTATATTAGTTTTCTAGAGCTGCCATAACAAATGCCACAGACGTGGTACCTTCAATAACAGAAATTCATTTCCTCACAGGTCTGGAGGCTGGAAGTCCAAGATCAAGATGCTGGCAGGGTTGGTTCTTGGCTTGCAGATGACCTCACTGTGTCCTCACATGGTCATTCCTCTGTCTGTGTTGTCTGGGTCCTAATCTCCTCTTCTTGTAAGAATACCAGTCATACTGGATTAGGACCCACCCTATTTACCTCATTTCAACTTGATTACCTCTTTAAAGGCCCTATCTCCAAATAAGTCATGTTCTGAGATACTGGGGTTAGGGCTTCTACATATGGATTTTGGGGAACACAATTCAGCCCATAAAGTCTCTATCCCCATCTCTCTCTCCCTTATTTTTCCTTCAAAGCACTTATATGACCCAATATTTTATTAGTCATTTATTTGTTTGCCATCTCTCTTCTTCCAAAGCAAAGAAAACATTGCTCAGCAAATATTCCATGTGGTCCCCTACATTTCCCAGTACCTTTGTAGTCAGGTGAGGTTATGCGATTAATTCTAATTAATGGTTGCAAACAAAAGTAATGTAGATTGCTTCCAGGACAAAGCATTTAATTGTCTGTGCATGACTCACTATCTTCCTTTCTTTTGCCATAGCAGCTGACGATGTTGCCAACAATGCAGCCTCCATCAGCCATGGCATTTGAAGGGACTGTGTGGAGCAGAGCTGTTCACCAATCAACACTGGACATGTAGCATGAGCAAAAAGAAAATTGTGTTAAGCCATTGAGATTCCAGAATTATTTTGTTACACAGCATAACCTAACTTACCCTGATTAATACATCCCCATTAGAATTTAAACTCCAAGAAGGCAAGGACTTAGCCTGCACCCTTAAGCAATACTTATTCATGGAGTAAATGAATGTGCCAGGCACAAGAAGGTGAACTTGCTAGGCCTAAATTACTCTAATGAAAGGTTGACCAAGAGATGAAACTGATCCCAGAGCCTGGGACTGACACCACTTGGCCACATTCTCATTATCCCAACCACTGGCTTGTTCTAAACCCAGACTGTACCAAGAATTTGACATGAGTAATCTGAAAGCTTTGTATCAACCATAGTTTGTGTTTGGAGAGTTCTTATGTCTTATGTCCCTGTTATACAGATGAGAAAACTAAGGCTTAGCAAGTCTCAGCAAGTTGCCTAAGGTCATGTAGCTTACACGGTGCCTACCACAACCCTGGTACAGCTTGGATTTCCCATCAGTGGATGCTATAGCAGACATGGTTGGCTACACCAAAGAAGCATTTTCTTCTACATCTCTCCTGCCTACAAAGCGCTTGTTTTGTTTGAGTCTTCAATGACTTCTGTGGCCAGGGAAGATTGTATCTCCCCAGTGCTAAAGAACGTATTCTGATTTGCTTAAGCCAGTCATAGAAATTTCCTTTCCTTTCTGGAACTGGTTTAGATCTGCAAATGGCACCTAATCCTGGCCAATGGAGCTGTTAGGAGTAATCTGATGGAGGATTATGGAAATGGGTTGAACTCGATAATATAAAAGAACATTCCTTGTAGTAGAAATTAGCTGTGGTAATCATTTCTGACTGCCATTGATGCAATGTTTCCTGGACATAGAATTCCATTTCCATTGTCATGTTGGTGGATTGCTGGTTCGGTGGTACGTTAGTCAAACCATGTCTGGCTAATGGTTTGTGGGCAAGCAACATGTGTTCTTTAAGGCCAGAGCATTTAACTGTAGACATGAAATCCTATCGAGCTCTCTTTCTTCCTCCTGTGTCATGAAACTGGAAATGTTTGAAATGGCAGTCGCTCCATCACCCTAGATCCCTGAATGATTATAATGCCAACAATGGACATAGAGCACAAGTGAGAAGCAAACCTTTCTTTTTTTAATGTCACTGAGATTTTGGAGAAGTTTATTATAATAGCAAATAGTGTATCATGAGTGATACAGAAATTCGTGTCAGGAATGGGGTTCTAATGTAATAAACAAACAAAAACCACATGGTATTGGCTTAGACACAAAGCAAAGGGAACAAGAAAACTTATTTGAAACTGGGAGGATGGAGACCGTTGCCTGAGATATTTGGAAGGCAGATAATGTACTTAAATAACTTTCACATTAGGGGAAGAAGTAGGAGTGAATGTTGGCCAAAGTTGTCTGAAAATTGGGAAGGCCTTTGAGAGACAAAGCCCAATTAGAACTTAGCTTTTGTCAAGGATAAAATCAAGGGTATAGTGCTAATCAAATTATTATTAACCATTGTTAAAATCCCTGAGTGAATTAAGACCCTTAAGACAATCCTTAAGATATTCCCAGGTATACAAAAATGGATCAGTGAAATAGAGTTGAAGAATATGGCTCTCCATGGATGCCTGATAGACTGTAAAGTAACTGTGATGACAGAGAGAGCAAACGAGGGAAGGAAGGAGGGAGAGAAGGACACAGAGAGAGATAAGAGAAATAAAAAGAAATCTTGAATAGAACTTTGGATGTGTACTTTTGCACATGGAGTTGACTGGAGGCTTATAAGAATCCTTGGGTCCCAGCTTTGGGAGACAGAAAACAGGATAAGAAACTTGCACATGTGCGCAGGCAGGGACAGCTTCCAATACCACCTCAGATGTTGCTGAAGAGGATAATGGGAAAAGAGATGGTTCATTCCCTGTAGAGAGGAGACATGAGCCACAGAGAACAAAAGTTTGAGAAGCTCCTCACCAACACCAACAGTGAGGAGTGATTTGGTGCTAATTATGGAATTCTCCCCAGCTACAAGCCAGGAGGTCCTTGGAGTACATTCTCACTGGACTTCATAAATGGTACAGACCAGTGATTTCTGTGTCTCCCTTTCTTCCCCTTTCTGATGCACATGGAGCCATTTTGTCCTGTTCCATCACTGTATATTGGGTATGTGGAGGACAAATAATTTGGTTTTAGTTCACTTGTTCTGACTTAGGTTCACTCATTTTGTTTCCTGACCAGGTCTTGTGGATATTTGAGTTTTTGATCCTGTGATTTACATAAGGCTATTTGATTACCTGAACTGAGTCATACTCTTGGAAGTGCAGTGATCCGAGGTCCATTCCACTGCCCGGCCGATGTCTGAGTTCCGGGGGTGACTCCACAATGCCTGGGTAGTTCCCAACCTCCTTCTATAGTCAGGCTACCATGCTGGCCACCATGTGGCTGCTTAGCCTTTCCCTGTCCGCTCTGTGGGCCCACATGTTAGTCAGCTGTACTTAACAAGAGTCTCTGCCAGCAGGCCCTACTCTCAGGCAATAACGCTATCCTGCTGTGTGACCATCCCAAGGCATTCTGGCAATTCTCTTCCATTCTGGAGGAGGATCACTTGCTGCTGTCCTCAGTGCCTAATATAAAGAAACTGCCTGGGGGCAGTCTCCTGTTGACCAACCCTCAGCCCTCCCAGACAGGCCTCTATCGCTACCAGGACAATGACAGTGCCTTGTGGTAGAGTATGAGATTGATTTCCAAGATGTCACTACCCTGCATATTACCCACAAAGACCTGGGCCAAGAGCCCCTGCAGAATGAGACCCTGAGACTGGGTGGCAGTGTACTTATCTTCACCCACTGGGAGCCCTGGCAGGACTGTAACTGCTGTGGGGAGCCGGCAGAGCGCAAATGCCTGGCGTGCTGCTATATTGAGGAGTCTCCGGAGGAACCCATGCCCTGATGGCTCTATCTGAGGACAGAGAAGGTGCAGTACAGCCTCACTGTGGCCTGAGCTGCAGTTGGAAACCTGTCATACCCTGCAACCATGTCAAGGAAATCCACCAGCCGTACTTCATCTCTGACATCTACCAGTTGGGCAAATTGACCAACAACATGTGGCTCACCTGCCCCTTGGCCTTCATCTAAAGGCGACTGGACCAGGGCATCTGCCCATTTCCTGTGCTTACCTGGGCCAGGGGTTTGCCTTACAGTGGGAAAGCAGGCTCTCTCTCTCAGCCGTGGTCAGTGGGTACAGAAAGGCTTGCTCGGCATTCAGCAAGTTCATTCAGCAAGAATTTTCTGGTGCCCCTTCTGAGCCAGGCCCTGGCCCAGTGATGTTGGGGACACAGTGGTGACTAATGAAGACCTAGTCTCTGCTCTTATCAGTTCCTCATATTCAGGGGGAGACCAAATATAAAACCTAGAGACAAGTCATTCCCTCCCATGCTCATGCCAACATAGACACTAATGTGCTTTCTAACCCCTCACTGGACTTTGACTGATATAATTTGTCTATCCTAGCACCAAAACCACAATATCTTAATTTTATTATCCCTTTTAGTAAGTCATTATATCTGGTAGTATATATTTTCCAATTTTTGTTCTTTAAGAGTATCTTGGTTATTTTTGGCCCTTCGTATAAAAATTTTGGAATCAGCTTGTAGTTCCCATCCAAAAAAATCCAATTAAAAAAATTGGACCTTCATTGAATCTAAAAATAAATTTAGCTAGAATCAATATATTAAAATTTAGTCTTCCAGAACATTAACATTGCAAACAATTCTATTAGTCTTTCTTTAATTTCTCCCAGTAATGTGCAATCATTAATGCAGAGGTTGTACATAAATTTTATTTATTCCTAGGTATTTTATTTTTTCACAAACTGTGTCCTTGTTTTGAATTTATAATGCATGAATTAATAAGTGGTACTTGAAATAAAATAATCCAGGGTTTAAAACAGTGTTTTGACTTTGACTGTATTTTAATATACCATGATTTTGAGATCTTATTCAATGGTTTAAATTGTATATATGTAGGGTTAATTGACAGATAACATTATATTAGTTCCAGGTATACAACATAATGATTTGATATCTGTATACACTGCAAAATGATCACCACAATAAGTCTAGTTACCATTCCTATTACAATACAAAGTTGCAAATTTTTTAGTGTATGTGGTAAGAACTTTTAAAATGTACTCTCTGAGCAACTTTCAAATATTATGACTATAGTCACCATGCTGTACATTATATCCCCATGACTTACCTATTTTATAACTGGAAGTTTGTGCCTCTTGAACCCCTTCACCAATTTCACTACCCCCACCCTCCCCTCTGGCAAACATCAATCTGTTCTCTGTGAATTTTGCTTTGTGTGTTCATTTGTTTTGTTTTTTTCAGATTCCACAGATAAGTTAAATCATACAGTATTTGCCTCTGTCTGACTTACTTGACTTAGCATAATATGTTCAAGATCCATCCATGTTGTCACAAATGACAAGATTTAATTTTTATGGCAGAGTGGTGTTCCATTGTGTGTGTGTATATATATATATATATATATATCATATCTTCTTTATTCATTTATCCATCAATGGACACTTAGGTTGTTTCCATAACTTGGCTACTGTAAATAGTGATGCAATGAACACAGGGGTGTGTATAACTTTTTGAATTAGTATTTTCATTTTCTTCAGATAAATTCTCAAAAGTGAAATTGCTAGATCATATGGTAGTTCTATTTTTAATTTTTTGAGGAGCCTCCATACTATTTTACATAGTGGTGCACGATTTACATTCCCATCAATAGTACACATGGACTTCCTTTTCTCCATATCCTCTCCAATGCAGTGATGTGGTACCTAACTATGGTTTTGATACTCTCCAGCTCCATCCATGTTGCTGCAAATGGTTGGATTTTTCCACTTCTTATGGCTGAGTAGTATTCCATTGTGTATATGTACCACATCTTCTTTATCCATTCATCTACAGATGGACATTTAGGTTGCTTCCAATTCTTGGCTATTGTAAATAGTGCTGCGATAAACATAGGAGTGCATCTGTCTTTCTCAAACTTGATTGCTGCGTTCTTAGGGTAAATTCCTAGGAGTGGAATTCCTGGGTCAAATGGTAGGTCTGTTTTGAGCATTTTGATGCACCTCCATACTGCTTTCCACAATGGTTGAACTAATTTACATTCCCACCAGCAGTGTAGGAGGGTTCCCCTTTCTCCACAGCCTCGCCAACATTTGTTGTTGTTTGTCTTTTGGATGGCAGCTATCCTTACTGGTGTGAGGTGATACCTCATTGTAGTTTTAATTTGCATTTCTCTGATAATTAGCGATGTGGAGCATCTTTTCATGTGTCTCTTGGCCATCTTTGCATCTATGCATATTTCTTTTCGAGTTAGAGATTTTGCTTTCTTTGGCTAAATTCCTAGAAGTGGAATTACTGGGTCAGTTGGCATTTCTGTTCTTAATTTTTTTTAGGAAACTACATACTGTTTTCCATAATGGCTGCACCAGTTTACATTCCCAACAATACTTGTTATTTCTTGGCTTTTGGGTAGTGGTCACTCTGATTGGTGTGAGGTGATATCTCACTGTAGTTTTGGTTTACATTTCCCTGATGATTAGTGAGGTGGAGCATCTTTTCATGTGCCTGTTGGCCATCTGCCTATATTTCTTCCTTGGAGAAATGTCTGTTCAGGTCCTCCTCCTAAACATTTTTTAATGTTTATCTATTTTTTTGGGTGTTAAGAAGTATCAGCTCTTTATATATTTTGGATGTTAACCCTTTATTGGATAAATCATTTAAGAATGTATTCTCCCATACTACAGGTTGCCATTTTGTTCTGTTGATGGTGTCCTTTGCTGTACAGAAGCTTTTTAGTTTGATGTAGTCCCACTTGTACATTTTTGCTTTTGTTTCCCTTGCCCAGGGAGACATGTCCAGAAAAAATTTGCTCATGTTAATGTTCAAGAGATTTTTGCCTATTCGTCTAAGAGTTTTATGGTTTCACGTCTTATATTTAGGTCCTTAATCCACTTACAGTTTCCTTTTATGTATAGTTAGACCGTAATTCAGTTTCATTCTCTGGCATATAGCTGTCTAATTTTCCAACACCATTTATTGAAAAGATTGTCTTTCCCCCATTGTAAATTCATAGCTCCTTTAGCATATATTAATTGACCATATATGTGTGGTTTTACTTCTGGGCTCTTTATTCTGTTCCATTGATCTATGGGTCTGTTCTTGTGCTGGTACCATACTGTTTCAATTACTGTAGCTTTGTAGTGTAGCTTGAAGTCAGGGAGCATAATGCCCTCAGCTTTTAGAATTATATACTCTAGTTCATTGAAAAATTCCATTGGTATTTTGGTAGGGATTGCATTGAATCTGTAAATTGCTTTATGTAGGATGGCCATTTTGACAATATTAATATTTCCTACCCATGGCATGGGATAGATTTCCATTTATTTGTGTCTTCTTCAATTTCTTTCATTAGTGACTTATATTTTTCAGAGTACAGGTCTTTCACCTCCTTGGTTAGGTTTATTCCTAGGTATTTTACTCTTTTTGATGCAATTGTTAATGGAATTGTTTTCCTGGTTTCTCTTTCTGCTAGTTCATTGTAAATATATGGGGATGCAATGGACTTCTGTATATTGATTTTGTATCCTGCAACTTTGCTGAATCTAGTTATTAGTTCTACTAATTTTTTGGTGGAGTCTTTAAGGTTTTCTATATATAATATGTCATCTGCAAACAGTGACAGTTTTGTTTCTTTCTTACCAATTTGGATGCCTTTTATCTCCTTATCTTGTCTGATTGTCATGGCTAGGACTTCCAGTACTATGTTGAATAAAAGTGGTGAGAGTGGGCATCCTTGTCTTGTTCCTGATTTTAGAGGAAAAGCTTTCAGCTTTTCACCATTGGTATATGATGTTAGCTGTGAGTTTGTTGTACATGGCCTTTATTATGTCAAGGTAAGTTCCCTCTATACCCATTTTGTTGAGAGTTTTTATCATGAATAGATGTTGAATTATGTTGAGATGATCCTCTTTTTATCCTTCCTTTTGTTAATGTGGTGCATCACATTGATTGATTGGTTTACAAATATTTTACCATCCTTGCATCCCTGGAATAAATCCCACTTGGTCATGATGGATAATCCTTTTGATATATTTTTTAAATTCAGTTTGCTAAGGTTTTGTTGAGGATTTTTGCATCTATGTTCATCAGGGAGGTTGTTCTGTAATTTTCTTTTCTTGCAGTGTCTCTCTGATTTCGGTGTTAGAGTGTTTCTGGCCTCATAGAACGAGTTTAGAAGTGCTGCCCCCTCTTCCACCTTCTGGAATACTTTAAGAAGGATGGATATTAGCTCTCCTTTAAATGTTTGGTAGAATTCAGCTGTGAAACCACCTGGTCCTGGAATTCTGTTTGTTTAGAGTTTTTTTTTATTATCAATTCAATTTTGTTACAGGTAATTGGTCTGTTCAGATTTTGTTTCTTCCTGGGTCATATTAGAAGATTGTACATTTCTAGGAATTTGTCCGTTTTTTTCTAGGTTCTCCAATTTATTGGCATATCATTTTTCATAGAATTCTCTAATAATTCTTTGTAGATTAATGTTCTAATAAATCTGTGGTGTTAGTTGTAACTTCTCCATTTTCATTTCTAATTTTGTTTATTCAGTCATTTTTTCTTTATTTTTACCCCCAATAAGTCTGGCTAGGGGGTTGTCTATTTCTTTATCTTCTCAAAGAACCAGCTCTTAGTTTCATTGATTTTTTTTCTATTTTATTCTCTATATACTTCTGTTCTGATCTTTATTATGTCCCTCCTTCTATTAACTTTGGATTTCATTTGTTCTTCTTTTACTAGCTTCTTTAGTTGTGAGTTTAGGCTGCTTAGATGGGATTGTTCTTATTTCTTGAAGTAAGTCTGTATTGCTATGTACTTTCCTCTTAGAACTACATTTACAGCATCCCATGTATTTTGAACTGTTGTATTTTTGTTTTTTGTTTACCTTCAGGTATTGTTTGATTTTTTTGTTTGATTTCTTCATATCTCCATTGATGATTTAAAAGCATGTTATTTAGCCTCCATGTGTTTGTGGGGTTCTTTTAGTTTTCTTCATGTAATTGATTTCTAATTTCATACCATTGTGATCTGAAAAGATGCTTGATACAATTTCAATCTTTTTGAAATTACTGAGGCTCTTTTTATGTCCTCATATGTGATCTATTTTGAACATTCCATGTGCACTTGAGAAAAATGTGTATCCTGCTGCTTTCCTGTTAAGTCCATCTAATTTAATGTATCATTCAGGGCTTCTGTTTCCTTATTTATTTTGAGCCTGGATAATCTTCCCATTGAAGTAAGTGGGGGTGTTTAAATCCCCTAGTATGATTTATTGCTGTCTATTTCTCCCTTTAGGTCTGTTAGTATTTGTTTTATACACTTAGGTGCTCCTGTGTTAGGTATATAGATATTTATAATTGTTACAAACTCTTGTTGGACTGATACTTTATCATTATGGAATGTCCTTTCTTGTCTCTTGTTCCCTTGTTTTGAAGTCTATTTTGTCTGATATAAGTACTGCTGCTACTACTTTTTTCTCCCTTTTATTGGCATGAAATATATTTTTCCATCCATTCACTTTCAGTCTATGTATATCTTTAGGTCTGAAATGAGTCTCCTGTAGGCAGCATATGGATGGATATTATTTATTTACCCACTCTGCCACCCTATTTCTTTTGATTTGGTGCATTTACTACATTTACATTTAAGGTAATTACTGATAGGTATGTACTTATTGCCATTTTATTAACTGTTTTCTGATTGTTTCTGTACTTCCTTTCTGTTCCTTTCTTATACTCTTGCTATTTGATGATTCTCTTTAGTGTTATGCTTAGATTTTTAAAAATTTTTGTGTATTTATTATAGGTTTTAGGTTTTTGATTACCATAAGGTTCATAGATAAGTTCTTAAATATATAACAGTCCATATTAAGTTAATGATCACTCTATTTTGAACACAATCTAAAAGTGCTAGTACTTTCTTATTCTTTTTCCTCCTGTAAAGATGTCATAATCTACATTTTTTGTGTATCTCAACTGATTTTCTGTATGGTTGATTTTACTACTTTTGTTTTTTTAACTACATACTTGCAAGTAATTGGTCTACTGACTTTACTGTAGGTTTATTTTCACTGATGAAAAATATTTAGGCTTAAGAACATTTCCATCTACAGAAGTCCCTTTAACATATCCTTAGGGTCAGTTTAGTGGTTGTGAATTCTTTTATCTTCCAGTTATCTAGGAACCTTTTACTCTCTCCTTCAATTCTGAATGATAACCTCACTGGCTAGAGGATTCTTAGTGGTATGTTCTTCCCTTTCAATACATTAAATATTTCTTGTGACTCCCTTCTGGCCTGTACAGTTTCTGTTGAGAAATCACTGATAGCCTTATGGAGTTTCCCTTACAGATAACTGTCTGCCTCTTGCTCCTTTTAAAATCTTCTCTTTATCTTTAATCTTTGCCATTTTAATTACTGCATGTCTTGATGTTGTCTTCCTGGGGTTCCTTTTGTTAGGGGCTCTCTGAACTTCCAGGACCTGGATGTCTATTTTCTTCCCCAGGTTGGGATGTTTTCAGCAGTTATTTCCTCAAAGAAATTTTCTATCCCTTTGTCTCTCTCATCTCTTTCTGGGACCCCTATTATGTGAATATTGTTTCATTTGGAGTTGTCATACAGCTGTCATAGCATCCTCTCATTTTTAGAAATTCTTTTTTCTTTCAGTTACTCAGCTTTATTGTTTTCCTGTTCTCTAATTTTTATCTCATTGATGTCTCCTCTACTTCCAGCAACCTATTATTCATTCCTTCCATTGTATTTTTTATTTCATTTGTTGCATTCTTCAGCTCTGAGTTTCTTTGTTGAAGTTCTCACTGAGATCATCAATTCATATCTCCAGGTCAGTGAGCATCTTTATGACTGTAATTTTGAAAACTTTATCAAGAAGATTGGTAATCTCTGTTTCATTTAGCCCTCTTTCTGGTGTCTTATTTTGTTTTTTATTTGGAACATATTCCTCTGCCTCATCATTTTGTCTGAATTTCTGTGTTTCTTCCTTTGTATTAGATAGATCCCCTATCTATTTCCTGGTCTAGAAGGTTATGGCTTTATGAAGAAAATGTTCTGTGGTTCCCAGAAGTACAAGCCTCTTCTCACCAGTGTCTGGTTCTCCTTTTCAGTGGAGACATATTTGCTATTGATGGTCTCTGGATAGGACTCCCTTTCTTCCTGCCTGTGGATAGTGGCTGATCTCTGTCAGGAGAGACTGACAGCTTGCTTCTTCAGGCTCTTTGTTTGCTGTGGGACACTTCTGCTGGGATCTTTGTGAGTGGGCTGCCTTCTTCCTGCTGGGTAGCAATGGTGGCTGCTAGTGTGCTGATGGGGTGGGTAGGGGGGCTGTACAGGAGAGTGCTGCTGTGGGGTTGAGCTGCCAGCGAGGGAGAAGGAGGATTTGGAGCTGGCTCCCCCTGGCACCTCACCATTTGGACTGAGATAGGGCCTGCCAAACTGGGAGAGCCTCCCCTGCCTGTCAAGCAGTAAAGTCTGACTGCTGCTGGGCCAAGCTGGTCAAGTGAGTGAGTGGGTGCACAGGGAAGAGCACCATGGGGTTAAGTGGCCAGCAAAGGAGATGGAGCATTTGGAGCTGGCTCCTGCAAGCAGTGACTAGTTGGACTGAGGGATGGCTGGGGAAGCATCATCCACCTGCCCTTTCTCTTCCAGAGAGAGCTCCCTCTGACTCCCTACCTACCCACCCCCTGCCCTGGCATACTTCACACTGCTAGTAAATCTCTCAAACTGCTGCCTCTATGTTGGGTCTTAGAAGGACAGATGGAGTGTACTGTCCTCCACAAGTGACAGGAGTCTCAGTCTCCCAGGGTGCTCCAACTTTCCCTGGTGCCCAGCCCCATTAATCACTAATCCTAATGCAGTGTGGACTTGTGTTCCCAGAGCAAATCTCCAGGGCCAGGTGTGCAAGATTACTGAGTGCTTGTCCCCTCCCAGCTTGGTTCCTCTCCTTTCTGCTTGTGGGCTGGGATGGGGGAAGGGCATGGGTCCTGAATAATTGTGGCTCTGTCACTTTACCCTTCTAAGTGTGGTCTTTCATCTTCCCAGGTGTAGATGGTCTGTTCTACAGTCTTCAGGTCATTTTCAGGGTTAGTTGTATTTGCTGTAGTTGCTTCCTTGATGTGTATGTGGAAGGAGGTTTCCACCTTGTTTTCCTACTCTGCCATCTTTTCTACCACTTCCTCAAGGTGTATGAGTTCTTGATATATTTGGATATTAACCCCTTATTGGATAGATCATCTGCAAATATTTTCTTCCATTCAGTAGGTGCCTTTTCATTGTTGATGGTTTGCCAATCATTGTCAGTTTCCTTTGCTGTGCTTTGATGTAGTCCCACTTACTTATTTTTACTTTTGTTGCCTTTGTTTTGGAGTCATACAAAATTTCATTTCCAAGATCAATGTCAAGAGCTTATTGCCTGTATTTTCTTCTAGGAGTTTTATGGATTCAGATCTTACACTCAAGTCTAACCCATTTTGAGTTAAGTTTTGTGTATAGTGAAGATAGTAGTTTAGTTTCATTCTTTTCCATGTGGCTGCCAGTTTTCACAACATCCTTTATTGAAGAAACCATTCTTTCCCCATTGCATATTCTTGGCTCCTTTGTTTTAAATTAATTGGCCATATATGCAAAGGTTTATTTGTGGTCTCTCTACTCTGTTCTGTTTATCTATGTGTCTGTTCTTATGCCAAACTATTTTGTTTATATAGCTGTGTAATAAAGTATGAAATTTGGAAGCATGATGCCTCCAGCTTTGTTTTTCTTTCTTAAGATTGCTTTGGCTATTGAAATTTGGTTCTATACAAATACTGATATTGTTCTATTTCTATGAAAAATGGCATTGGAATTTTTGTGAAAATTACACTGAATCTCTAGATTGCTTTGGGTAGTGTGGATACTGCAATAATATTAGTTCTTCCAATCCACAAGCATGGAATATCTTTCCAATTAATTGTGTCATCTTCAATTCTTTCATCAATATCTTACAGTTTTCAGTGTACTGGTCTTTCACCTCCTTGGTTAAATTTTTTTCCTAGGTATTTTATTCTTTTTGATGCAATTGTAAATGAGACTTTTCTTAATTTCTCTTTCTGACAGTTCATTGTTAGTGTATAGAAACACAACCAATTTTTGTATATTGATTTTGTACTCTGCAACTTTACTGAATTTGTTTATTAGTTCTCTTAGTTTTTCATGGATTCTTTTGGGTTTTCTACACATAAAATCATATTGTCTGCAAATAGCTTTAGTTTTTCCTTTCCAATTTAGATGCCTTTTATTTATTTATTTATTTATTTATTTATTTATTTATTGCCTAATTGCTCTGAGACTTCTGATACTATGCTGAATAAAAATGGTAAGAGTGGTAAGTACTACCTTATACTTAACTGGTGCCTTACTCAAAAGAATCATAGTGCATTCACTTTATATGCAGTTCTATAATAGACAAAACTGCTAGTCTAAAAAAAAATGGTAAGAGTGGGAATCCTTGTATTGTTCCTGGTCTTAGGAAAAGTTTTCAGCCTTTCACCATTGAGTATGATATTAGCTGTGGGCTTGTAATATATGGCCTTTATTATGTTGAGGTATATTCTCTCTATATGCCCACTTTGAGAATTTTTATCATAAATTGATGTTGAATTTTGTCAAATACTTCATTTGCATCTATTGAAATGATCATATGATTTTTAACCCTTCATTTAGTTAATGTGGTGTATTATGTTTGATTTGAATGTACTGAATCATCCTTTCATCCCTGGAATAAATCCCACTTGAACATTTTGTATGATCCTTTTAATGTATTTGTTAACTTGGTTTGCTAATGTTTTATACAAGATATTTGCCTATGTTCATCAGGAATATTGGTCTGTAATTTTATTTTTCTCTGGTGTTCTTGTCTGGTTTTGTTATTAGGATAATGGTAGCTTTGTAAAATGTTCATTCCTCTTCAACTTTTTGGAAAAGTTTTTTTTTCTTATTTTTGGGAATGATAGGTACTCAGTCTTCATTGAATGTTTGTTAGAATTCACCAGAGAACTTATCAAGTCCTAGACTTCTGTTTGTTGGGAGGTTTTTAATTATCAATTCAATTACTGATTGAATTACTGACCTTACTAGTAATTGGACTTTTGAAATTTTCTATTTCTTCATGATTCAGTCTTGTAAGATTGTATGTTTCTAGGAATTCATCCATTTCTTCTAGATTGTCCAATTTTTTTTACATATAATCATGCATAGTAGCCTCTTGTTATCCTATATTGTTCTATAGTACCATTGTAACTTCTCTTTCATTTCTGATTTTATTTTTTGAACCTTCTCTCTTTTTTTCTTAGTGAGACCTGTTAAAGGCTTATACATTTTGTTTGTCTTTTCAAAGAACCAGCTCTTAGTTTCACTGATCTTTTGAATCATCTTCTCAGTCTCTAATTTATTTCCACCTTAATCTTTATCATTTCCTTTCTCTTACTAATGTTGGGCTTCATTGGTCCTTCTTTTTCTTGTTCCTTTAGGTGTAAAGTTGGATTGTTGAGATTTTTCTTATTTTTTGAACTAAGCCAGTATCACTATAAACATCCCTCTTAGAACTGCTTTTGCTGTATCCCATAGATTTGATATGTTGTCTTTCCATTTTCATTTGTCTCAAAGTATTTTTTAAATTTCTCCTTTGATTTCTCCATTGACCCATTTGGTGTTTAGTACCATATTCTTTCATCTTCACATATTTGTGATTCATCCACTTTTCTTCTGGTAACTTATTTGTAGTTTACTACCATTGTGGATGGAAAAGATGCTTGATATGATTTCAGTCATCATTAGCTTACAGAGATTTGTTTTGTGGCCTAACATATGATCTATCCTGGAGAATATTCCATGTGCACTTGAGAAGAATGTATATTCTGTGCTCCTGGATGGAACGGTCTATATGTCTACTAAGTCTACCTGGTATAATGTATCATTTAAGGCCAATGTTTCCTTATTGATTTTCTGCTTAAAGATCTATCCATTGATGTAAGGTATTAAAGTACCCTAGTATTATTGAATTGATGTCAGTTTCTCCCTTTAGGTTTGTTAATATCTGATTTATATATTTAGTATCTCCTATATATTTATGGTTGCATAAATATTTACAGATTGTATATCTTGTTGGATTGACCCCTTTATTATTATATAATATCAACTTTTGTCTTCTGTTACAGTCTTTGTTCTAAAGGGTATTTTGTCTTATACAACTATAGTTATACCCCAGCTTTCCTTTGGTTTCCATTTGCATGAAACATCTTTTTCCACACCTTTACTTTCATTCCATGTGTGTCCATACATCTGAAATGAGTTTCTTTTTCTTTTTTATGTTGGTATCATTAATATACAATTACATGAGCAACATTGTGGATAGTAGATCCCCCCCATTATCAAGTCCCCCCCACATACCCCATTACAGTCACTGTCCATCAGCATAGTAAGATGCTATAGAATCACTACTGAACTTCTCTGTGCTATACTACCTTCCCTGTTTCCACCCCCCGCTACATTATGTGTGCAAATCATAATGCCCCTTATTCCCCCTTCTCACTCCCTCCCCCACCCCACACCCCACCAGTCCCTTTCCCTTTGGCAACTGCTAGTCCATTTTTGGGTTCTGTGAGTGCTGCTGTTTTGTTCCTTCAGTTTTTGCTTTGTTGTTATACTCCACAGATGAGTGAAATCATTTGGTACTTGTCTTTATCCACCTGGCTTATTTCACTGAACATAATACCCTCTAGCTCCATCCATGTTGTTGCAAAGCATAGGATTTGTTTTCTTCTTATGGCTGAATAATATTCCATTGTGAATATGTACCACAGCTTCTTTATCCATTCATCTATTGATAGACATTTAGGTTGCTTCCATTTCTTCACTATTGTAAATAGTGCTGCAATAAACATAGGGGTACATATGTCTCCTTGAATCTGTGACCCTGTTTTCTTAGGGTAAATTCCTAGGAGTGGAATTCCTGGGTCAAATGGTATTTCTATTTTGAGTTTTTTAAGGAACCTCCATACTGCTTTCCACAATGGTTGAACTAATTTACTTTCCCACCAGCAGTGTAGGAGGGTTCCCCTTTCTCCGCATCTTCGCCAGCATTTGTTGTTGTTTGTCTTTTGGATGTGGGCCATCCTAACTGGTGTGAGGTGATATCTCATTGTGGTTTTAATTTGCATTTCTCTGATGATTAGCGATGTAGAGCATCTTTGCATGAGCCTGTTGGCCATCTGAATTTTTTCTTTGGAGAAGTGTCTGTTCAGACCATTTTTTAATCGGGTAATTTGCTCTTTGGTTGTTGAGGCATGTAACCTGTTTATATATTTTGGATGTCAACCCCTTATCAGATATGTCATTTGTGAATATATTATCCCATACTGTAGGATTCCTTTTTGTTCTACTGATGGTGTCCTTTGCTGTACAGAAGGCTTTTAGTTTGATATAGTTCCACTTGTTCATTTTTGCTTTTGTTTCCCTTGCCCATGGAGATATGTTAATGAAGAAGTTGCTCATGTTTATAATCAAGAGAGTTTTGCTTATGTTTTCTTCTAAGAGTTTTATGGTTTCATGACTTACATTCAGGTTTGATCCATTTCAAGTTTACTTTTGTGTGTGGAGTTAGACAGTAATCCAGTTTCATTCTATTACATGTAGCTGTCCAGTTTTGCCAACACAATTTGTTGAAGAGGCTGTCATTTCCCCATTGTATATCCACGGCTCCTTTATCATATATTAATTGGCCATATATGTGTGGTTTTATATCTGGGCTCCCTATTCTGTTCTATTGATCTATGGGTCTGTTCTTGTGCCATTACCAAATTGTCTTGATTACTGTGGCTTTGTAGTAGAGCTTGAAGTTGGGAAGCATAACTCCCCCAGCTTTATTCTTCCTTCTCAGGATTGCTTTGGCTATTTGGGGTCTTTTGTGGTTCCATATGAATTTTAGAATTATTTGTTCTAGATCATCAAAGAATTCTGTCAGTATTTTGATAGGGATTGCATCCTGCCTAGATTGCTTTAGGCAGGATGGATATTTTGACAATATTAATTCTTCCTACCCAAGAGCATGGGATGACTTTCCATTTATTAGTGTCCTCTTTAATTTTTCTCAAGAGTGTTTTGTAGTTTTTAGTGTATAGGTCTTTCACTTCCATGGTTAAGTTTATTCCTAGGTATTTTATTCTTTTTGATGCAATTGGGAATGGAATTGTCTACCTGATTTCTCTTTCTTCTAGTTCATCATTAGTGTGTAGGAATACAACAGATTCCTGTGTATTAATTTTGCATCCTGCAACTTTGCTGAATTCCATTATTATTCTAGCAGTTTTGGGGTGGATTCTTTAGGGTTTTTTATAAACAGTGTCATGTCATCTGCAAATGGTGACAGTTTAACTTCTTCTTATCAATCTGGATGCCTTTTATTTCTTTGTGTTTTTTTTATTGCCATGGCTAGGACCTCCAGTACTATGTTGAATAAAAGTGGGGAGAGTGGGCATCCTTGTCTTGTTTCCAATCTTAGAGGAAAAGCTTTAAGCTTTTCACTGTTAAGTGTGATGTTTCCTGTGGTTTTGTCATATATGGACTTTATTATGTTGAGGTACTTGCCCTCTATACCCATTTTGTTGAGAGTTTTTATCATGAATGGGTGTTGAATTTTGTCAAATGCTTTTTCAGCATCTGTGGAGATGATGGTGTGATTTTTGTCCTTTTTATTGATGTAGTGGATGATATTGATGGATTTTCAAATGTTGTACCATCCTTCCATCCCTGGGATGAATCCCTCTTGGTCATTATATATGATCTTCTTGATGTATTTTTTTTTTTTTATTTTTTTTATTTTTTATTTTTTATTTTTTTTTATTTTTTTGAGAGGGCATCTCTCATATTTATTGATCAAATGGTTGTTAACAACAATAAAATTCAGTATAGGGGGGTCAATGCTCAATGTACAATCATTAATCCATCTCAAGCCTAATTCTCGTCAGTCTCCAATCTTCTGAAGCATAACGAACAAGTTCTTACATGGTGAACGAATTCTTACAGAGTGAATAAATTCTTACATGGTGAACAGTACAAGGGCATTCATCACAGAAACTTTCGGTTTTGATCATGCAATATGACCTATAAACCATCAGGTCAAATATGAATATTCATTTGATTTTTGTACTTGATTTATATGTTGATCCCACATTTCTCCTATTATTATTATTATTTTTATTTTTAATAAAATGCTGAAGTGGTAGGTAGATGCAAGATAAAGGTAGAAAACATAGTTTAGTGCTGTAAGAAGGCAAATATAGATGATCAGATGATCAGGTGTGTGCCTATGGACTAAGTATTAATCCAGGCTAGACAAGGGCAGCAAGACATCCACGGATGCAGAAGATTTCTCTCAAAGCAGGGGGGGTGAGGTTCTGAGCCTCACCTCTGTTGATCCCCAAATTCTCACCTGATGGCCCCCCTGCGACTGTGCCTGTCTTAGGTTGTTCCTCCCTTGAGGAATCTTACCCGTCTCTGGCTAACCAGTCATCTTCCGGGGCCATACAGGGAAATGTAAAGTTGGTAAGTGAGAGAGAAGCCATATTGTTTGCAAAGGTTAGCTTTTTACTTCTTTGCAGATTTATGCCCTGTGGCTTCTATGCCCAGCACTTGTCTCGAGGTATCTTTACCACCTGGAGGAATTATGATACTCGGTAAATTCGATATGAGGCACGAATTCTATTTAAGGTTTGTAATTAGGAAGGAAGAAGAAAAGCTATAGATGTAGCATATGAAGGAAACTTGGGAGGATTGATTATTTCTTTGACATATCTTCTTGTATAGTACCTTAAGTATGTATAGGTTTTAAACTACTAACTAATTTGCACACACATATTAACATAATAGGAATACGGTGACATAAACAAAGCAAATCTATAATTACCAGCCATCTCCAGTGAAGCCAAGAAAACCGTTTAGGCACCCTAGGCATTTGTGAAAATTTATCTATGATATGATGGATATTGTCCAACTGTACTTGAACCATCAGACAAATTAAAGCAGCCCATTTCTGGGATCTGTTCACATCACATATGTTCTTTTAACCATAGCTAGTCTATAGTCATGAGATTTTGGGGTGCTACAACTTGCACCCCTCCCAACTCCTGGTTGAGTTCCAACAGTACAGATCCAGTCAAATTCGTTGTCTCACTGTATGCACATGTCAGCCTAGACATCTCCCTCCTCCTTCTTATGGCAAGTCCAGGAGACGGTGGGCTGGATGCAGCCACAACCGCAGCATCGTCCGGATCCCTGTGGAGGCTTTTTGATGATCATCCCGGGCACGAGTCCTCCAGAGAGTGCTGATGCCGGAAGCTCCTCCTCATATCGTATCTTAGTTCATTTTCTGGGTATCCAAGCTAGGCCTTGATCTTCTGCGTAGAAACAAACAGACCCTTTGCCCACACTTTGACATGCCCTCTATACCACTGTGCAGAACTCATTGGAGGTCAGCACACAGTAACTGCTTTTTTTTTTTTTTTTTTTTTTAATTAAGAGAAAGGAATATTATCAGAAAAGAGTACCTCCATAGCTGATCATCTGACACCCTTTAAGTGATCAACAATAAGGATATTTAAAGCATGCGTTGATCTTTGATTTACCAATAGTTTTATCCTGTTAAGGAGTAATCCCCCTTTTCTTTCTTTCTTTCTTTTTTTTTTTAAATTTTTAATCTACACTTACCTGAAGAATACTATGTTTACTATGCTCTCCCCTATATCAGGTCCCCCCTAACAACCACATTACGGTTACTGTCCATCAGCTTAGCAAAATGTGGTAGAGTCACTACTTGTCCTCTCTGTGTTGTGCAGCCCACCCTCCCCTTTCTCCCTCCCCCCCATGCATGCTAATCTTAATACGCCCCTTCTTCTTCCCCCCCCTTATCCCTCCCTGCCCACCCATCCTCCCCAGTTCCTTTCCCTTTGGTACCTGTTAGTCCATTTTTGGGTTCTGTAATTCTGCTGCTGTTTTGTTCCTTCAGTTTTTCCTTTGTTCCTATACTCCTCAGATGAGTGAAATCATTTGGTATTTCTCTTTCTCCGCTTGGCTTATTTCACTGAGCATAATACTCTCCAGCTCCATCCATGTTGCTGCAAATGGTTGGATTTTTCCACTTCTTATGGCTGAGTAGTATTCCATTGTGTATATGTACCACATCTTCTTTATCCATTCATCTACAGATGGACATTTAGGTTGCTTCCAATTCTTGGCTATTGTAAATAGTGCTGCGATAAACATAGGAGTGCATCTGTCTTTCTCAAACTTGATTGCTGCGTTCTTAGGGTAAATTCCTAGGAGTGGAATTCCTGGGTCAAATGGTAGGTCTGTTTTGAGCATTTTGATGCACCTCCATACTGCTTTCCACAATGGTTGAACTAATTTACATTCCCACCAGCAGTGTAGGAGGGTTCCCCTTTCTCCACAGCCTCGCCAACATTTGTTGTTGTTTGTCTTTTGGATGGCAGCTATCCTTACTGGTGTGAGGTGATACCTCATTGTAGTTTTAATTTGCATTTCTCTGATAATTAGCGATGTGGAGCATCTTTTCATGTGTCTCTTGGCCATCTGTATTTCTTTTTTGGAGAACTGTCTGTTCAGTTCCTCTGCCCATTTTTTAATTGGGTTATTTGTTTTTTGTTTGTTGAGGCATGTGAGCTCTTTATATATTCTGGACGTCAAGCCTTTATCAGATCTGTCATTTTCAAATATATTCTCCCATACTGTAGGGTTCCTTTTTGTTCTATTGATGGTGTCTTTCGCTGTACAGAAGCTTTTCAGCTTAATGTAGTCCCACTTGCTCATTTTTGCTGTTGTTTTCCTTGCCCGGGGAGATATGTTCAAGAAGAGATCACTCATGTTTATATCTAAGAGGTTTTTGCCTATGTTTTTTTCCAAGAGTTTAATGGTTTCGTGACTTACATTCAGGTCTTTGATCCATTTTGAGTTTACCTTTGTATATGGGGTTAGACAATGGTCCAGTTTCATTCTCCTACATGTAGCTGTCCAGTTTTGCCAGCACCATCTGTTGAAGAGACTGTCATTTTGCCATTGTATGTCCATGGCTCCTTTATCAAATATTAATTGACCATATATGTTTGGGTTAATTTCTGGGGTCTCTAATCTGTTCCACTGGTCTGTGGCTCTGTTCTTGTGCCAGTACCAAATTGTCTTGATTACTATGGCTTTGTAGTAGAGCTTGAAGTTGGGGAGTGAGATCCCCCCTACTTTATTCTTCTTTTTCAGGATTGCTTTGGCTATTCGGGGTCTTTGGTGTTTCCATATGAATTTTTGAATTATTTGTTCCAATTCATTGAAGAATGTTGCTGGTAATTTGAGAGGGATTGCATCAAATTTGTATATTGCTTTTGGCAGGATGGCCATTTTGACGATATTAATTCTTCCTAGCCATGAGCATGGGATGAGTTTCCATTTATTAGTGTCCCCTTTAATTTCTCTTAAGAGTGACTTGTAGTTTTCAGAGTATAAGTCTTTCACTTCCTTGGTTAGGTTTATTCCTAGGTATTTTATTCTTTTTGATGCAATGGTGAATGGAATTGTTTTCCTGATTTCTCTTTCTATTGATTCGTTGTTAGTGTATAGGAAAGCTACAGATTTCTGTGTGTTGATTTTGTATCCTGCAACTTTGCTGTATTCCGATATCAGTTCTAGTAGTTTTGGAGTGGAGTCTTTAGGGTTTTTTATGTACAGTATCATATCATCTGCAAATAGTGACAGTTTAACTTCTTCTTTACCAATCTGGATTCCTTGTATTTCTTTGTTTTGTCTGATTGCCGTGGCTAGGACCTCCAGTACTATGTTAAATAACAGTGGGGAGAGTGGGCATCCCTGTCTGGTTCCCGATCTCAGTGGAAATGCTTTCAGCTTCTCGCTGTTCAGTATAATGCTGGCTGTGGGTTTATCATATATGGCCTTTATTATGTTGAGGTACTTGCCCTCTATTCCCATTTTGCTGAGAGTTTTTATCATGAATGGATGTTGAATTTTGTCAAATGCTTTTTCAGCATCTATGGAGATGATCATGTGGTTTTTGTCTTTCTTTTTGTTGATGTGGTGGATGATGTTGATGGATTTTCGAATGTTGTACCATCCTTGCATCCCTGGGATGAACCCCACTTGGTCATGGTGTATGATCCTTTTGATATACTGTTGAATTCTGTTTGCTAATATTTTATTGAGTATTTTTGCATCTACATTCATCAGGGATATTGGTCTGTAATTTTCTTTTTTGGTGGGGTCTTTTCCTGGTTTTGGTATTAGGGTGATGTTGGCTTCATAGAATGAGTTTGGGAGTATTCCCTCTTCTTCTATTTTGTGGAACACTTTAAGGAGAATGGGTATTATGTCTTCTCTGTGTGTCTGATAAAATTCCGAGGTAAATCCGTCCGGCCCCGGGGTTTTGTTCTTGGGTAGTTTTTTGATTACTGTTTCAATTTCTTTGCTTGTAATTGGTTTGTTTAACTTTTGTGTTTCTTCCTTGGTCAGTCTTGGGAGGTTGTATTTTTCTAGGAAGTTGTCCATTTCTTCTAGGTTTTCCAGCTTGTTGGCATATAGGTTTTCATAGTAGTCTTTAATAATTCTTTGTATTTCTGTGGAGTCTGTCGTGATTTTTCCATTCTCATTTCTGATTATGTTGATTTGTGTTGACTCTCTTTTTCTCTTAATAAGTTGGGCTAGAGGCTTATCTATTTTGTTTATTTTCTCAAGGAACCAGCTCTTGGTTTCGTAGATTTTTGCTATTGTTTTATTCTTCTCAATTTTGTTTATTTCTTCTCTGATCTTTATTATGTCCCTCCTTCTGCTGACTTTAGGCCTCATTTGTTCTTCTTTTTCCAGTTTTAATAGTTGTGATGTTAGACTATTCATTTGGGATTGTTCTTCCTTCTTCAAGTGTGCCTGGATTGCTATATACTTTCCTCTTAAGGCTGCTTTCGCTGCATCCCACAGAAGTTGGGGCTTAGTGTTGTTGTTGTCATTTGTTTCTATATATTCCTTGATCTCTATTTTGATTTGTTCATTGATCCATTGATTATTTAGTAGCATGTTGTTAAGCCTCCATGTGTTTGTGAGCCTTTTTGTTTTCTTTGTAGAATTTATTTCTACTTTCATACCTTTGTGGTCTGAAAAATTGGTTGGTAGAATTTCAATATTGTGGAATTTACTGAGGCTCTTTTTGTGGCCTAGTATGTGGTCTATTCTGGAGAATGTTCCATGTGCACTTGAGAAGAATGTATATCCTGTTGCTTTTGGATGTAAAGTTCTATAGATGTCTATTAGGTCCATCTGTTCTAGTGTGTTGTTCAGTGCCTGTGTGTCTTTACTTATTTTCTGCCCGGTGGATCTATCCTTTGGGGTGAGTGGTGTGTTGAAGTCTCCTACAATGAATGCATTGCAGTCTATTTCCCTCTTTAGTTCTGTTAGTATTTGCTTCACATATGCTGGTGCTCCTGTATTGGGTGCATATATATTTAGAATGGTTATATCCTCTTGTTGGACTGAGCCCTTTATCATTATGTAGTGGCCTTCTTTATCTCTTGTTACTTTCTTTGTTTTGAAGTCTATTTTGTCTGATATTAGTACTGCAACCCCTGCTTTCTTCTCACTGTTGTTTGCCTGAAATATGTTTTTCCATCCCTTGACTTTTAGTCTATGCTTATCTTTGGGTTTAAGGTGAGTTTCTTGTAAGCAGCATATAGATGGGTCTTGCTTTTTTATCCATTCTATTACTCTATGTCTTTTGATTGGTGCATTAAGTCCATTTACATTTAGGGTGACTATTGAAAGATATGTACTTATTGCCATTGCAGGCTTTAGATTCGTGGTTACCAAAGGTTCAAGGTTAGCTTCTTTAGTATCTTACTGCCTAACTTAGCTCGCTTATTGAGCTGTTATATACACTGTCTGGAGAGTCTTTTCTTTTCTCCCTTCTTATTCCTCCTCCTCCATTCTTCATATGTTGTGTGTTTTGTTCTGTGCTCTTTTTAGGGGTGCTCCCATCTAGAGCAGTCCCTGTAGGATGCCCTGTAGAGGTGGTTTGTGGGAAGCAAATTCCCTCAGCTTTTGCTTGTCTGGGAATTGTTTGATCCCACCATCATATTTAAATGATAGTCGTGCTGGATACAGTATCCTTGGTTCAAGGCCCTTCTGTTTCATTGCATTAAGTATATCATGCCATTCTCTTCTGGCCTGTAGGGTTTCTGTTGAGAAGTCTGATGTTAGCCTGATTGGTTTTCCTTTATAGGTGACCTTTTTCTCTCTAGCTGCCTTTAAAACTCTTTCCTTGTCCTTGATCCTTGCCATTTTAATTATTATGTGTCTTGGTGTTGTCCTCCTTGGATCCTTTCTGTTGGGGGTTCTGTATAATTCCATGGTCTGTTCGATTATTTCCTCCCCCAGTTTGGGGAAGTTTTCAGCAATTATTTCTTCAAAGACACTTTCTATCCCTTTTCCTCTTTCTTCCTCTTCTGGTATCCCTATAATACGAATGTTTTTCCTTTTGTATTGGTCACATATTTCTCTTAGTGTTGTTTCATTCCTGGAGATCCTTTTATCTCTCTCTATGTCAGCTTCTATACGTTCCTGTTCTCTGGCTTCTATTCCTTCAATGGCCTCTTGCATCTTATCCATTCTGCTTATAAATCCTTCCAGGGATTGTTTCACTTCTGTGATCTCTTTCCTGACATCTGTGATCTCCTTCCGGACTTCATCCCACTGCTCTTGCATTTTTCTCTGCATCTCATCCCATTGCTCTTGCATTTTTTTCTGCATCTCTGTCAGCATGTTCATGATTTTTATTTTGAATTCTTTTTCAGGAAGACTAGTTAGGTCTGTCTCCTTCTCAGGTGTTGTCTCTGTGATCTTTGTCTGCCTGTAGTTTTGCCTTTTCATGGTGATAGAGATAGTTTGCAGAGCTGGTACAAGTGACCGCTGGAAGAGCTTCCCTTCTTGTTGGTTTGTAGCCTTTTCCTGGGAGAATAGCGACCTCTAGTGGCTTGTGCTGGGCAGCTGTGCACAGACAGGGCTTCTGCTTCCTGCCCAGTTGCTTTGGGGTTTATCTCCGCTGTTGCTGTGGGCTTGGCCTGGCTGGGGCTGTTCCTCCAAAATGGTGGAGCCCCGTTGGAGGGGGAGCAGCCAGGAGACTATTTATCTCCGTAAGGGGCCTCTGTGCTCCCTGCTGCCCAGGGGGTTAGAGTGCCCAGAGATCCCCAGATTCCCTGCTTCTGGTCTAAGTGACCTGTCCTGCCCCTTTAAGATTTCCAAAAAGCACTCTCCAAACCAAAACAACAGCAGCAACAATGATAGAGGGAACAGAAACAAAGAGAAAAAAAAAAGGAAAAAAAAGGAAAAAACAAGCGATTTTTTTTTTTTTTTTTTTGTCCTCAGGTGCCGGTCCCAGGCACCCGCTCACTGGTCCTGCTGCCCTGTCTCCCTAGCACCAGGGTCCCTGTCCTTTCAAGGCTTCCAAAAAGCACCCACCCACCGGTCCCGCAGGGAAGGAACGCTCAATATTCTTTGTCCTCAGGCACTGGTCCCACGCACCCACTCACCAGTCCCGCCGCCCTGCCTCCCTAGCACCGGGGTCCCTGTCCCTTTTAGGCTTCCAAAAAGCACTCGCAGAAAAGAGAAAAAAAAAAGGGGAAAAACGCGCGATTTCCTCTGTCCTCAAGTGCTGGTCTCAGGCACCCGCCCACCGGTCCCGCAGGGAAAAATGGGGGATATTCTTTGTCCTCAGGCGCCGGTCCCAGCCACCCGCTCACCAGTCCCACCACCGTGCCTCCCTAGCACTGGGGTCCCCGTCCCTTCAAGGCTTCCAAAAAGCGCTCGCCAAAAAGAGAAAAAAAAAAAAAAAAGGGGAAAAACGCGCGACCTCCTCCGTCCTCAGGCACCGGTCTCAGGCACCCGCCCCCAGGTCTCGCAGGGAGAAACGCGGGATATTCTTTGTCCTCCGGCGCCGTTCCCAGGCACCTCCTCACCGGTCCCGCCACCCTGCCTCCCCAGCAACGGGGGCCCGTCCCTCTAAGGCTTCCAAAAAGCGCTCGCCAAAAAAAAAAAAAAAAAAAAAACCGCTCCGGTTTCTCTCCACCCGCCGGGAGCTGGGGGGAGAGGCGCTCGGGTCCTGCCGGGCTGGGGCTTGTATCTTACCCCCTTCACAAGGCGCTGGGTTCTTGCAGGTGTGGATGTGGTCTGGATGTTGTCCTGTGTCCTGTGGTCTCTATTTTAGGAAGATTTTTCTTTGTTATATTTTCATAGCTCTATGTGTTTTTGGGAGGAGATTTCCACTGCTCTACTCACGCCGCCATCTTGGCTCCGCCCCTCTATCCTTCTTGATGTATTTTTGAAGTTGGTTTGCTAATATTTTGTTGAATATTTTTGCATCTATGTTCATCAGGGATATTGATCTGTAGTTTTCTTTTTTTTGTGATGTCTTTGTCTGGTTTTGGTATTAGAGTGATGCTGGTTTCATAGAATGAGTTTGGGAGTATTCCCTCCTCTTCTACTTTTTGGAAAACTTTAAGGAGGGTGGATATTAGGTCTTCACTAAATGTTTGGTACAATTCAGCAGTGAAGCCATCTGGATGGGGTTTTTTTTCTTGGGTATTTTTTTTATTACCAATTCAATTTCATTGCTGATAATTGTTCTGTTCAGATTTTTCTGTTTCTTCCTGGGTCAGTCTTGGATGATTGTATTTTTCTAGAAAGTTGTCCATTTCTTCTTGGTTATCCAGTTTGTTAGCATATAATTTTTCATAGTATTCTCTAATAATTCTTTGAATTTTAGTGGTGTCTGTAGTGATTTTTCTTCCTTTCTAATTTCTGATTCTGTTTATGTGTGTACACTCTCTTTTTCTCTTAATAAGTCTGGCTAGGGGGTTATCTATTTTATTTATTTTCTCAAAGAACTGTCTCTTGGTTTCATTGATTTTTTTCTATTGTTTATTCTTCTCAATTTTATATATTTCTTCTCTGATCTTTATAATGTCCCTCCTTCTGCTGACTTGGGCCTCATTTATTCTTCTTTTTCCAGTTTCAATAGTTATGACTTTGGACTATTCATTTTGGATTGTTCTTCCTTCTTTAAATAAGTCTGGATTGCTATATACTTTCCTCTTAGAACTGCCTTTGCTGCTTCCCATGGAAGTAGGGGCATTGTGGGACTGTCTTCATTTGTCTCTATATATTGCTTTATCTCTGTTTTAATTTGGTCACTGATCCATCGATTACTTCAGAGCATGTTGTTAAGCCTCCATATGTTTGTGAGCCTTTTTGTTTTCTTTGTATAATTTATTTCTAGTTTCATACCTTTGTAATCTGAGAAGCTGGTTGGTAAATTTCAATCTTATTTTAATTTACTGAGGCTCTTTTTGTATCCTAATATGTGATCTATTCTGGAAAATGTTCCATGTGCACTTGAGAAGAATGTGTAGTGTATCCTGCTGCTTTTGGGTGTAGAGTTCTGTAGATGTCTGTTAGGTCCATCTGTTGTAGTGTGTTGTTCAGTGCCTCTGTTTCTTTAGTTATTTTCTGTCTGGTTGATCTGTCCTTGAAGTGACTGGTGTGTTGAAGTCTCCTAAAATGAATGCATTTCCTCCTTTAATTCTGTTAGTATTTGTTTCACATATGTCGGTGCTCCTGTGTTGTGGTGCATAGATATTTATAATGGTTATATCCTCTTGTTGGACTGACCCCTTTATCATTATGGAATGTCCTTCTTTATCTCTTGTTACTTTCTTTATTTTTGAAGTCTATTTTGTCTGATACAAGTACTGCAACCCCTGCTTTCTTCTCCCTATTGTTTGCATGAAATATCTTTTTCCATCCCTTCACTTTTCGTCTGTGTATGCCTTTCAGTTTGAGGTGAATCTCTTGTAAGTAGCATATAGATGGGTCTTCTATTACTCTGTGTCTTTGGTGCATTCAGTCCATTTACATTTAGGGTGATTATCAATATATATATATACTTATACTTATAGCCATTGCAGGCTTTGGATTCGTGGTTACCAAAGGTTCAAGGGTAGTTTCTTTACTATCTAACCATCTAACTTTAACTCACTTATTATGCTATTATAAACAGAGTCTAATGATTCTTTGTTTCTCTCCCTTCTTATTCTTCCTCCTCCACTCTTTATATGTTAGATGTTTATTCTGTACTCTTTTGTGTTTCCCTTGACTACTTTTATGGATAGCTGATTTTATTTTTTGCCTTTAGTTAGTATTAGTTTGGTCTGCTTTCTTTGCTGTGATTTTATTTTCTCTGGTGACATCTATTTAGCTTTAGGTGTACTTCCATTTAGAGCAGTCCCTTTAAAATACACTGTAGAGGTGGTTTGTGGGAGGTAAGTTCCCTCAACTTTTGGTTCTCTGGGAATTGTTTAATCTCTCCTTCAAATTTAAATGATAATCTTGCTGGATACAGTATTCTTGGTTCAAGGCCTTTCTGTTTCATTACATTAAATATATCATGCCATTCTCTTCTGGCCTGTAAGGTTTCTGTTGAGAAGTCTGATGATAGCTTGATGGGTTTTCCTTTGTAGTTGATCTTTTTTCTGTCTCTGGCTGCTTTTAGTTCCCTTTCCTTGTCTTTGATCTTTGCCATTTTAATTATTATATGTCTTGTTCTTTTCCTCCTTGGGTGCCTTGTGTTGAGAGATCTGTGGATTTCCATGGTCTGAGAAACTATTTCCTTCTCCAGGTTGGGGAAGTTTTCACCAATTATTTCTTCAAAGACACTTTCCATCCCTTTTCCTCTCTTCTTCTTCTTCTTCTGGTACCCCTATAATGCGAATATTGTTCCATTTGGATTGGTCACACAGTTCCCTTAATATTCTTTCTTTCCTAGGGATCCTTTTTTTTTTTCTCTACCTCAGCTTCTTTGTATTCCTGTTCTCTAATTTCTATTCCGTTTACTGTCTCCTTTTCCTCATCTAATCTGCTTTTTAATCCTTCCATTGTTTGTTTCATTTCAGTTACTGTATTTTTAAGGTGTCTGTCTCCCTCCTGAATTCATCCCTTAGCTCTTGAATATTTTTCTGTAGCTCCATTAGCATGTGTATGACTTTTATTTTGAATTCTTTTTCTGGAAGATTGGTGATTTCAGTCTCACAGAGCCCTCTTTCTGGTGTTTGAGGGATTTTGTTTTGAAGAAGGTTCTTCTGTCTTTTCATAGTCCTGGAGCAATGGAAGGGGTTGCAGCCAAGTGGTGTGGGTGTCTGCTGGAAGACAAAGCACTTTCATGATTCCCAGTCACAATGCCTGCCTCTGCTGTCAGGGCCAGTTAGCCGCATACAGGGAGAAACCTCTGCATTAAGCTGTGTAGTTGCTGTAGGCGGGGCTGCCCTCTGGCTGATCTGCAGCAAAAGCAGAGACAGCGGGTTTGTACACAGGGGCTGACAGGGAGGAAGAAGTGGCAGGCTGCTCATTGCAGTAAGGGACTTTGGGGCTGCATTGCCAACCAAGGGGATAGAGTGCCTGAAGCTCCTGAAAGTTCCCAGCCTGCTGGGATGAGTGTGCCAGGACAATTTTGTCCACCTGTTCCTTCTCCTAAGCCCTTCCCCTTTTTTGCAGCCCCCTCACTGTTGAGAAGTATTTCAGAGTGCACACTTTTCTTTTTTTCCAGGCAGTCGGTTGTGGGAATCTGTTCACAGTCTTAGTCTCTGACTTCAGTTTTCAGCCCCTCTAATCTCCATAGCACCATGCAATGTGGGTCTGTAATCCTAGAGTAGATTTCTAGGGCTGGGTATTTAGCAGTCTTGGACTTCCACTCCCTCCCTGCTCTGATTCTCTTCCTCCAATCCAATTTATTCTTAATAGGTCCCAGTTGGTGATGTGCCAAGACCTGTGCTCCAAAGGGAGGGATCTCAGTCAGTACCTAGTTCCAGGATGATTGGAAGCCAGACCCTCTGGCTGCAGCCTTTAAATTATGCAAATATATACAGTATAAAGTCCAGTGGGACTGCAATTAGAAACCCTGCTTGCCACCTAACCAATCTGGAGGGGTTCCAGGGGTGACAGATACAAAAATAAGGGCTCCATATAAGTGTATACTCTCCTTTCTTGGAAGTACTGGTGAGCTGTACTGAGGCCAGGAGAGCACAAAGAGTGTCCCTTAGCCTGTGTTTCCTGAAAGCTTCTCCATGGCCTCTAGGCCTCTAGATGTGTCATAAACTTGAATCCTGCCCCTCAAGCTGAAGCTCCAGGACAAGTAAATAGACTTTTTTCACAAGAAGATGGGGGTTTGTTTCTGTCTGCTGTCTGTCCAGTGCCCTGGGGGTGGTAGCCTGCAAAGAACTCTCTCTCCAATTGTTTCAGTACTGTGGGGCCCAGAAACATAAGTCCTGCTGGCCACCAGAGCCAGGTAATCAAGGGACATTCCCTGTGCGGACTGCACATGCCTCCCTACTTTAGCAAGGCAGAGGGAAAGCACAGGGCTGGGGCAGAACATCTGGTGAGACAAATTGTGTCTTTTAAATTTCATATATTGATTGGTATTGGCATATAAAAATATAGTTGATGCCTGTATATGACATAATGTCTAATTTACCTCCAGTAAAATGCTGAATAGAGAAGTTAATAGCAGACATGCTTATGTTACTTTTTAAATTTCACTATTAAATATAATTCTCTGGTTTTAATAGAAAAACTTTACCAAATTAAGAAATTTATTTGTAGTTTGCCAAGAGTTTTGAGCTGTAAATGAGTGTTGAATTTTATCAAATGCTTTTTCTGCATATACTGAAATGACATGTTCCTTTTTTCATTTATTCTGTTAATGTGGTGAATTACATTAATTGATGTTCATGTAAACCCAGCCTTGTCTTCCTGGGATAAACCCAATTTGTCATGATGTTTACACACACACACACACACACACACACACACACACACACACACACACACATATATATATATATATTTTTTTAATCACTGTCAGCAATTTACTAATATTTTGTTTAGGTTATTGTGTCCATGTTCATGAAAGACTTGCCTGATGTTCTCCTTTGCTGTAATATGCTTATAAGGTTTGGGTATCAAGGTGATGCTGGCCTCACAGAAGTTTGGAAATGTTCCATCTTTTCTATTTCTGGAAAGATTTTGAAAGACTGATGTCATTTCTTAATTGTTAAGAAATACATAAAAGGATTTACTGGTAAAACTTTCTGGGCTTAGAGGGTTTTTTGTGCATAGGTTTTTAATTACAGATTCCATTTCTTTAATAGTGAATATAGAACAGTTTAGGTTTTTTTTTCTTGTGTAAGTGTTACTTTTTCAATGAGTTTATCCATTTTATCTAAGTTTTCAGGCTTTAGGTCAAAAGCTGTTTTTAATACCCTCACATTAGCTTTTTATGTAAGTTCTATAGGAATGTTTCTTTTTTCATTACTGATATTATTTAGGCTTTATCCTGTGTTTTTCTTGATCAGTCTTTCTAGGGCTTTATCAATCTTATTCATCTTTTTAAAGAAACAACTTTTTGTTGATTTTATTATATTTTTGTTTTCAATCTAATTGGTTTCTGGTATTTGAGATGCTTGCTTATTTCTCTAGTTTTTATCACTTCTTCCCCAAAGTATGTATTTAGGCTGTAAATTTCCCCGTAAGCACAAGTTAACTGTATCCCACAGTTTGAATAAATTTTATTTTCATGTTTTGTCTTTTAAAATATTTTTTCAATTGTGATTTTTCTTTTGATCCAGTAGTTATTTTGACTTTTCATTGTATCATTTTCAAATATCTGGGGATGTTTTTGTTATCTTTTTGTCATTGTGTCTAGCTTAATTCCACTGACCAAAAATATTTAATTCCATTCCTTTAACATTTATTGAGGCTTGCTTTCTGGTCTAGAATAAGGTCAGTTTTGGCAAATACTTCCTGTGAATGTGAAAAGAATATGTGTTATGAAACTGAGTGCAGAGTTCCATATGTATGAATTAGGTCAAGTTATATCATATAGATCAAATCTATAGATCTACTAAATTTTTGTTTGCACATTCTGTTGTGGATTTGTCTATTTCAACATGTAAAACTATTGGGTTTGCTTTACATATTTTTAGGTTCATACAAACTTAGGATCACTATATGTTCCTATTGGATTGATCATTTTATGAAATGTGTCTTGTAATCTCTGTTAATAGTTTTGACCCTTAGGTGTACTTTATGTTATTAGTGTAGCTCCTTCACCAGTTTTCTTTTGATTGGTGTTTGCATGATGTTTTTCCATATTTTTTCTTTCAGTTTTTCTATATTCTTTTACTTAAGGTGAGTCTTTTTTAAGTAGGATATATTTATATTTTTGTTTTGGCATTAAGTCTGAAAATCTTTTCTTTTAATTGGAGTGTTTAATTCATTTACATTTAATGTAATTACTGATATAATTGAGTTTAAATGATATATCTTATTTGCTTTCTACTTGTTTTGTCTCTACTTTGGTTCTTTTGTGTTTTCTTGCTTTTGGATTCACCAACTATTTTTCCATTCCCCCATTAGCTTATTAGATGTGCATTCCTTTATTATTCTTTTATTATTTGTTCTAGAGATTACAACATTAATTCTCACTCATTAGAATATAATATAAATTTGTACTTGTAATAGTTCCTAGACAATGCAAAGACCTTACAGACTTTTAGCTCCATTTATTCCTCTTCCATCTATTGTGCTCTTGTTATCAGGTATTTTAGTGTACATGTATTTTAAACCTGCCAAGACATTATTTTAAAGCACTCTCAATAATGATTTAGTTTTACCCACATATTTATTCTTCTGGTGCTTTTCATTCTGGTACTACCTTGCATCCCTTTGGGTGCAGTTTTACCACTGCCTGAAAAATTCTCTTTAGTATTATTTTTAGTGTGCTCTGCTAGTAAATTCTCTCAGTTTTCATCTGAAAATGTCTTTTTGCCTTCATTTTTGAAGGATCCTTTCATTGTGGTATATAGAATTCTATTTATGGAATTCCATATTGGCAGTCATTTTCTTTAAGTGTTTGAAGATGTCATTCCATTGTCTACTAGTTTCCACTATTGCTTTTTAAAATCAATGGAAGGTATTAAGATTATTGCTTTGAAAGTAGTGTATTTTTTTTTCTCCTGTTTTTCTATAAAGTGCCTAGGTGTGGTTTTCTTTATATATATTAGTCCTATTTGAAATTTGAAGACCTTCTTGAATTTGTGGCTTGTTGTCTTCTATCAGTTTTGAAAGTTTTCATCCAGTGTCTTTTCAAATATTACTCATGCTCCTGTTCCTCCTTTTCTTCTGAGTCTACATTTACATGAACATTAGAACTTTTCACCATGTCTCATATGTCTTTTAAACTCTTTTCTGTGTTTTCCTCTTTTTCCCACATGGTCCAGAATAGACATTTTTCAGTGGGCCCATCTTTTATTTCTCTAATCCTCTCTTCTGTTGTGTCTAATAGATGTTACCATTTTTAGTGAATTCTTTTTTTTTTCATTTCTAGTTAATTCTTAATTTCACTAATTTTGTTTTTTTAATTCTAGCATTTTCATTTGATTCTTCTTCCATACGGATTCAAAAACTTCATCTCATCATCTCTTAGACACACGTATCATAGTTATCTTAAAGTCTATGTTGTTATTAACAAGAGGGTTGGTTAACAAGGATTCATGTTACTCAATTTTATCAGTAAGCAGAAATATCACCACATCATATAAAGAATAGCAGGAAATCTAGATTCTTATATTAAATCTCTTGGATTTTACCTGCTGGTGTCTGATTTAAATACTCTAAAACACCCTGGGCGGGGGGCAATTAAAACATCTGTTCTGACAGTTGGTGACTTCTTGCCTAGACAAAGTGAAAGTTGGAAGTGGGCTTTCTCACAGTGTCCTCATACCCCTGCTTACCTGTTTAGAAAATATTTCTTGGACTGAGGAGAGAGACAAAGGGAGAGAAGGAAGGAGATAGAGGGAAAGCAGTAGGTATGCAGATGTTCATGTATCTCAGAGAGAGGGAAATTTTAAGATCCTAGGAAGCAGACAAAAACCCTAAATGGTTTTGTAGATCTGAGAGCAGGGGGGATGTGTGACCCACTGCTGGGGTGGGGTGGCAACAAAATACCATCAAAGTAACAGTTCCAAAGTGTAAGCATGCAGCTTATGCCTCACCCACTAGCTGCTCTCCCCCTTGTCCACTCCCTCTTAATCACTCTGGCCTCCATATCTTTTAACTATACTTACCAGGCAGCCCTGTCAGGGTCTAGCCCTCTTCTGGGCATATTCTTCCTTCAGATATTCACATAGCTCTTTATTTCACTTCATTTAGGTGTTTGTGAAATTTCACCTCCTCAGAGAGTGCTCATGAAGGCCTGATTATCCTCCCTAAAATATGTCACACCCATGCACAACCTTTCACTTCTATCTCCATTTCTCTGCTTTGTTTTTCTCTTTAGCAATTATTACAGTTGATCCTCAATATTCAAGAATTCCACGCTTATTGAATTTATTTATAACCCTCAACTCAATACCCACAGTATTTTCAGTCATTTGCAGACACGCACAGAGTGGCAAAAAAATTGAACCATCCAAGGTTTCCAGCCAAGGTTATAAAAAGTGACACTATGCCTTCTTGTTTCAGCTCTCATGCTATAAACAAGTGTCCATTTCAAGGTCTATTTAGTGCCACTTTCTTTTTTATTCTTTTTTTTTGCATTTTTGTGCTTTTTGCTTGTGACTTTGCTGTTTAAAATAGCTCCCAAGCATAGTGCTGAAGTACTGTCTAGGTTTCCTAAGTGCAAGAAGGCTGTGATGTGCCATACAGAGAAAATACATGTGTTTGATGACCTTTGTTCAGGCGTGAGGTATAGTGCTGTTGGCTACAAGTTTGTGAAATCTACAAAAAAGTAAACCCCACTAAAAATGGAGTCAGGAGGCCACCAGGAGGCACTCTCACTAGGGGAAGCTTTCATGCACCACTGATGGTCAGTTGCAGACTTAGAGGGAAAGGAGTACTCTTTAGCTACTACTTTGCAGCCCAGTAGGAGGAAAAAATGTTTTCTACTCCTCTGGCAATAGTCCAGCCAATAAGAGTCTGTCACAACTCAGCCAATGAAAAGCCGCTAAACTTTGAACTCCCAGTTTACTGTATGGGCTTTTTGTTTATAACTCCCGACTTTCCCCCCTTTCCTCTATAAAAAAGCATTCCTCTCCTTTGTTTTCTGGACTTGCCTGTGGTTTTGCCATAGCTTGCATGTCCCAAATTGCTATTCTCTGCTGTTCCCAAATAAACCCATTTTTGCTAATAAGTAATTGCAGTTTTATTTTTAAGACTAACAAATTCAGTGTTAATGAATCAACAGTATATATTAAACAAGGTGTCTTTAAACAAAAACACACATAAAACAAAGTTATGTGTTAATCAGTTGACAAAAATGTTATGAGCAAAGGCTTGTAGGACTCTAACACTGTGTTTCTCCTGGGAGCAGTGTTTCAGTATTAGCTAATTCAGTGACTTTATAGAACTTCCATGAATAACAAGAATCTACTGTATCTAACTTTATGTATTATGTATTTTTTTTATTGTCTGTCTCTTCCATTAGAAGGTGAGCTCAAGGAGGGCAGATGCTTTGTCTAACCTGTTCACTGCTGTGATTAGGATAATGGCTGACACATGGTAGGCATTCAGTAAATATTTGTGAAATGAGTGAATGATGGTAGTTAGGCATACACAACAACTATTTTTAATTTCAGGACTGAGGAGTTTAGGAAAAAGTTTGGGAAGAGGACAACTGAGAAAAATATTTATTTGTTTAAAATGAATTGAATCATGCAGATATCTGTGGAAAGAGCCAGGGGCCAGCATGTGCAAAGGCCCTGATGCAGCAGCTCTTTGCTTGCCTGATATGTTCAGGGGACAGCAGGGAGACCAGCCTGGCTGGGGAAGAGGGGGAAGAGTAGGAGGTCAGAATAGTAACGAGAAAGGGTTTGCTCACCTCTCCCTGTCCCAGCACGGAGAGGTGTGACCAGAACATAGTCAGTATTCATTCAGGAACAATGTGTTGAATGTTCGCATGTGACACTTGAGTGCCAGAGCAGGGTGGGTGGGAGAGGAAACCCTGGAAAGACAAATTCAGTTTCCTCCTACCCCAGCAGAGTAAATGGCTTGGGGTAGAACTTAAATAGGGGGTTAACTGGTCACAGCACAAGTGGGGATTGTGACATTTCACACACCCATGGGGTGGACTGCAGTTCGTCTTATTGTCCAGGGCTGAGGCCTGAGTTTCATGGGTGACCTCACAATGTTCAGGGTGGGGTGCAGCCCACCCCACAGTCCCAGAGTGCCATGCTGACCACCCTGTGCCTGCTGCTCAACTTTGCTGTCCCAGTGCTGGGATCCTACATTTCCATCAGCTGTCCCCCTGGCAAGCAATGCCAACGGGCCCTACTCTCGCACAATGATGTCTTCCTGCCGTGCAACTCTTCTGAGGCACAGTGGTACTTCCTCCTGCAAGACAGAACCAGCTGGTCCAGCAACATCCCTGTTCTTTCCAACATAGAGATAATGCCTGGGGATGGCATTCGCGTCAGAAGTCCACTGCCCTCCCAGACGGGCTTCTACTACTGCTGGGAAAAGAACGACACCCTACTGGTGCAGCATGAGATCGACTTCCAGGACGTCAGCACCCTGCATATTACCCACAAAGACCCGGGCCAAGAGCCCCTGCAGAATGAAACCCTGAGGCTGGGTGGCAAGGAGCTCATCTTCACCTGCTGGGAGCCCTGGCAGGACTGTAACCACTGTGGGGAGCTGGGGGAGTGCAAACGCCTGGGGTACTGCTATATCAGCCCCCGGAGGAACCCATGCCCTGCTGGCTCTACCTGGGAGATGTGAAGGTGCGGTCCAGGCACTTATGGCCTGAGATGCAGGTGGAAGCCTGCCACGACCAGTATAAAACATCAGATGTGGGGTACATCATGTTTGACAGCTTCGAGCTCAGTGAGGAGTCAGGATCTGCATGGCTCCCCCGCCCCTTAGGATCCATGTACAGGTGATGGAAGTGGGCACCAGCCCTGCCCTCAGCCCCTAGCCATGCAGAGAGGGATGGGGTCTAGGTGGTCAGCTCCGCAGACTCTGCACTGGCTTCTTCAGATGCTCCTTTGGCAAGAATCCCCCAGGGCCCACACACAATTTAGGGCAAAAGCTAACACTCGGGGCAGGTGACTCCGGGCCGTCCCCGTGCTGGGTGATGCTGTGGACATGGTGGTCCCCAGACAGCCACAGGCCCTCTCCTCAGGAAGCCACTAAGCCCAGGGCAGGAGACAGCCTGGAACCGCCAGGGCTGAGATGGGGAAGCCCAGGCAGGCGCCAGGGCCGTCCTGAGGGAAGCCGAGGGGAGCCCTGGAGCCCTGAGGCCTCTGCTCACCTGGGAGGGTCAGCAAGCCCTGGGAGGGATGATGGTGCCCCAGGGGTGCCCCTCAGGGACTGCCTCCCCGAGCTCACACTCATGTCCTTGTCTTCCTGCCTGGAGCCCCCGGGAACTCTCCCCTTTGCCTCATTTTCCCCAAACCACCTGCCCCCGCCCCAATATAAGAGCCACAGCCACTCACAGGGCTGCGCTTCCACCACAGGCTGGTCCCGGCGAACTCAGTGTGCGTTGCACCCGCTCCTGTCTCTCTCCCCAGCCCCGGTTGCTGTGGACTCCAAGGACTTCGGCTCCCAGATGGGGAAGCCACAGCTCAGAGGGACGCTGCCACTGCCCAGGGAGACCTGTACGGGCAAGGTGGCCATGCAGACCTTACGTCCACCTGTTGGACCTTGGGCTCCCCCTGCCCTCCTTCCTCACATGCCAGCAGCAGCCTCTTCCATGCAAGGGGGGAGCCCAGGCAACGTCTTGGGGCCTCTGCAGTCCCAGGTTCTGAAGGCTCTGGCCCCACCACTTCCACCTGGTTTCCTCTTCCTTGTTTACTCCCGCTGGGACTTCTGGTCCTCCTCTCTTTCTCTCTCATACCCTTTTGTCTCCATCATCCTCTTCTTTAAGTATAAAAGCAACACTTGCCCCCTAAAAAACCCGTACTTCAGAAGCACACTTGAACCCCTCCTCCCATCTACACCGGGACACCTACTCCAGCTCATTCGCCAGACAGGAGTTCTAGTCATGGGGAACTTGAGATAAGAACTAAGGTAGGTCCCTGCCGTTTCAAGAGCTGCTCATGCCTCTAGGCAGCAGACGACAGCAGCATTTCGTGTGAGGTTTCTGCCCTGGATCTGGGTTCATCTAGGCTGGGGCCCTAACCCCAGCTCTGCCACCTTCCAGCTGTGTGACTCTGGGGGTCCGGCTTCTCTCTGGGCCTCAGTCTCCCCATCTGTGGAATAGGGGCTGTACCGGCTCCAGGGCTGCTGTCACAAAGCACCACAAACTGGGGACTTCAACTAACAGAATTTTATTCTCCCTCAGTTCTGGCCCAGGCCCATGCCTACCTGGCCTCACTTTCTCCCCTCTCCCCTGCCCCCTGCCCCAGCCACAGTGCCCCCTAGATTGTTCCTTGGCATGGGGCACACTGGGCCCAGGGGCAAGACATCAGCGGGGCCGGGGAGAAGCCCGCCTCCTCCGCCCCGGCTGCTGCTGGTGGCGGCAGTCGTGGCCTTCCTGGGCTTGCAGCTGTCACCCCATCTCTGCCTCTGTCATCACTTGGCCTTCCCCCTGTGTGTCTGTGTCTCTGCATCTGGTCTCCTTTTCTTACAAGGACACGGGTCGTGCTGGATTTGGGGCCCACCCTACTCCACTCTGACCCCATCTTAACTAATGACACCTGCAACGACTATTTCCAAATAAAGACACATTCTGAAGTTCCAGGTGGAACATGAATTTGGGGAGGATGTTATCCAGCTCAGCACAGGGGTCTTACTGGCCCCAGCCCCACAGGGTCACTGTGATGTCCAAGGGGGCAAAGACCAGTGAGCACGTGCTTGTAGGCATCAGTGACTGCTTTATGATCATCAGCCTTGTCAGTACTGTCTGCTGAGTGTCCCTTTTGTTTCTCAGCCACAATGGGCTGTGTGACATGCCTGGTTCACTTATTCACTTACTGTGTTTTCATTGAGCATTCATAAGCCAAGCGTGTACCTGAGAAGCAGTGAAGAACAAAACTGGAAAAGACTTCTGCCCTAATGGAGTGGCAAATCAATTGCACGAATAAAACACACAGAGTTTAGGGATGGTAAGGGTGGTGGCGTGGGGGAGATGACATTTTAAACAGGGAGGTCAGTGAGGCCATCTCTGAGAAGGTGCCATTTCAGCTGGGACTGGAAGTTGCTGAGGAGCCTGTGCACTGAGGCTGCACCCTCCAGGCAAAGCAAAGGCCCTGTGGCAGGGCAGGGCCCAGGTTGCCGAGGAACAATCTAGAAGGCCACTGTGGCTGGGGCAGGGGGCAGGGGAGAGGGGATAAAATGAGGCCAGGCAGGTACAGGGCATGCAAATCATTTAGGGAGTTCTCTTGCTAATTCCTCCAATTTACACTCCAGGGTAGGTACAAGAAGGACAGATAAGGAAATGGAGGCCCAAAGAGGCTTTGCCCACATGGCCCGTTCAGTGTGGGATGGACTCTGAGTTCCCAGCCACCCCCCCTTTCTTGCTGACCGCTCCACTCCCGAGAGGGGTGATTTTGCTCTTCCCCAGGGAAGAAGGTGCCACCTTCTCCACCTCCTTTCCGACATCAGACCCCCTCTACCCCTGGAGCCCCGCAGCTGACCATGTCCTCCTTTGCAGGCCCGTCATCTGGGAAGCCAACGACAACCCCCTGACCTGGCATGGCCAGCTCTGGCCGGGACATAAAGACTGTCCTGGACCCCTCCAAGCAGTGGCCAGCGACTGCAGGTGTTCCAGCTGGCCATTTACAAGTGCAGCAGGAGCTTGTGGCTCCATTCAACCCCAAGCCGGATCATGATGTTCTGGGGACTCAGTCAAGAGAGGAGGCTGGATCACAGCAGGTGGCAGGAAAGGCCCAAAAGGGGAAGGCCAACCCCATCCTCAAGGGGCTGAAGCTGGCGCTGCTGGTGGGCACAGTCCTGGGCCTGCTCAGGGTGTGACTGGGGCTCCTCCACCCTTCCTGGGGCAAAACAAGTGACCAGGTGTTGCCGGTGAAATAAAGCGAGAGCCTCCGGTGCCCAGGAGACCTGGCCTCCCGCACCTTCATTGCCTTCCCACAGCTTCCCCGCCCCTGGCCCCCCTCCCCCAGGGCCTTCAGGCGAAGCCGCGCCTCCCCAAGTCAGAAGGTGCTGCGGGAGTGGTGGCCCAGGGCAGCCAGACAGCCGTCCCCCTTCCTGGCTCTCAGAGGGGAGAGAATCCCTTCAAACCCCAAGAAGGGGAGACAGGCCCCCACACCGGGACAAAGTGCTGGCCTGGCCCAGCCGACCTGCCAGAATCACCAGGCCTCTCTGTTCCCAGAAATTACGTACAGTTGATCTTGATCAACATAGGTTTTAACTGCAGAGGTTCATTTATATGTGGATTTTTTTCAATAAATACATTGGAAAGTTGTACGCAGATTTACAACAGTTTGAAAACATTTTCTAGCTTTATTGAAAGTCTATACTACATAATACATATAACATATAAGATACGTGTTAATAGACTGTTATCAGTAAGGCTTCCAGCCAGTCAACAGTGGGCTATTAGTAATTAAGTTTTTGAGGAGTCAAGTTATACTTGGATTTTTTACTGAGCAGGGGTGGGCACCCTAACCCTGCGTTGCTCAAGGGACAGCTGTACACTGTTTAGCAGAGAGCAAGAGTGTAAAGCAAAATATCAATACTTTGTAAAATTCATTGCCCTGATAGTACCTTGTGAAGCAACAATGACAGGACAGATCTGAAACGTCCAGAACAGAACTCCTGCCTCCAAAGAGAGGCAGAGCTCCCCCTTCACGTATCAGACACTGTTGCCAAACACTTGAGGCTTTGTATGTGCCCAGAGATGCAACGAATCCTGCAGAACGGGGGAGTGTTCATGGAGAACTACAGGGGGTCCACTGGGAAGCAGAGGCAGAGAGTAACGGTACCAATAGCAAACTTTTGTGGACCTCCTGACATGGTCAAAGTCGTGCCCTTCCCAAACATGTCCTCACAGCCACCCACGAGGCTCAGGCTACTGTGAAGAACTTGTTCTGTAGCTGAGAACCTCAGGGCACAGAGGGCTTAAGCGACCTTCCTGAGGTCACACAGTGAATGTGGGAAGGGGCTAGTGATGGAAAAGTGAAAGACCACCCCTGGGCACGCCCCCACCGGCCCCCAGGGAACCCCCAGAGTCCTGCACCTATAGCGCATTGCGTAGCAGCAGGAGGTAGAACAGCTAGGGCCAAGCACGGGTCCAAAGCCCAGGCCTGCCTGCTCAGCACTGAAGGTCACAGCCCACAGCCAAGGCTGCCCACGCTTCATTGTTGCAGGCAGACCCCAGGGCCATCCCAGCAGTCTCCAGCTCCTTGTGTCCACGCCTGCGTGGGAGTCCCCTCCCCTTCAGTGTGGGGGCACCTGTAGCTTGCTTCCAACCAATAGAATACTGGGAAGGTATTGGGATGTCACTCCCTGGTTTACACCACGTTCTGTAGGACGGTCTTAGCAGACCAGAGTGAGAGAGGCTTGCTGGCTTGACAAAACAAGCGGCCATGTTGGGGAAGCCCACTTGGTAGGGGCTGTGGGCAGCCTTCAGGGGCTGAAAATGGCCTCTAGGACCTGAGGGTGACAGCCAGCAAAAAGCCGGGACCTCAGTCACACAGCCTCAAGGAGAGGAACCCTGCCAACAACCTGAATGAGCTTGGAAGCAAACTCTCATCGCGCCTCCAGATGACCAACACTTTGATTGCAGCCTTGAGAGGCCCTGAGCAGAGGACCCAGTCAAGCCATGTCTGGACTCCTAACCCACTCACAGAAACTGGGGGATCATGAATGTGTGTTGTTTTAAGCTACTAAATGTATAGCGCTTGTTACGCAGTGACAGGCAGCTGATACACCCACCCCACCCTACCACCGAGCCCACCCTGAAGTCCCCTGCAGCTTCAGCATCACATAGATGCTTCCTGTGTGACCAGTGGCTGCCTGGCTCCTCTCCAGACCCTGCAGGCCAGGCATGGGGCAGGCTGGCGGTGGGGCAGTTGGTGCCCCCAGAAGCAATTCCTACCTGCAAGGGATGGAAGTGGGAGGACAGACACCAGCTTCCCCAGCCCCGGATGGTACAATTCTGAGACACATTCCACACATTCTCTTGGACGGTCCCAGTGGCCCTGAGTTTCAGCGGGTATGGGTGCAACCAGCTCATTAAGGCACCGTTTATACCCCTCCCCTACCTTGCTCTTTCATTTCTGCTTCCTGAGGTTACATTCTGCAAAGAGTTTTTAGCCCCACATTCCTTCTCCTCTCAGGGAACTAACTCCAAAGACATGCATGTTAGATCTGTTGTTGTCCCGCAAATCCCTGAGACTGTTGATTTTCCTCTCATCTTCTCTGTGGTTCAGGTTGGAGAATGTCTATTGATCTGTTTTCAAGTTTGCTGGCTCCTTCTTCTGTCATCTCTGTTCTACTATTCAGCCCATCTAAGAGGAAAAATACTACTGTATTTTTAGTTTTGAAATTTCCATCTGGTTGTTCTTTATACCTTCTATCTCCTTGTCAATACTTTCTATTTTAATATTGACTTCTATGGGAACCCAGGGTTGCCACCTCAATGGCCTGCATGAGCCAAGCAGAAACTATAAATAAGGGGAAAATACATGAGCTTTTATGCCAGGTTGAGGGGGAGGGACTACTATGGGCTTTGTCAGAAAGTTCTAGCTGATAATCACCACGCACAAACACAGGCCTGGTTTCTCTGAAAGTGACACTTGATTCTAGAAATTAAGATGTTTGAGTGAAACTGTCCAATATATGAATGCTGGCTCCAAACAGTTTTCAAACACAATGCCAGCCAAATAAATCACATTTGTAGGCTGAATTCGACCCATGGATATATAATTTGTGAGCTCTTGCTTCCACCTTTATTGGAGTCAAGGACACATTTCCATCTTCCTTATTCATTCTACAAATATTTATTGGGCTGGAGTGGCCAAGGACAGCTTCTCTGAAGAGATGACATTTCAGATGAACCGTGAGTAGCAGGGAAGAACCAGACAAGTAGAAATCTGGAGAATGGGTGTATTAGTTTTCTATGGCTGCTATAACAAATTACCACAAATTTAATGGCTTAAAATAACACAAATTTATAATCTTTCAGTTCTAGAGGTCAGAAGTCCAAAGTGGGTCTTAAATGGGTCTAATATCAAAGTGTCAGCAGGAGTGGATTCCTCTGGAGGCCCAAGGGGGAGAAGCCATTCGCTTGCCTTCTCCAACTTCTCAGCTCTTTGTCCATCTTCAAAGCGAGCCAGCAGAGCATTTTCAGATTTCTCTCTCTGGCTCTGCCCTATGCTCCCAGGGCCACATCTCTGACTCAGACTCTCCTGCTTCCCTCTTATAAAGACCCTTGTGATTGCATTGGGCCCACCCAGAAATCCAAAATGATCTCCCCATCTCAAGATCCTTACTGTAATCAAACCTGTGAAGTCCCTTCCCCTGTGTGAGGTAACATTTTCACAGTTTCCAGGGATTAAAAACAGACCTCTTTGGGGGCCATCATTCAGCCTCCCATGAGTGGTTCCAGAGGCAGCATTTATAAGGGCTCTGGGCTGGGTGTCTGCTTGGTGAATGCAGCTGACCAGGGCAGGGAGGACATCGGGGAGGTGGCAAGGGACCAGATCACACAGGGCCCTGCAGGCCAGGGTGAGGACTTTGGATTTCATCTAAAGTGAAATTGGAGCTGTGGAACACTTTTGAGAAATGGAGGGACATGATATGATGTCCATTTGAAAAGGTGATTCTGACAGAATTCCTTGCAGGTAAGAGTAGGGGCAATCTGCAGGTTGGAGCAGTGAGAAGCAGCCACTGTCCATGTGGCCAAGTGGACAATGAGAAGCTTTCATCACCGAGCAGCCATCACCACCCCTGCCCAATACCTCCGAGTGCAGAGTAAGACACAACATACCTCATACTCCATCTTCACCCACCCTATTCTGCTGTTTTCCGTTCCCTATTGTGATTTTTAAAGACTTTGTTTTTTCAAGAATGGTTTTAGGTCCACAGCAAAATTGAGGGGAAAGTACCTGGGTTTCCCATATTCCCCCTTGTTCCCGCGCAGCAGGCACAGCCTCCCCATCATGAGTATCCTTCACCAGAGCAGTTACACTTGGTGGGCTTACATGATGCACCATCACCCAAAGTCCACAACTCACATTGGAGTTCATGCTTGCTGTTGTGCCTTGTGTGGCTTTGGACAAATGGATAATGACATGGATCCATCTCTGTAGTGCTGTACAGAGTAGAATCAGTGCCCTAAAAATGCTCTGTATTGTGCCATTCAGCCCCTTTTTCCTGCCAACCCCTGCCAACCACTGATCTTTTTACTGTCTCCATAGTTTTGCTTTTTTCCAGAATATCATACAGGTGGAATCATACAGCATGTCACCTGTTCAGACTGACTTCTGTCACTTAGCCATATTCACATAAGGTTCCTCCATGTCTTTTTAGCACCAAATAATATTGCTTTGTCTGTATAGACCACAGTTTATTTATCCATTCACCTGCCAAAGGACATCTTGATTGCTTCCAAGTTTTGGCAATTATGAGTGAAGAGCTATAAATATCTGTATGCAAATTTTTATGTGGATATATAAGTTTTCAACTCCTTTAGGTAAATACCAAGGAGCACAAATGCTGACTCATACGGTAAGAGTATGCTTAGTTTGTAAGAAACTGACAAAACATCTTCCAAAGTTGGCTGTGCCATTTTTCATTCCCACCAGCAATGATGGAGAGTTCCTGTTGCTCCACATTCTCACTAGCATTTGGTGTCATCAGTGTTTTGAATTCTGGCCATTTTAATAGGTGTTTAGTGGTATCTCAATCTTGTTTTAATTTGCATCTCCCTGATGATATATGATATGGAGCATCTTTTCATATGCCTACTGGACATCTGTATATATTTTTGGTGAGGTGTCTCATTTGTAACCTTTTAACTTCTCAGGTCTACTTTTTACAAAATATATAAATACTAATAAGTGCAATTCCAGCATTTGTTCTTGCTATAGTCTCTCCCAGCTGGTAGAGAAAGAAAGGAGAAGAGAAAATATTCCCCTTTTTTCTGACAAAGCAGAAATGCAGACAAAGCTACTACTAGCCTGTATGTCACCTTAGTGCAAATTTTTAAAAGGCTTCCTTCTTATGGACACAGCCCTTACCAGGGGTGTATAGGACATGGAGTGGGACCCTACTTGCTCCTTGGCATGGCACTTTTATAGTGCTCAGCCTACATAATTCCACGTGGTAATCCTGAATATAGACATTTTCTACATCATTGTAGAATTGTCCTTGCAAATGTTAGCTCCATTGGATGAGTCCTATAAGTCATTCTGTATTAGTCAGGTTAGGATAGGCTCTGCTGCAGTAAAGAATAATCCACAAACACAGAAGTTTATTTCCTGCTCACATCATAATCAGATGGAGCTCAGGGCTTTCTCCCAAGCAGTGACTCAGAAATATAGGCTGCCTCCTAATTATGGTTTCCAAGGTCACTGCAGAATGGACAGAGATAACACGGATGGAATCAGGTATGGGGGTTAGGGCCAGGCTTAGAAGTGTCCTTTATTTTGTCTACATTCCTCTGGCCAGAACTCCATCACATAGCCCCCACTTATTTGCAAAGGAAGCTTGAAAATGTGGCCTTCTGTGTGCATTGAAAGAGGAGGTAAATTGTAGGGCATCTGGAAAATTATTGCCACAAATTCAGGCTTCAGAGATTGTGGCTGTGTCCTCTGAGACAGGCTTCAGAGGATATGGCCAGAGTCTCTGAAACAATTTTAACCCCTAAAAAAAAATCCATAATTCTGATTCCTTGTACTAATTTGTTGAGCTGAGAGTAATATTTAAGTTGACATCTCTGAATTCTTAAAACTTATATATACTCACCGTTTCTTTGTTCAGACATAAGAGGACCATTAGCACCTATCTCCCCATGTTCAGATAAAAATAAAGCTTTGAATCTGCCATTCCTATTAGACAAAGAGTTTCAGAGGGTCCACATCCTTACAACAGTTCGGGGTACACCCTGCAGGCCTTAATGTGAGTTGCTGGCCACACTGCACTCTCCCTGAATTCTTAAGCAAACCCAAGAAGACCCTATATCTGCTTAAAACCCCAGCAATGGCCACTTATCACTCCTACAGTCAGACCATCTTCTCTTCATGGCCGATAAGGCCTGAACTGCACACCTGTCCTCTTTCCTTATGCCATATAACCCTCCATCCCCACTTCTGGCTCCAGCCACACTGACTGCCTTTAAGCCACTCCTACCCATCCCCTCCTCACCATGCTGAGCCCTCCACCTAGAAAGCCCTTCTTTCCCCCCTTCTCTTAATTAACTCCTCTCATCATTCAGGCCTCAACTCAGGCCTCAGGGAAGCCTTCTCACCATATAAACATTTTTTCAGGATGGTCATTGGTGCTGCTCACCAAATATCCCTGGCTCTTTAACCTCCAGGCATCCGGTAGCATGGCATTTCTTGGCCTCCTTATGGGTGGATGGGATCTTGCAGCTAGTTACAACCAATGGGCAGAAGTAATCTGAGTCACTTCCAGACTACAGCACTTAATTGCCAGAGCAAGATACTCTAGAATCCTCTCTCCTCTGTGTAGAACCCATAAGACTTGAGGTGGAGCATGTTCTGTCAGTCTGAGTTGAGGACTAAGCAGAGGTCCAGCTAACCCACCATAGACATGGCCCTTAATAAACTTGTGTTACTAAAAGCTGTCAGGCTTCTGGTATGTTTGTTACCACAGCCTAATTCAGCCCATCCTGACTGATACGCTCCCCTTCCAAACTACTTGTCACTTTTGCAATTTTTCATTTGTTTCTGTCACTGTTGGATGCATATTTTTCTTCACCCACTGAATGGAGAATTCCGTGAGGTCAGGGATATTTTTGTTATTGTTTCCCCACTGTATTCCCAGCTTCTAAAAGAGATGGAACATGGTAAGACCTCAATAAATATATGTCAATGGATTGAAGGAAGAAATGAATGAGCAATAGCCCTAGGAGGTAGGGATAATTATCCTTATCTTTCAGGAATGAAATGGAAGCTCAGAATGGTTGCATCAGTTGCTTAGTGTCACATGGCAGGTAGGTGGCAGACACTGGATCAGAACTTAGATCTGAGTCAAGAAGTTATTATAATTACTGTGGAGTTACCTTTCCTGAACAGGAAAGCCTCAGGGTAGCAGGTGCACCTCTTCTCAAGGGTCTTTGGCTCGCCCACCGAGGAATGTCTCTGGGCTGGTGACACTAAAGCTAAAGAGTTTGAGAATTTATGGGCCATTGATCATCTGCTCTGGAATGATCCACAGCTGGCCAAACAAGGCAAGGAGATTTGGAGTGAGGGCTGTTTGCCAGCTGTCTCTTTGTCTTTCACTTTACCTCTTTCTTAAACAGCTTCCATTAATTGAATGCTCACTCTCTGCCAGTCACTATGCCAAGAACTTTAAACATGAGCTCACAGCATCCTTATGACCATCCCAAGTGATTCCTATTTTTCAGAGGAGGAAACTGCGGGCCAGAGAGTGAATTCACTTATCCCTGGATACAAAGTTAGTATGTCAGTTTTGGCAGAAAAACAAAACATCCCCCAAATCAGAGATTTAAAATAGTAAGCACTGATTACTGCTTGCACATCTGCCAACAGCTGGGTAGTTCTTCTGGGCTCAGCTGGGATCTCAGACTTCTCTGCTCAGCAGTGGGCTGGAGCTGGCTCTGTTGATCTTGGCTGAGTTCTCACACATGTTCCAGAGTTGGCTGGCTGAATGGTGGACCAGGTGCCCAAGTGCAACTGGGCTCTCCTCCATGAGGTCTCTCATCCTCTAGCAGGCTAACCCAGGCTTATCCACAAGGTGGTGGCAGGGATCCAAGAAAGTGAACAGAAGCTGCAAGCATTCTTGAGAACTTCGCTTAGAACTAGCACACGGCTGGGGCAGGGAGGCCTTGGCTTGCTGTGTGATCTGAAGCAGGTTTTGGGAAGTCCCTTGGGCAAGGTGGAGTTAAACCAGATATATCTATTATCTACTGCTGCATAAGAAACCACTCAAACTCAGTGAATTAATACAATGATTACTTATTTATCTCTCCTTTCTGTAGATTGGTAATATAAGCTAGGCTAAGCGGGGTGGTTCTTTAGGTCTTGGATGGGCTCATTCACGTGTCAGTGGTCAGCCCTGGGCAGCTAGGTGCTCTGCTTCAGGGGGCCGGATGGCAGTTGGCTGGGGGGCCTTCAGTCTCTTATCCTCCAGCGGGCTAGCCCAGACATGTTCACGAGTTCATGGCAAGGATGTAAGAGAGCAAACAGAAACTGCAAGGCCTTTTGATACCTAAGCTGGAAACTAGCACAGCATCATCTTCACCATTTTCTATAGGCTGAAACAAGTTACAGGCTCAGTCCAGATTCTGTTGTGGGGAAGTGGACTCCCTCTGTTGATGAGAGGAGTACCAAAGTCACAATGTAAGAATGTACATATGGAGGAGTGAAGGATTGCATCCATTCTGTAAAAACTTTACCAAAGACAGTAAATAATACAGTGGGATTCTAACTCAGGAGACATACTGCCTCCACATAGTGTATGTTTCATAAGCCGTATCAGTTCTGTTCTTTTCCTTAGTTTCCCCACCTTCTTACATATTTATCTGTTATTTGAGCTCTGTTACTCCGGGGAAAGGAAATCCTGGGGCAAAATACCTCTAAAACTGAAATCAGTCAAAGGGAGAAATAAAGTTGTATTGCTTACAAACTGCAGTCCGGGGCTGTCCTTTTCCTGCTTGGGCAGAAGCAAGCAAGGACCTCCCCCTAACCTCTCAGGTTCAGATAAGTCCTTGGTTGCCCAGATAATTACCCAATGATATGGAGAAATTTATTCCACCCCTGAGGAATGCCTGTTGATATGCAGATGCACCAAAACCAGGCGAGATATTCTGGAAATATTGCAATTTTACCCACAAGCTCCCAGCTGCCTTCCGTATTAGTCAGAACATATGTGGCTGCAAGTAATAGAAATCCAAGCAAAGTGGTTTAAGCTAAGAAGAAATTTATTGGCTCTTGGAATTGGGAAGTCTGAGAGTAGGTTCTGCTTCAGGCACAGTTAGATTCAGGTGTTCATACACTGTCCCCTCTGTAGTTTCTTCCTTCATCTCTCTATGCTTCTTTCTGCATTGCCTTAATCCTCCAGCAACCTCAGTGGAAGACAGCACAGCTCTCATGAGCAAGATCAACAGAAGTGACAACCACAAAGTGCTCACTCTGTGCGAGGCACTGTTCTAAACACTTGGCAGACGTTAACTTACTTAGTCCTCACAACACCCTGTGAGATATAAGCAATCATCTCTCCCATTTTACAGATGAGGGAACTGAGGTACAGCGAGGTGAAGATCCATATAAGGGTACACAGGTAATAAGTGGGGGGTGGGCGCTGGGAGTTGAACCCACCAGGATCACTCCAGAGTCCTTGTTCTTAACTACTTAACTAAAAAAATATCAAACACTATTCAGAGCAGATACTCTGTACCTGACACTAGAACATCAGGATATAACAATAACAACAATGACGATAATGTGGTCATTTAATCCTCCCAGCAACCTGTGGGAAGGCACTGTTATCTCCATCTACAGATGGGGAATTGAGGCACTGAGAGGTTAGATAAGCCTAAGGTCACAGGAGACTTGAACCCAGACAGTGAGGTCTAGAATCTGTGTCTGCCACTCCAGGGTCCCACTCCTGAGCCAGGGGTGAGGTCCACCTCTGAGACCTTCATGGAGTGAGCTGGAGGGAGGGCCCAGGACGGCCCAGCACTCTCCCTAGTCGGGGCCACCTCCCCTGCCTCTCCCCACCACCAGACACCCTGGCACAGCCTTCCCAGAATCTGCCTGTGAACAGACTGACCTAATGCAGTCTGGGCCAGGGCTGAGTCCAGGCCAACAGGCAGTGGCTGGGCCTGAGTCACCAGGCAGGGCTTGTCAGGACCCAGAGTGGCCATTGTGGGCCTGTGCCAAGGATGTTGTGGGGTGGTAAGGACAACACCTGGTGCCACAGGGCAGCTGGGATTCCTTTTGAGCCCATGACCTTGACACCCGTTAGACTTCTGCAGAACAGTCCTTGCCCACCACGCTGACAGGGAGCCTGAGCAAGATGCAACTCATATTTAATGCATTTGTGAGCAACCAAGAAGTCTTTATTTATAGGCTTGTGATTTGCCTGCCAACTGAGAACTGGGTAAATGTAATGACATCTTATGAGCAAAATCCAGGCACCGCCACCTGGCCTTAACAAAGACAGCAAGAGGGCTTTGCTGCATGGGCTCATCAGTTTCTCATGGCAACCTGTGCATATGGGGAAACTGATACTTAGAGAGGGAAAGGTCACTTGCCCATCACCCCAGCTGTGAGCTCAAGGATGTGGGATGTGGCAGCGCAAGGAATGGAATCCGGAAGGATCCTTAACGCACCCAGCAGACTCCTCGGCTGCATGACTGGGACCCTGGCCTCAACTCCTGTAAGGACAGAACATTTTCTCCAGTTGCTTGTGGGAACCCTTTGGAAACATTCAACCTGCTTCCCACTTTTTCCTCCATCCCCCGTGGCCACCCCTTCCTCCTCCTCAATCTCTTCCTTCCTCTTTGGTATTAAGATGCTTTCTTCTTCGTCTCTCTTTTCCTTATTCCTTCCCCTTCCTCTTTTTTCTTCTTTTACTTACCGCTTTGTATCAAGGCAGTGGCCGTAACAACAGCATTAGAGAAAGGGCACTTGTGCCCTAAATCCTCCACATAGGGAAGTGCACCAGGCTCAGTGGATTCTCTAACTAATGCCATTATTATCCCCATTTTACAGATCAAGGCGACTGATAAACCATGTTAGTTGGAAGGTCAAGCTGGCTCCTCCCCTCCAAGCTGTTGCCCCCCGGGGTATTGGGGATTTGCGAGGCTCCTGCCACTGTTGTTAGCACACATTCCCCGGCGGCGGGTGGTGTGGTTGCTGGAACTGAAATTCAAGCAAGAGCACCAGAAATGAACCAAGTATGTGTCAGCCCTCTGGAGAATCTGATATCTGATTTATTCTTACTCCTTTATGGCAGGAGGTTCCCAGAGGGGTCCCCAGCCTGTCATGGGGTCACCCCTCTCTGACACCAGGTGAACCCCACATGGGCGTGCTCATGTGGCCTCCTCCCGGCCTGTTGCTTCTAGGCTGGGCCTTCCCTGCCGGCAGGCTGTCGAGGTTCCAGAGTGACCTCCAAACCGCAGTCATTGGCTCTGAATTTGTTGACCCCTTGGCAGATATCATCAGTAGGGTGCAGAGCCTCACATGGAATGGACATTTGGACCCGTGGGGTCTCAGGAAGGGAGCCTGCCAGATTCCGAGATCAATGGCTTCTAGCTGCATTTCCTGATGGCTGACACGCTGAGGTTGCCACGGGGCCCGGCCCGGCCACCCTCTCTCCCCCTCCACCACTTCCTCCCTCCAGTGGCAAGCGGTAGCAAACAGACTTCTGTTGGGACGCTTCTGTCACAATTTCCACACCTCTTAACAAGATGTTTATGCCTCTGGTTTCATCAGCGCTACTCACAAAGCCATTCGCTGTCGACTTCCTGCCCCGGGAGATGAGGACTCGATTCACACTGTTCCCCTTCTGATGTAATAGTGCCGCTCAGCCTCCCTGGACCTCAGTTTCGACAACGGTAAATGAGAATGATAACAGTAACTACCTCAGGAGACAGTGAATTGATTCTTTTTTTCTTTTCTTTCTTTTTTTTAAGGAGAGTCAGACAGACGCTTTTATTTAGAGAGAAAGTAAGAGGACAGACAGGAGAGGACAAGAGAGCCCCCGGGTGGTGCGTTGTCTAGGGGTTTTATAGGCGGTTGAGAGACAGAGGGCTAAGTACACCTGCTCAGTGGTTCCAAAATGTTTACCTTTGAAGAAACTAAGTTGCTTATTAGTTTCCCTGGTTATTTACAACAATTTTACTGCTCTGATTTCCTCCCAGGATAGCAGCTTCTTGGTCTGGGACAATATCACTCAAGGCTGCCTGCTTTGCTCCCAAGGTGGGCTGAGTTATTGTGTTCCTTAAGAAATTTACTTTTTAACGATTGGGTTTTAAGATGAGATGGAATCCTTCCTGTTTTCACTAGTTGTTTTGGGCTTGCTTGCTACATTGCTCAAGTTGCAAATCATTTGCTTAGAGCTGGAGGAAGAAAAGCATCACCTGGGTAAGGTCAGAAAAACAAGCAGAGCCCCCCAGCAGGCCAAAGCGAATCCCACAGTAGATTAGCTTGCTTCGTTTGCTTCCGGAGGCCCTCACCCTCTCTGTCTAAGCACATGGCCCCTGTCTCATTCCCTCCTGCAGATGGAGACCCTAGCAGCTGCTAGGGGAAAGGGGGTGATGACCATTCTGGCTGCTTCATGCTGAAAGGGGGTGCAGTAAAGGGTGCAGTTAGGTCTCCATTACTGGTCAGTCGAGAGAGCCTCAGAAGATGGCACTTCTATCTTGGGTTCCATTTCCATCACCATTTGCAGTTTCATGGCTTCAAAAGGATTTGAAAAACAGCTCCATATCATAGTAGTCCTTGGGACCAATGGGTCTGACATAGCTTAGACTTGCCTTTGGAGGTCCTCCGAAGTTATCCCAGATGAACCCCCAAAAATCATGCTGGGATTCTTGTTCGCGGAGCCAAAGAATGAACTTTGCAAACACTCAAGGCAGGAGAGCAAGACAGAGGCTTTTATTTAGAGAGAAAACGAGAGGACAGAGCTCCTGGCTCACGCCAGGAGGGGACAAGAGAGTCCCAATTCTTGTAAAGCCCTTAGAATAGGGCCTTGCCCTCAGTAAGTGTGGTCTGTTACAAGTATCGTCGTCATCATTCCAGGCAGATCTCCATTTCTTCTTGCCTTTCCCACAGCCAAAGATGTGGGTGTGGCGGATGTGGCCCACTGACGACAACATCCTTGGGCTGCACTGCAGCAGGGTCTGAGGGGCGAGGGGGCTCTCGGTGCTGACAGCCAGGACCATGCCCAGTGAGGGCAGTGGTCTGAGGATTGAATGGGCCACACTGTTTAAGTTCCTGTGCCACCACTCACACTGGGTGTATCACACAGGATATTGTTGGCTGCAAATAAAGGAAGAACAGATTCCAAACATCTTGGAAAATAAGGGCCTTTATTATTTTATTATTATTATTTTTTTATTAAGGAGGGCCTTTATTATTTTATAAAACAGCTAGTGTCACTAAGGCAAGGAGGTCAACTCCACAATGGTCAATGCATCAGTTGAAAGGTGTCCTCATGGACTAAGATTTCATGGCATGTTGGCAGCGTCATCCCTCAAGGTGGCAACATGGCTGCCAGAGTTCCAGCCATCATCTCCTATAGCTACAAAACACTTCAACTTTATACTTTCTTTTCCTAAATTCCTACACTGCTCCCCCTCCCCCATATTTTAAGGGTTTAGCCTCTCTTATTTTACTGTTGGTAGTTACTAGAGGAATTCCTGCTCTCAGCTTTGAGGATTATAGTCTCTCCTAACTGCAGATGAAAGAAATTACAGGAATAAAAGTAGAAAAATTATCTTTCTTTGCAGCTTCAGAAAATCAGACATCCCTCAGCATCATAAAACTCCTCTTGCAAATACTCTTTGTGCCATAGTGACCTCAGAGATGACTGGTACATCTCAAGAAAGGAAACTCTAACATTCCAAAATCTGTAATTCTGCTTTGTTGTCTTACTTGATAATTTACTACTCTGGGAATAATACATAAATTATCATGAAAATTCTGAAAAGGATAAATATGAGTCTTTTCTTAGTTAAACCAGAAGAATATTACCACCCCTCTTCTCCCACATGGATGAAAGGGAAAGCAAAACACGGCTTCTGTTATGATTCTGCTTTGACTAAGAGTTTGAGAGTTGAATTCCACATCCATTAATGCTTCCCCACACTGCCTTACTTTCTGTGGGAAGCAGAAAAGGGAAATTTCTTTCCCTTGTTCTACTTTTTAAGAGCAAAAGCATTTTACCGCAGAAACCTCCCTGCTAATCACGCCCCAGCAGACTTCTCCTCACATCTTCTTGGCCAGGAGTATGTCACAGCCCCTTGCAAAACCAGTCACTCACAAGTAGACTGGAGAACTATGACTGGCTTAGACCACTTCCTGAACACATGGACAGAGCTAATGCACAAGCTAATAAAATCAGGCTCTGCCTACAAAGAAAAGAGGAGGAAAATGGATTTTTTAAAAATTGATAATGCAGATTCCCAGTTCTGCTGCTGGTTGTATGGCTGCTTCTGTAATTGTCCCACCTCTGGCCTGGCACTTTGATTCTGATTTTCTGCCTCAGGTTGAATGAACCCCAAATACCCAAGCCTCATGGATTAGGAGCCTCTAGAGGTGGGGGTGGCTTCTCAGTGAGAGAAGCACTTGCCCATCTCCCTTGAGGGGGAAGTACCTAAGCTTGAGTGCTTGATATCTCTGAGGCTTTATTATCAATCAGACCTTTATTACAAGTGACTGAAACCCAAACCAGCTTAAGCATAAAGGGAACTTACTGGTTCTTATAATGGAGAAAAGCCAGGGGAGTTGGATTTCAGGTATGGCTGAATCCCTGTGCCCAAATTATACGAGACTGTGCTTCTCTCCCTCTCTCACCTCTGCTTTCCTCAATATTGATTTCATTTCCAGGCAAGTCCTCCCCTCAGCAGTAGCTCCAGCCTTACAGATAAGTAAGGGAATGGCAGAACAAAAACAGCCTTCCCAGCAGTACCAGCAAAAGTCCTGCAAGTGTCTGTCGTGGGCTTTCCTTGAATGATGTGCTTATTTCAGAAGCTGGGGAATGGGGTTGGCATCACCCAGATCACACAAAAAAGAAGGGAAGGATGCTCCCCAAGAGAAAAAGAAGGTGAGGAAGTAAATGCTCATCAGCCTATCACATCTCTTACTTATATAGAGAGCCCCAGGAAGCATCAACCTATCCTATTTTACCATCAAGAACAGCTCAGTTGCTAACAGGATGATAAGGGGCTAAATCAGCTGGGGGTGGCCACGGAAGGCATCTTGGAAGCGGAAACATTGGAAGCAGAGCCCTGAGGCATAAAGGACAGTGAATGCTCCAGGCTAGGGATCTGCAAGGACAAAACACTTGAGGAAAAGCAACGTCTGAGGGATGAGTAGGTGATGAACAATGAATGCCCACCGGGAGAAGTGTACACAGGAGCCCCATCTTCCTATTCAGAAGGAAGCAACAGCCCTCAAAGTAATGGAGAAGCTGGGGTGGTCTGTAGTCTTTGCAAGGAAAGTGGGGAGTATATATGTTGCCTGAAAGGAGAAGGCATGTTTGGACTCCCAGAAACCAGGAGGAAGGGCTGACCGTGAACCCTACCTTAGGGACCACGCCTCTCCTCCCTCCCTCCACTCCTGAGGCTCCTGGGGCAGCCCAGAAACCCTCCCCCAGTCCAAAGCTGCTTCTCGTCTTCCTGTCCCCTGCCTCTCCCAGCCCCTTTCCCACCTCATTCTCACTTCCTTTTTTCTGTTCTTCAAACACCCCAAGAATGTCCCCACCTCAGGGCCTTTGCGCCTGCTCTTCTCTCTGCCTGGAACACCCTTCTCTGAGAAGTTTGCAAGCCTGGCTCCTTCTTAGCTGTCAAGTATCCCCTCCTCAGAGCTGCACTCTGGACACCACCACTGATTCACCCACCCCCAGCACCCTCACATAACACAATCACAGCCCTTTCCCACGCACACCACCCTGCTTTACTTCCTTTCTCTGAGACGTTCACGTCTGTGAGCCTGTTGTGGTTACCGCTGTCCCCCTAGTGCCCAGCACAGACCTTGACACGGAGTAGGTGCACAGATCCAGCAGCTCAGAGTCCCTCGGTGCCAGGGAACTTACCCCAGCTGTGCCCCCTGTCTGTTCCTCCCTGTGATAGCGGCCTCTCTGGGCCTCCGTTCCCTCCTCTGTAATATGGGCACAACATAGACCATCTCAGAAGACTACCTCTCCAAGGCACAGAAGGTGCAGGGAGCTTGACCCACAGTAGGTGCCCCACAAGGGTCAGCCACTATTATTATCAATAGAACCCCGGGGCTTTGTGAAATCTTTGGAAGAGAGCTGGACACAGTGGTTACCTATCTATGACTCCAGGGTCTAGATTTCAGCCATGACTTCCTGGCTATGTGACCCTGTTCAAGTGACCGCCCTATGCTGGAGTTGTTTCTCTCTATAAACAGGGCTCACTGCAGCACCACCACACTCCTCCACTCCCCATCTCACACACACACACACACACACACACACACGGAGCCATGGTGTAGGTTTAATGAGCTCATGCAAATGAAAGTGTCTGGTGCAGAACTCCAGACAGCAAATGGAAGGTGATTTATGATGTGATTTGTTCAGTCAGCTACCATCTAGAGAGGGGGTTCTTGGCAGGATGTGAGACTTATGGCCTGGGTCTGGCTTCACCTCCAGCCTTACCCCCACGCTTACCTCAGCTCTGAAGGGACAACTAGGGGCTGCCCTGTAATGTAGGGAGGATGGGGATAGTGAGCATCAGCCTCAAGGAGCTCCCTGCCCTGCCCAAGCTGTCACCAGGTGGGGGCAGCTGGATTGAAAGGGCTTCCACAACTCTGGGATGGGCCTTATGACCAGGGGCATTGTGGGGGAAGTGGGGGAGGCCAGAACAGGAAGTTCCCTGGCCACTGAGCCAGACCTCTGTCTCTCTGTCTCTGTCTCTCTCAGTCTCTCAGAGTACAGTGGTCTTAACTCTTTAGGTCCCTGAGGGATGAGAGACAGGGACTTGGAAATGCAAGAGGTTTTTTTAGACATTGGTATTTTTTTTCACAAATTGCTAAGGTCTGCAACAAAAATATGAAGTCTGATACCATGTTCTTGCTTTTGGAAATATTTGCAAGTAAGGATGTGGAAAAATACCAAGTGAAAAAGCATTGCTATCCAATTAAAAAATTGGGCAAAAAACCTGCACAGACACCTCACCAGAGAAGACATACAAATGGCAAATAAACATTTGAAAAGATGCTCAAATGCAAATTAAAACCATAATGATATACCACTACACACCTATTAGAATGCTCAAAATCCAAAACACTGACAACACCAAATACTGGTCAGGATGTGAAGCAACCGGAACTCTCATTCATTGCTGGTGGGAATGAAAAATGGTACTTCCCGTACAACCAGGCAATTGTGCTGCCTGGTATTTACCAAGAGGGGTTGAAAACTTATATCCACATAAAAACCTGCACACTTATGTGTAAAACACCTTTATTCAGAATTGCCAAAACTTGGAAATAACCAAAATGTTCTCCAGTACATGAATGGATAAAATAAACTGTGGTACATCCAGACAGTGGAATATTATTTAGCACTAAAATAAAATGAGCTATGGAGAATAGAGCAGACACTTCTCCAAAGAAGAAATTCAGATGGCCAACAGACACATGAAAACTTCTTCCACATTGCTAATTATCAGGGAAATGCAAATTAAAACCACAGTGAGATATCACCTCACACCAGTTAGGATGGCCAACATAGAAAAGACAAGTAACAACAAATGCTGGTGAGGATGTGGAGAAAGGGGAACCCTCTTACACTGCTGGTGGGAATATAAGCTAGTTCAACCATTGTGGAAAGCAGTATGGAGGTTCCTCAAAAAACTAAATATAGAAATACCATTTGACCCAGGAATCCCACTCCTAGGAATTTACCCTAAGAATGCAGGATCCCAGTTTCAAAAAGACATATGTACCCAGCACTATTTACAATAACCAAGATATGGAAGCAACCTAAGTGTCTATCAGTAGATGAATGGACAAAGAAGCTGTGGTACATATACACAATGGAATATTATTCAGCCATGAGAAAAAAACAAATCCTGCCATTGCAACAACATGGATGGAGCTAGAGGGTATTATGTTCAGTGAAATAAGCCAGGCGGAGAAAGACAAGTACCAAATGATTTCACTCATTTGTGGAGCATAAAAACAAAGCAAAAACTGAAGGAACAAAACAGCAGCAGTCTCACAGAACCCATGAATGGACTAACAGTTACCAAAGGGAAAGGGACTGGGTACGGTGGGTGGGAAGGGAGGGATAAGGGAATAAGGGCATTACAATTAGCACACATAACATGGGGATGTGCACAGGGAAGGCAGTACAGCACAGAGAAGACAAGTAGTGACTCTATAGCATCTTACTACACTGATGGACAGTGACTGTAATGGGTATGTGGTGGGGACTTGATAATGGGGGGATTCTAGTAACCACAATGTTGCTCATGTGATTTTATATTAATGAGACGAAAAGAAAAAAAAGAAAAAAAGAAATGAGCTATCAAACCATGAAACACGGAGAAACCTTAAATGCATCTGGCTAAGTGAAAGAAGCCAGTGTGAAAAGATGACGTGCTATATGATTCCAACTACACGGCATTCTGGAATGGGCAAACTATGGGGACAATAAAAAGATCAGTAGTTGCCAGGGGTTACCAAGGAAAAGGGGATGAATGGCCCAGCACAGAGCATTTTTAGGGCACTGATTCTACTCTGTACAGCACTACAAAGATGCCATCATCATTTTTGTCCAAATATGTCACCTATTTTTCTAAACCCATAAAATATACAACACCAAGGATGAACTATGAAGTAAACCGTGGACCTTGGATGAGGATGTGTTAATGTGGGCAAATGGACCACTCTGGTGGGGGATGTTAATAATGGGGAGGCTGTGCCTGCGTGGGGACAGGGGGCATATGAGGACTCCCTGTACTTTCCACTCAATTTTGCTTTGAACCTAAAATCGCCTTAAAAACTGACGCTTTTTTTTAAATGCACAGCTTTCAACCACAGTGGGTTTCAAACTTTCCTGACACTAAGAAAGTCACTTTACATCATAACTCAGGATGATTACATGCAAGAAAGGATGTTTTAATAGCAGGAAAAAGTGGGAGGGGGTTTACCTTCAGACTATTCCTTCACACAGAATACATTTGACTTGATGGAAACATCAGAGTTTTGCTTTTTAAAAATTCTGCAGCAGACAGATGGAGATTCAGGCATGGATAACAGGCACAGGTAGGGGAAGCTAGTTCTGTGGGATTCATTTCATTCATTCACTCAATCATTCAACAAAGCTACACGGGATGCTGGGGTGCCAGCTACAGTGGAGCCAGCTCCTGTGAACCGGCAAGAGCCAATTGTTAGATTCTTCAGGAATTTTAGTTGAAATCACATTGGTGGCTTGAAATTGGCCATCATGGAAATCAGCAAATGCTATCAATCAAAACCCCCCACCTCATCTTACCCCGTAGCTGGTTGTTAAGCATTCGTGAGCATATTACTCATCAGCAGGACTAAGATCTGGTCCCTGCTCTGACAGAGCTCATGTTCTTAAGGGTAGGCAGGGCATAGTTTGCTGAAATAACCACAAAAGTAAATGTAAACATGATAACTGCTATGAAGGAAGAGTATAGGAATCCGTGAGGGCACATAGCACTGGGGCTCCAAGAAGGCCTCCCTGAGGATGTGACTTCTGAGCAGAGACTTGAAGGATGTGAGGATTGAACAAGGTAAAGAATGCCAGGTGGCAATCTCAGCTTCCAGTTCAATGGAATCATTGCGTGTCTCCTAGTGGAAGCATTATTTCCTTTGGAACTAAGACCTCCAGACCAGCAAAGCTCCAAGTTGGGGGACAGGCAACAAGAGTTTTGATGGTGCAGCACTAGGAGTATTACTGAAAGGAGCAACTCCCATTTCACTCCTTGATTCTTGAGCCCATGAATGCTGCCTAGAGAAAGACAATACCATGTTATCAGCCACTGGTCTAGAGGTTATACCACATCCTGAAGGACATTGCTCTAGCCTCACAAGTGTGCCACATAGCCAGCACGGTAACCAAATGGTCAAAAGTCCACTCCAAGTTCCAGGTCTGGGTCAGAAGCAGTAAACACATGGCACCCTTTCTTTCCCACTGAATGCAACTATAGAGTCAGAACAGAATGCATGGCCCAGCTATCTGAGGATAATGAAATGTCGTTTGCAATAGTTGGACTGGGGAAGGACACAAGAATTCAATGTACACTGTGAAGAAATAAATTTCTATTGTTTATAAGCTACCTAGTCTTTGGTATTTTATTATAGCAGTTGCACGGACTAGGAATAAACTAGGACACCATCCCATATTCACTTTGCCCTCAGCAGTCACCTCATCCAGTCATGGATCATTGGCGAGCTTTGAATCAATGGTGAGTTTACCATTTTATTTTTTTCCTGTATCCCCTGACCAGGACTCAACACAGTCCAGATCCAGAAGTGAGCACTGTGGCACAGAGAGAAATCTTGGATTTGGAAAATTTTTATTTGTTTTTCTTGCCTAATTTTTCTGGTTAGAACTTCCAGTATTATGCTGTACAGAAGTGGTGAAAGTGATCTTTCCAATGATCTTTGTTTTGCCTTGTTCCTGATCTCAGAGGCAAAGCTTTCAGTCTTTCACCATTGAGGATGACTTTTGCCCTGGGTTTTTTCTTGTATGGCTTTTATTATGCTGAGGAAATGTCCTTATATTCCTAGTTTATTGAGTGTTTTTTATCTTGATGTTGAATTTTGTCAATGCTTTTACTGTATCAACTGAGATGATCATGGCGTTTTTTTCTCCTTCATTAATTTCTGTGGTGTGTTACACTGATTGATTTTTGTATGTTGAACTATCTTTACATTCCAGTAATAAATCCCACTTGGTCATAATGTATAATCCTTTTAATATACTGCTGAATTGGGGCTGCCAGTATTTTGTTGAGGATTTCTGTGTCAGTGTATGTAAGGGATATTGGTCTCTAGTTTTCTCTTCTTGTAGTGTTACCAGGTATCAGGTATGCTGGCCTCATGGAATGAAATAGGACATGTTCCCCTTTCTTCAACTCTTTTGTATTTAAGTTTTTGAGGATTGGTATTAGTTCTTTAAATGTTTGGTAGGTTATACCAGCAAAGCCATCAGGTCCAGGACTTTTCTCTGTTGGGAGATTTTTTATTACTGATTCAATCTCCAAATGGGTGATAGGTCTATTCATATTTTATATTTATTCATGATTTAGTCTTGTTAGGATTTCTGCTTCAAGGAATTTGTCCATTTCATCTAGGTTATCCAATTTGATGGTACATGATTGTTCCCAGTACTCTTATAATCCTTTTTATTTTCATATAATCAGTAGTAATGTCCCCACTTTCATTTCTGATTTTAGTCTTTTGAGTCTTCTCTCTTTTTTTCTTAGTCCATCTAGCTAAGGACTGGCAATTTTGTTAAACTCTTGAAAGAAGCAACTTTTAGTTTCTCTATTGTTTTTCTGTTCTCTTTTTGGCTAATCTCTTTTCTAATCTTTATTTTTCCTTCCTTCTTTGAGCTCTTGGTTTAGTTTGTTCTTCTTTTTCTAGTTTCTTAAGTTGCAAAGTTGGGTTGTTGATTTGTAATCTTTCTTGTTTTTTTAAGATAAGCATTTATAGCTATAGATTTCCCTCTAGCATTGCTTTCAACTGTATCCCATAAATTCTGGTATATTGTGTTTTCATTTTTATTCATGTGTAAGTATTTTCTAATTTCCTAATGATTTCTTCTCTGATATGTTTTATTAAGAGTGTGTTTAATTTCCACAATTTTGTGAATTTTTCATTTTGTATTATACCCATCTTTTAATATTTAATTAGACTAAATGTGTGGCTTTACATATGTCATATCCTGGAAAATGCCCTATACACCCTTGAGAAGGATGTGTATGCTGTTGTTCTTGGTTAGTTTTATATATCTGTCAGACCTAGTTAGCTTATCATGTTTAAGTGCTCTATTCCCTTACTTATCTTTTGTCTGGTTGTTTTGTTCATTATTGAGAGGGGGAGACTTTAATAAATTTCCAGTTATTGTAGAGTGATCTATTTCTACCTTCAATTCTGTCCATTTTTGCTTCATGTATTTTCATGGTCTATAATCAGGCGTGGAAAGGTTTATAATTATTATCTTTTTGCCATATTATACTTTTTATTAATATATAATTTGCTTGTCTTTTGAACATTTTTAATTTAAAGTCTATTTAATCTGATATTAGTATACCACTTCTGTTCTTTTTGGTTACCATGTTAATGGAATTATCTTTTTCCATCCCTTCACTATCAATTTATTAGTGTCTTTGGATCTAAAATGTGCCTGTTATAGACAGTATATGTTTTTATCCAGTCTTCCAATCTCTGTCTTTTGATTGGAGAGTTTAATTCATTTACATTAAAGCAATTACTTGTTAAAGAGGGACATATTTCTGTCATTTTCCTACTTGATTTCCATGTCTTCCAGCTTTATAGTTTCTCACTTCCTGCATTGCTGTCTTCTTTTGTATTTAGTTGATTTTTTTGTAATGAAATGTTTAAGTTTCTTTCTCCTTTCCTTTTGTGTATATTCTATACTATTTTCTTTGTGTCTACAAGGGGGATTATATTTAACATCCTAAAGTTATAACATTCTAATTTGGGTTTATACAAGCTTAAATTCAATAACAAAAAGAAACCTATGCTCCTTTACAGGTCTGATTGTTGATATCACAAAATTGTATTTTTATACACTGTGTACCCAAAAACAAGTAATAATTTTTTAAATGCATTGTATATAAATTATGTAGAAAACAAATGTGGAAATACAAACCAAAGTTGCAATACCAACTTTTAGACTAATGATTTAAAAATGTTAGTCTCTTAGATCATATATGAAACAAGAAATGCAGTTCAAATCACTATTAAAATAATATTAGCTTTTTAATTGTCCATGTGTAACATTTGATTTACAATAGTTATATATAGTCTCTATACCCATTCCTGGCACTCATCTCTTAAAAATACTTGGGATTTTCTGTGATAAGAGTGATAAAGATGGCTTTTGCTATGCTAATGAGGTAAATTTTGGAAAAGTTGGGGCTGGTTGCTAGTGGAGCCAACCATGTGATTATAGTATTGAAACTTTCAGTCGTACCATTCACCACCTCTAGGGAAGAGGGGCTGGAAATTGAGTTATAACACCAATGGCCTATGATTTAATCAATCATGCCTATGTAAGAAAGCCTCCATAGAAACCCAAAAGTATGGAGGTTCATAGAGCTTCTGGGTTTGTGAACACATGGAGATTTGGGGAGTGTGCCACACTTGGAGAGGGCACGGAAGCTCCACAACCTTTCCCCATATCTTTCCTATGCATTTCTTCCATCTGGCTGTTCCTAAATTATATCTTTTTAGAACAAACCAGTAATCTAGTTACCAAAATGTTCTTTTTAGTTCTAGAAAAATAATCAAACCCAAGGAGGGAGTTGATGTAACCTCCAATTCATAGCCAGCCAGTCAGAAACACAGGTGGCGACCTGGATTTGTGGTTGGTGTCCGAAAGGAGTGGGGCAGTCTTGCAAGATTAAGCCCTTAAACTGTGGAATCTGATGCTATCTTTGGGTAGACAGTGTCAGAATTGTTGAATTGTAGGACACCCAGCTGGTGTGGGAGAATTGCTTGGTGTGGGTGAAACAATATACGTCAGAATTGGGTGCAGAATCTCACAATGTACTTACCTTCATTGAGATCTTTATTTCTTCATATGGCTCCCAGTTACTGTCTAGTATCCTTTCACTATGCTCTGCAGGTCCCCTTTAAGCACTTCTTGCAGGATAGGTCTAATGGTAATGAATTCCCTAAGCTGTTTTTTAAAGCTTGGAATGTCTTAATTTCTCTCTCATTTTTGAAAGAGAGTTACTGGATATACAGTTCTTGGCTGACAGGATTTTTCTTTTAGCTCTTTGAATGTATCAGCCAGCTGTCTTCCAAGGTTTCTGATGAGAAAATACGGTGATAATCTTATTGAGGATCTCTTGTGTGTGATGAGTCACTTCTCTCTTGCTGCTTTCAAGATTTTTTTTCCCTTTGGCTTTTGAAAGTTTGATTATAATGTGTTTCAGTGTGGTTCTCTTTGAGTTCATCCTACTTGGAGTTTGTTGTTTGTATTAGATATTTATACTTTTAGATGTTTATATTCATGTCTTTCATCAAACTTAGGAAGTTTTCAGCCGGTATTTCTTGAAACAGTGTCTCTGAGCCATTCTCTCTCCTCCTCTGGCACTCGCTCAGTGTGTATGTGCGCCTGCTTGATGGTGTCTCATGGGTCCCTTAGGCTCTGTTCACTTTGCTTCAACATTTTTTCTTTCTGGTCCTGACTCAATAATTTCCACCATCCTATCTTCAAGTTCACTGATTCTTTCTTCTGTCTACTCAAGTTGGTCATTGAATCCTTCTAGTGAATTTTTCACTTCCACTATTATGTTTTTTAGTTCCAGAATTTCTCTTTGGCTTCTTTTCAGATTTGTTGTCTTTATTGATATTTCCATTTTGTTCATACATCATTTTGTTGACTTCCTCCATATACTCTTTTAATTGCTTATGCTTCCTTAAAACAGTTGTTTTAAGGTCTTTCTCTATTAGATTTGTCCCCGGGCATTTTTCAGGGACAGTTTCTATTGCTTTCGTTTTTTTCCTCTGAATGGGTCATGTTTCCCTGTTTCTTTGTATGCCTTGTGATTTTGTTGTTGAAAGCTGGACATTTGAATCTAATAATGTAACTCTGGAAATTAGGTTTCCCTATTCCAAGGGTTTGCTTTTTGTTTTTGTTTTTCTTTTTGTTTTTGTTTTTGTTATTTCATTGTTGTAGGCTGTCCCTGAGCAGAAAATTGGCCTGGGGTATAAATGTACATCGTTTGAGGTCTTTTCTGAGTTTCTGCTTATCCCTGAGTATTCAAAGTAGAATACTTCAAACAAGTTTCTAGTTTTCTCTGTATAGGTAGTTGTTTTTGAATGTCTTAGTCTTTATTATCTGGCTCCTAAAAGAGGGGAAAGAGAAAAATCAAGATGGAAAAACAGGCACTAACCCTTTAAATGCCCTGGAAGTCACTTCAGCTACAGGAGATAGGCTTGCCACAATGGGATGGGGGGAGGGGATAGGTGCAAAAATGCCTTCCTGCGTCTTTGTCTGCATCTCTGCATCTTTGTCTGCATCTCTGCAATCAGAAGCAGCAATTAGTGATCAGAGCACATATCTTCAATATTTGAAGCACAAGGTGTTTTTCCCCACCCTCCTCCTGCAGAGTATATGCAAGCTGCCTCAGGAACATGTACACAGCTGCCTGCCACAGGGCTGCTACTGTGCCAAGAGCTGAAATTGACTGAAGTTAACCACAATTTACCTTCCAAGCCTTCTCCTGGAAGTTATCAGCATTTAAAAACACCAGAGTTACAAAATAGTTACACCAGACAGATTCTATCTGTACAATAGTTGTCAAAGTGGGGAGACAGATTCCTGATGCTTCCTACTCTGCCACCTTCCCAGAATCTTCCCAGGGTTTCTTTCTGAGGTGATAAAATTTTCTAAAATTGATTGTGGAAAGGGTTCTACATATCTGTGAATATACTAAAAAGCATAGACGTGTACACCCTAAAGATGTGACTTGTATGGTATGTGAATTATGGCACAAAAAAGCTGTTACAAAAACAAACAAGAAAAGAGAAGGAGCAGAATGCTGCCCTTTTATGAGGGAAGCAGTTCAGTGTAATCTACCCGCCATCATCAAGCGCTGAGACACCTGGGGAATAGGGCTGTATCAGGGATTCAGTGTTGGTCTCTGATGCTGGCCGACTGGGCACTTTTCAGTAGCAGTACTCAGATCAGCCTTGGTGAGGTGACGTTCTTGTTGCTGAGCCCATGTACAACTTCCATCGCTGCCACCTTGGCTACACTGTTAATGAACCAGTTGGGCAATGATAGGAGCAGCTGGGGAAAGTGGCCGACTGATGTCCACAGAATGGGTTATCCTGTCTTCCTAAAATCTTATTTTCTGAAGTCACTTTTTGATGAGCATTCACATGGGACACACTCATCTTCCCACTGTAGAGAAGTCTATCCATTTACCTCTTCACTAGATCTCCTTGTACCAGTCTCTGACCATCTAGCCAAGCTATTTTCAACCAGTCTCTATTTAGCCAAACTATTAGTCACAACCCATGAATTGATGTGGATCCATATTTCTGGACATCTTTCCTTCTAGTCAAAAATGGGCAACCAGATGCATTGCTCTTATTTCTGCCCATTAGGACAGTCTCCCTTTCTCCCTGTCCTTCAGGAGTGTCCAAGAATGGTTCTGTAGTAATACATCTATCCATTTTTGGGTAGTCCTGCAGAACTATAAGTAAACCAGGCCTGAGGGTTTTTTCTTCCTTGGTCAGCTGATCATGGGAAACTCCTCATGAGCCACTGGGTGAGGTTTGAAAGAGAGAAGGCAGTGAGGCAGGAACCAGGACTCTGGACATCTGGCCACTTCCTTATGCAAATTACTTTACCCTAAGACTGCTAAAGCCCAGTCTTTTAGAACATCTACAGATGGCTGCTGTGTATTCCTCACTTTATGTCTTCTTGCCAGGCAACACACAGGTAATGATGGGTAGCTCAATTCTCACAGTTTCTTAGTGGTCCGTGGTCAAGAACTTAGTCTCTACTAAAGCCCAGTAGAAAGCCAAAAAGTGTTTCTCAAACGCAGAGTAATTATTTTCAGAGAATGACGTAACTTTGCTCCAAAATCCTAAAGGCCTACATGTGATTCACCCATAGGGGACTGCCAAGGTCTCCAAATAGCATCCCTATCTCCCACTAACACTTTAAGCACCATCATATCAGCTTGAATCTGTTGCAGAGCTTCCTCTTGTTCTGGGTTCCACTCAAAACTTGTAGCTTTTCAGGTTGCTCAGTAAATGAGTTACAGTAATATTCCCAAATGAGGTATACGTTAACTCCAAAATCCAAAGGGCCTCCCCAGGCATTGTGCCTCTCTTCTAGTGTGGGAACACCAAGTAGAGCAACTTTTCCTTCACCTAGGAAGGAATATCTAAAAATGCCTCAGATCACTGCACCCCAAGAACTTTCACTGAAATGACAGGCTGAATTTTTGTGGGTGGGATTTATTTCCCACCCTCTGGCACGCAAATGTCTTACCAACATGTCTGAAATGGTTGCCACTCCTTGCTCATCAGATCCAATCATAATACTGTCAATGCACTGGATCAGCTTGATGTTCAGTGGAAAAAGCAGGTGAGTGAAGTCAATCCAAACCATACTATGACATAGGCTGGATCACCGATACATCCCTGAGGTGGGATAGTGGAGGTGTATTACTGGCTTTACCACCTGCAAACAGACCTCTTCTGATAGTTCTTACTAACCGGAATAGATACAAAAGCGTGTCCAGATCAATAACTGTATACTAGGTCCCAGGAGGTGTGTTGATTGCTCCAGCAACAAAACCCCATTTGGAACAGCAGGTGCAGTTGGAATCACTGCCTGATTAAGTGCATGATGATCCAGTGTCATTCTTCAAGCTCGCTCTGTCGTCTTCACAGGCTAAATAGGCAGGTTGAATGTGGAGGTGGTAGGAATCACTGCTCTGGTATCTTTCAAATCTTAATGGGGGCACCAATCACTGCAGTCCTTCCAGGACTGAGGTATTTTCATAGGTAGACAGTTCTAGTGGCTTCCACTTGGCTTTTCCTACTATAATATTCCTCACTCCATGGGTCAGAGAACCAGTGTTGGGATTCTTCTAGCTGCTCAAGATGTCTATTCCAATTATGCATTCAGGGTGAGGAAATGTCCACAGGGTAGATTCAGGGACCTATCAGGCCTTTTATGAAACAGACCTTTCCACAAACTCCCTTGATCATCTAACCTCCATAATCCTACTCTGACTAGTGAGCCACAATGCTGTTTAGGAATTTGAAGAATTAGAATCAGTTCAGACCCAGGGTTCAGTAATTCTTGGAAAGTCTGATTATTTCCCTTTACTCGGTGAACAGTGTCCTGGTAAATGGCCACAGGTCAGTTTGGAGAAGTCTAGGAGGAAGATTAATAACATACATTTTTGGAAGTGTTACAGGGTCCTTCCTCCAAGGGACCTGGCCTCTCCGTTAATCAAGGGCTCAGTGTGGGAAGTGACCAAGGAGCCCGGTCCCCTGTTCTGGTCATTCAGGTCAGACTTCCATTCACTAGACCTAGAACTCATCCACTTATTCAGATCAAACAAGGCTTAGTCCACTCCCCACCTATTTCACTTCTAGGGGTACCATGATAAACCAGTGAATGCCAAAGGCAGACTCTTCTCAATACTGTTTTGCCTTCACTACCCACTATGGTAACCATGCTGAGCTCATCTTTAGCATATAAGTCCCACCAGCATCCCTGCCACCTCTAGGTCCCATCATGCCTATTGCATTTAGAGATCCCAGTTCAGTGGTAGCATTTCCACTAGAATTTTTTACCTACAAAGAACAGCCACCATCAAACTCTTCAAGAATATTAGGACTCTCCTCATGAATTTATTTCTGATAGTTACATGATAGCTAATGATAGTGTATCACTGTGTCCCCTTGACCCAGTTTGTGTATAAACAAGTCTTAAATAACAAAGCCACTCAGCATCCCCATTTCCCTAAGCCTGTGTGGTCTTTTGTCCAGCTTTATTGAGGTATCATTGACTTCAGGTGTATAATTTGATGTTTTGATACACACGTACATGGTGAATACATGGTGATTACCACATTCAAGCTAATTAATGTTGCCATCACTTCACCTAGAGTTACTATTTTTTGTGTGTGGTGAGAACACTTAAGATCTACTTTCTTAGCAAAATTCAGTATTACTATAATAAATATGATATTATTAACTGTAGTCACCATGCTTTAGAGAGATCTCCTAAACTTAATCATCTTGTATAACTGAAACTGTGTGTCCTTTGACCACCTCCCCATGTTTTACTTAGCATAGTGTCTTCCAGGTCCTAACCCTTTGGTTTCCTTCCTCTGTACCAGTGGTCAGCAAACTACAGCCAGGGGCCAAATCTAGCCCACAGGCTGTTTTTATATGGCTCATGGGCTAAAAATGGTTTTTACTTTTTTTTTTGATTAAGGTGTTATTGATATACACTCTTATGAAGGTTTCACAAGAAAAACAATGTGGCTATTACATTCACCTTTATTATCAAGTCCTGCCCCATACCCCATTGCAGTCACTGTCCATCAGTATAGTAAGATGCCACAGAGTCCCTATTTGTCTTCTCTGAGCTACACTGTCTTCCCCGTGACTCCGCACACACCATGTGCACTAATCATGATACCCCACAATCCCTTTCTCCCTCCCTCCCCACCGTCCTCCCCCACCCCTCCCCTTTGGTAACCACTAGTGCCTTCTTGGAGTCTGTGAGTCTGCTGCTGTTTTGTTCCTTCAGTTTTGCTTCATTGTTATACTCCACAAATGAGGGAAATCATTTGGTATTTGTCCTTCTCTGCCTGACTTATTTCACTGAGCGTAATACCCTCTAGCTCCATCCATGTTGTTGCAAATGGTAGGATTTGTTTCTTTCTTCTGGCTGAATAGTATTCCATTGTGTATATGTACCACCTCTTCTTCATTCATCTACTGATGGACACTGAGGTTGCTTGCATATCTTGGCTATTGTAAATAGTGCTGCAGTAAACATAGGGGTGCATATGTCTTTTTGAATCTGAGAAGTTGTTTTCTTAGGGTAAATTCCTAGGAGTGGAATTCCTAGGTCAAATGGTATTTCTATTTTTAGTTTTTTGAGGAACCTCCATATTGCTTTTCACAATGATTGAACTAGTTTACATTCCCACCAGCAGTGCAGGAGGGTTCCCCTTCCTCGGCCTCCTCACCAGCATTTGTTGTTCCTAGTCTTCTATGTTGGCCATCCTAACTGGTGTGAGGTGATACCTCATTGTGGTTTGCATTACCCTAATAATTAGCAATGTGGAGCATCTTTTCATGTGCCTGTTGGCCATCTGAATTTATTCTTTGAAGAAGTGTCTGTTCATATCCTCTGTCCATTTTTAATAGGGTTATTTGCATTTTGGTTGTTGAGGTGCATGAGCTCTTTATATATTTTGGATGTTAATCCCTTGTCAGATATGTCCTTTACAAATATATTCTCCCATACTGTAGGATGCCTTTTTGTTCTGCTGATGGTGTCCTCACGAATTTGTACATCATCCTTGTGCAGGGGTCATGCTAATCTTCTCTGTATTGTTCCAATTTTAGTATATGTGCTGCTGAAGCAAGCATGGTTTTTACATTTTTAACTGAAATAAGATCAAAATAATAGTACTTGACAATGTACTCAAATTTCAGTGTTCATAAATAAACTTTTATTGGAACACAGCCATGCTCATCCATTTAGGAACTGTCTTTGGCAGCTTTTTCACTATAATGGGAGCAGTGAATAGTGGCCACTGACACTGGCTTGTAAAACCCAAAAGCATTAAAAAAAAAACCCAAAGCATATACTATCTGGCTTTTTACAGAAAAAGTTTTCTGACTCAAGCTCTACAGTACACCAAGGAACTTCTGGTATTTCAACCCAGGATAGACTACCTTTGGGCACAGAAATCAGTCAAACAACCAAGGAAACTGTCAGAACCATTCTCAGCCCTTCAAACTCAAACATGGATTCCACAATCTCTGCTTAGTGGGCCAGTATCAATCCATTTGGCCTGGCCTAACTTTATATTCTTCCACTTTGATTCAATACCGTTAAAACTCATTTCCATCTATATTCCCTAGTTTTCTGTTGATATAAATTTGCAAGCTGAAAGTGGCTATTGTTTTGGTATTATACTGCACCTCCTCATGGGTCATATTTTGTACCTCGCCCTTTGCATTCTGTTGAGACTTGAGTCTAGTTATAGATTTTAGAAGTAAGAAGAAGTAGAAGGAGTAGGTTCTGAGGAGGATGAGCAGTAAGGCCATGACTGCGTCCGAGGTCAGGAAAAGCAAGAACAACCTAAGAACAACCTGGAAATACATAGCACAAGCTGGAGTCCATGAGGAGGGACCGACCCCTTGTCATTCTTATTGTCTCCGACCTCAGTGGGGTTGGGTGTCCAGTTGAAGCTGGGGCCTGTCACCGTGGGGCTAAACACGTACTGACCAGGGTTTGGAGAAGCTAAAGGAGGAACTGGGGGAGGTGGTGTGGCTACAGGCCTAGTTGATGCCTTACACTAAGGAGGTGAGTCATCAGACAAGTGACAACAGGTGTAAGCCACAGGATAGCTACAGTTCTAACCTCTACCCACAAATCTCCCATGAGACCTGATTCAGATCTTGTGGCCCATCCTAACCAGAAGTACACAGGGAGGGGAATTCTGGGAAATGTAGTTTAACTTAGCCAAGTGGACACATTACAAAACTACCTCCAGCAGGAGCTGGCACTTACTGACTCACCAACCTCCTTAGAAGCAAGCACACCTCACTGAAGCCAGCATTGGAAGTTCCTCCCAACACCCCAAGAAAAGCACAATTTAGCTTTTATGAAGAAAGCAAATTTCTTACAATTAATGTAATTTGGCCTTAATTCTTCCAGAACAAGAACCTTGTCAGTATTGTACTCAAGAGACTGGCCGCATTACAAGAGCCACTCCATTAGCACTTGGCAAGAAACCTCTTTCTTGATGTAAGGGGTGGAGGAGCAGGAGATTTCAGTTCGGATAATACACAACAGAGAAAGGTGTCTTATGCCAGAAGGGGTTTGGGTAGCAGATGAGCAGCCTTTTAAAAACATTGGAGGCACCATTGGAAAGATTTCTGGATGTCTTTTTCAAGTGTGATATTTGGTGTTCTGTCCCCTGGAGGTCTCAACAGGCTCCAGTCTTAAGAATTACCTTTTCCTTTCATATTTGAATAAAATAGCTTGAGCTCCATTCCATGACTTGGGAGAAGCTTAGCATTCTCCTCACCATATCAACAAATTCCTTAAGGCTGTTGTTTTCCCAGATAGTGTTCAGAGTGTCATGGATTCAGCTAAAAAGCTACATTTCTCAGTTTCTTTTTGAAGACAGAAATGGCCAATCGGAAGGAAGTACAAGTCTCTGAAAGAGTTCTGGAAATCCTTTTTTTTTTTAATCCTTTTTAAAAGGAGCCAATTCACCAAATGGTGCCTTCCCCCAGCCCAACCTTTTTTACCCCCCTTTTCTTTTTCTTACAATGTGACAAGATAGCTGAGATTCCTGCAAACATTTTGTGATTTTGAGGATTACAGCTACACGCTAAGGATGGCAGAGCCGTAAGTCAGTAGAACCCTGGTTCCTTATGAACTAAGGAGCCCCTTCCCCTGCCTTGGGCAACACACTTTAGAGTTCTGTTATAGGAGAAAAACATCACCTTGGTCAAGCCACTGTTCTTCTGGCTCATGTCTTTTACAGTTACAATTTCTGCTTCCAAAATTCTTGCTATGTGAGATAATACACTTCTTGGTGGCAAGCTGTATCACCAATATCCAATTCCTTCCCTATAAGAAGACTAGTTTCCTGCCCTCTTAAACTCAAATGTGGCCATGTGATTTGCTTTGGCCAGCGAAATTTGAACAGAAATGATATGTGTCCCTACCTGGCAGAGGCTACAAGAACCACTGTATGTCTCACCTTATTCTCTTTTCTTTCTGTCAGTGATAACCAGAAATGTTTCTGATAATGGCTTCTCCATCAGCTCAGGTCATATTGTAGCTCCCAACTGACCCATGACGGACACGCAGTGACTGAGAAACAAACCTTTATTGTAAGCTATGGAGATTTTTAGATTATTACTGTCAATTTTAAGCAAAAATGGGCTGGCTTGATATAGGGAATTAGGAGCTGACAAGCTCTTTGGAAAGGCTAGTATTGTGGGCTCCAGGCTAAGACTTTGCAAATGATTCTCAAAATGTGACCATAAGGAACAACTCACTCCTCCTCCTGCATTTCTACTTTGTGCTCAAACATTTCTGATACCAGATGCATGTATTTTTTTCCCCACCAAACAAGTCCCTGTGACACCAGCTGGGTGTCCTACAGTACATTTCAACTCTGACACTGACCGGAGTTGGTGCAGACCCCACAGGTTAAGGGCTCAGTCCCACAAGGCTGCTCCCACTTTGGATGCCAGTCACTAGGAGGTCTCTGTGTTCCCCATAACTTCTGTCTGACTTGGCTACAATGGAGGTTCCCATGACTGTTCCCCCCACCTTGGATTCCATGATGTGCTGAAATAGCTCACAGAACACAAATAAACACATTTACCAGTTTATTATACAACAAAGGATATCATAAAGGACACAAATGAACAGGAACATGAAGATACATTCCAAGGTCTGGAAGAGTCCCGAGCTCAGGAGCTTCAGCCCCCGTGGAGCTGGGGTGTGCTGTCCTCCTGGTGTGTGGATGTGGTCACCAACCTGGAAGCTCTCTGAACCCTGTACTTTTGGGGATTTTTATGGAGGCTTCATCATGTAGGGATGATTAACCATTAACTCAATTTCCAGCCCCTCTCCTCCTCCTGAAGGAGGAGGAGTGGGGCTAAGATTTCCAAGCTTCTAATCATAACTGGGTCTTCCCGGTGACCAGCGCCCATCCAGGAGCCTGCCAAGTGGGCCTCATTAGAATGAAAGACAATCCTATCACCCAGGGAAGTCCAAGGGATTTAGGCTCCCTGTACCAGAAACTGGGGTCAAGGACTAAATATCAGAACAAAAGATGCTCCTAGCAACACTTCCACTCAGGGGAGTACAAGAGTTTTAGGAGCTGTGAGTCAGCAACTGGAAGCAAAACCCAATATACATATTTTCTGTTATTTCACAATGACTGAACCACCTCCCCTGGGAGCTTCTCCCTCCACCCCAATTGGGAGGCCCACTGTATGCAACACCTTCAGAATCCTGTAGCTCTATCTCTGACCCAGGACGTGGGAGTCATCATCACCCCCCAAGACATAACTGCTTTTTTTTTGTTTTCAGTTTTGTTGTGCTTTGTGTTTAGGTATAACGTTCATGTAGTAAAGTGTGCAAGGCTTAAATATTCAGTTCAATCTGTTCTGACCGACATATACATCCATGTAATCTGCACCACCATCGGGGTATAGAATATTTTGATCCTCCATGAAAATTCCCTCAGGCCCATTCTCAGTCACCCCATCCATTGTAGAGGCAACATAATAGCAGTAGAGGCAACTCCTATGCTGACTTCCTTCACCATCAATTCATTTTGCTCATTCCACAACTTCACATAAGTGGAACGGTGCCATCTGCACTCTTTTGTGTCTGGCTTCTTTCACCCAGGACAATGTTTTTGAGTTTTGTCAAAGTATTGTGTGGACCTGTAGTCCTTGTTATAGCTGAGTAGCATTCCTTTAAACACATATGCCACAGTTTGTATCCACTCACCTATGCTGCAGGACATTTAGGATGTTTCCAGTTTTTTGCTGTTACAAACATTCATGTACAAGTCTTTGTGGGGACATCTGGGTTCCTTCCTTTTGGAGAGAGATTTAAGAACTGAATTGCTGGGCCATACCTTAAGTGCACCTTTACCATTTAAAGAAACTGACAAGTTTTCTAAAGTGATTGTACCAATTTACAACCCAGTTTACAGCAATGTATGACAATTCTGCTTGCTCCACATCCTCTCCAGCCCTTGGTATTGTTAGTCTTTTTAATTTTAGCCATTCTGTGTGTGGTCATTTCTGAGTCTGGTTTTCACTTATTTTCCACTCTTAACTAATGATATTGAACATCTTTTCATGCGTTTATTGGCCTTTTAGATATCCTCTTGTGTGTGTGCATAACTGCCTCTGAATGCCCACAGGGCTAGCAGCTGGACACTGGAATGGCATGGACAACTCATCACCTTCACAACCATGCTGGTCAGCAGAAAACAGCTAATTAGGCAGAAAGAAAGTCTCTTGGCCCTCCAGATCTCTTAGGGATCACTAATTAGCAGAGCTGACTCCACATCCAGAAACCCATTTTCAGGGGCATCTAGGAAACATAGCATTAACTTTTTCTCCTCTACTCCACAGGGAGATTGAATGGGGTTGGGGGATGGACACTGAGTGCCAATCTCCTAATCAGCCCTGCGGTGGGTCAGCACTGCCCTTATTCTGCCCTGGAGGCAGCTGGGTATTCCACTGAGCTGGTGATTCCTCAAGTCCAGGCTGTGCTCCAGTGGTGATCCATGAGATGTTCTTGGGCCCCAAACAATATAAATCACATTGAGTCACATTACAAGAGAGTAAATCACTTTCTGAATCTTTTAATCCATCAAATGATACGAGGGAAGAAGGATCTATGCCGTAAAGAATTAAACTTTACTAAACAGAAGTCTAGTTGTGGCCTCAGCTCCCAGAAGGGGATCTCTGAGCCCCTGGAGTGTCCTGCCTGAAGAGCACTTTGTTTACCTGGCAACCTGGGCCACCCAGATAGTTTCTAACAGTGGGACTGATGGTAGGGGCTTTGCACCACAGGTATTGGCTCAACCTCCGGAGGAGACAGTCACCAGAGTGACCACATGGGTGGTGAGTCGTGTCTTTGTGATGAGCTCCAATAAAAGCTCTGGACATCAAAGCTTGTAGGCGCTTCCCTGGTTGGCAGTACTCTGTGTATAATCACACAGTTTTGCTGGAACTCAGCACTGCCCACTGCTTCCCCGGGAGAGAACAACCGGAAGCTTCATGCTTGAAACTCTCTTAGACTCTGCCCCACGAGTCTCTTTCCTTAGCTAATTCCAATCTGCTTCCTTTCATTGTAATAAACCATAACGATGAGTACAACAGCTTTCCATGAGTTTCATGAGTTTTTCCAGTGAATTATTATTGAACCCATAGGTGGTCTTGGTGGTCTGTTCGAACTTGCAGTTGGTGTCAGAAGTGAGGGTAGTCTTGGGCCTCCCCAACTTTGCAGTGTCTTTGGGAAATAAGGTAACAATCACACCCCTGACACTGACTGTCTCCTCTGAGGCTCAGAGCCCTTGGCCAGCAGGGCAGTGTGCAGCTAAAATGCAATATATCATTTTCCTTGTTTGTTTTCATTGGATTTATCTTTATAACTATCCTCTATTTATATGAAGCAATACTGGTTTTCCATATATGAGTGTGTCTTTTAAAATAAGTTTATTTAAGTTACAAATGGAGGTGATTTCTCAAAAAAGTGAGTATTAACACAGGCAGTATGAAAATGTGGCAGAAATTGAAAAGAGGATACATAGCATGATATTATTTGTGATACACTCTGGTATCTCCTCTTCCATTGTGTTACTTCTTTCTCTTTCCTCTTTATGCTACTCACAGCCCTCTAAACTGATTTTGTAACCCATGAATAGGCTGTGACCTCAAATTTGTTAAACATTGTCATGCAACCACTGTGAAGAGGACCTTGTCTCTTTACTTTGGCATAATGACCCTTAAACCTGGGGAGTGGCCCTTACCCCAAGCCCTGAGCTTCAGAGGGCCTGGTCTGGCCAGATCTCACTGAGCCCTTCTCCAAGGGCTGCAGAACCCAAGAGTCCCCCAGGAAGTACCTGCCAGAGCCTGTGCCCCTTTTCACCCATGCTCTGGGGCCCTGAGATTCCCTGCCCAACCTGCTCTGCGTCCACTTCAGGGCTGATGTGACCTTCCTGGTGGGTACACCCCTAAACCAAAAGGCAGTCATTTGTGGGTTGGGGGTATGGATGGAGGTCGGATGTGCAGCCTGGAGTGTCCATACTCATGTGTATGTTGGAGGAACCCTGAATGTGAAGAAGAGGGCCACTGGTGTGTCCAGGACCTCCATTTGTGCTTGCCCAGTTCCCTGCCATCTACCAATGCTAGGGACAAGGTGGCATTGGGCACAGGGTTCTGTGCGTGGACACGCTGGGGCTTTCACACTGCCTGGGCAGAATCCTGTGCTGATCCTTTCACTGGGCAGAGTCCTTGCCTCCCCCAGTCCCATCTCCCTCATCCCAGGATGGCTTGTTCACTGAATCCCCTGCCCTGTCTTTGGAGTCTGTGAGCCTCACGTGGCTTCTCAGGGGTCTGTCCATAGCCACTGCTGCTTCCTTCCACTCCCGGTCATGAATGATCAGAGACCAGGACAGGGACCACGGCACTTTACTTGTTGTCTGAACAGATGGATAACTTGGGGGGCAGTGCCTGGGGAGCTGGGCAGCTTTCAGGGAGGGCAGGGCTGGGAGCGCAGGGGGCTCGGGCCGTCAGCTCCATCCATGTCTTCCCGCTCAGGCTGGGCTTTAACTATCCTGTAGGTTCTGCTGGGGAACCAGGACGCCGGGCACAGTGAGCGTGGGGGCCTGGTCATGGGGGCCCCAGAGGAATTCAGCTGCCACTTGTGATGTACTCACCTGTCATAATTCCAGCATAATCGGGGCAACCGACTACACTTGCCACCTGTGGGTGAAGGAATGGTTCAGTCATGAGTGGGAACAATATGGATTATTGTGTGCACTCTGGGTGCTGAGAACCAGGCCCACCAACCCTGCCCCTCGGAAAGTTCCAAGGCAACTCTGAGCAAGCGAAGAGAGGCAGACAGAAGAGCTGACGCAACAACCCCAAGGAGGAGCTTCCCACGCACACCCATTCTAAGCATGTGTGCTATTCATTCATTCTGCAGATATTTACTGTGCACCTACTATGTGCCAAATACTGATCTAGGCACTGGAAGCACAGCTGGGAACAAGAAGGAGTAAAACCCCTGCCCAGTGGAGCTGACTTTCTAGTGGGGGCCAACAATGAGGGAAGTAACCAAGTCAAGCGTGCTGATTGTGACAAGTCAGATGGGTGCTACAAAGGAAAATAAAGCCAGAAGGAGGCAGGGGGGCCCAGGAGCTAGGCCATCTTCGAGGCAATGACCACAGGGGATTCACTGAAGAGGTTGACGTTTGAGCAAAGACCTGAAGGAGGTGAGCAGGAGCCTGTGAACATGTGGAGGCAGGGTGTTCTAGGCAGAGGGAACAGCAGAGCAGAGGCCCTGAGGTAGGAGGCAGACAGATGGGCTTAGGAGATAGCAGCAAGCCAGGGGGCTGGAATAAAGTGAGTGAGGGGGAATCGCAGAAGACAAAGATGCCTCCTTGACTCCTTCCTCTCCTCTCCTGTTCACGCTGCCCCAGCCACCCAGCCTCTTCCCAAGGTCACTGCGATATGCTCCGCTCATCCCTGCCGTGGAGCTTTGCACTTGCTGCTCCCCATACTAGTTTCTTAATCATCTTTCCCACCACTGGGAATCAGTTCTGATTTTCCTCTTTAGAGGGAGCGTCTCTCCAGTCCCTCTCAGGCTCATCATTCTGCTTAATTTTCCTCCCCATAATGATCTTTGTACCCCATCTGCTCAATAACGCACTTACCTGTTCATTGTCATCCCCCTAGTTATGTGAACTCCCCTAGGGTGGGGAGCGGGCCATGCCCCAGCATCCCAGCACAGGCCGGGCACAGAGTAGGTGCCCACAAGCATTTGTCACTGGAGCAATTTGCGGCCCCGGAGCTAATGTCCAGGATTTGCCCTCACACATTGGACCTGCATCCAATCTTCCCCGATCCTTATGTGCTGTGTGACCTTAGGCAAGCTCAACCCTCAGAGCCTCACTTTTCCCACAGGGGTAAGAATAGGGCCTAGCACAAAGTCAGGATCAATAAATACATGTTGGTTGACCTAGGCAACAGTGCTCGACCCCTAGATTTTGTGAGATTCAGGCACACATTAGCAATCTCTTTTCATTATTGTCAGTATTCTGCCTTCCACCTTAACACAAAAAAGATGTGGCTGTGCCCACCTGCCTGATGAAGAAGTTGGACAAGGGAGGTGATGAAACTTGGCATGGGTCACACAGCTTAACTGAGGGCTGGCAAGTTGGTGCCCCTCATGTTTAACTTAATCTGCAGCTTTTAAAAACTGTTTAAAAATTAGTTTCTCTGCTTATTATTCTTCCTTGGCCCCCTTCTCTGTGTGGTGGATCTACAATAAAGCAGTGGCTGGAAACCACGTCGTGGGGCCACAGCTCCTGCCAGGGGCCCCTCCTACAGTTCCACCTCTTCCCAGATGCTGGACCGACCGTTACCTCCCCTCACCCCTTTGGGCTGGGATGATCACATCTCCCCACTGTTGCTAGTCCTGGGGGGCCACACTACCCCCTTACCCACCACCACTGGGTGAACCCCAGGACAGCCTTTTGGGGGATAAGACCACAGCAGAAGAACGAAGGTGCCCACACAAGCAGAGCTCCCCGCTGCCCTGCAGATGACCTCAGGCGCATGGATAAATCCAGCTACAACCTGAACCACCCAGCTGAGCTCAGCCTACATTTCCAAATGGCAGAATTGAGAGCTAAGTAATTGGTTGTCATTTTAAGCCATTGAAATCAGGGGTGGTTTGTATGGATACATAATAACAGATATGCCTCCTTTAAAGCAACCTTGCCCAGGAGCCTTCAAGAACCTCTCCTCCATCAGCAGGAAAGCCAAGGACCCTCCTCCCGGTCTCAGCGCCCCTCCTGCCCAGCCCGTTCTCACTGGTGAGGATGAAGATGCCTGTGATGAACAGCACAGCTGCCACCAACAGCCCCCGCTTCCGGAGAGCGTCCTCATCTGCGCAGAGAAAGACAGAGGAATCCGGTGAGGGGAGACCTTCACCCGTCCTCCCCCACACCCTCCCAGGTGTGACTTACCATAGGAGAAGGGGTTGTCCTCACTCGCACCTGGGGGGACACACAGGGAGCCAGTCAGCATTCAGCACGGGTTAATGGAGTGAAGCAGTGAATGGCAGAGTAAGGCAGAGAGGACACTCAGAATAAAACCCAAAGTCCTCCTGTGGTCCCCACCACCCCTCTACTTACCTCCTCACTCTCCCCCTCATTCATGTGCTCCAGCCCCACTGGCCACCCTGCTGGTGACCACACCAACCCCTTCTCACCCCAGGGCCTTTGCACTGGCTGCTTCCTCTGCTTGGAGCACCCTTGCCCAGACACCCACATGGCTGCCCCTCAGCTCCTTCCAGTAAAAAAATACTCCCAGTCACTCTCTAACCTGAACGCTGCTGTATTTTTTTTATAGCAACTTAAAACTACCTGATACATAATTATGATGATTATTTGTCTCTCTCTCCCTTACTAGAATGTCTGCTGAGAGAAGAGATTTTTGTCTATCTTGTTCACTGCTGTATCCCTGATACCTAGAATAGTGCCTGACACACACAGTAGGTGCTCAATAAATGTTTCCGAATGAATCAATAAATGAATGAATGGACTCTCTGTGTGACGCAGGGCCATATCATTTCCATCCATTTGTTGTGGTTGGCTGAGCAGGAAGTGGAAGATAAGACCACGAGGGGAAGAATCAAGGTGTCCCTGGAAACAGAGACAGAGTTCCACACCTCCCCAAACTGACCTCAGATGCATGAGTACATGTGAGACCAGAAGAACCACCCAGCTGAGCCGAGACTAAACATCCAAACTGCAGATTTGACAGCTAAAAAAATGGTTGTCATTATAAGCTGCTGAGCTTTGGGGTGGCTTGCATGTAGCCTGCATTCATTCATGTATTCAGACATTTATTGTGTGTCTACCCTGTGTCCACCCTCTGCAGCCCTGAAGTGCTATATTCACCAAACACATGCTTAATGAGGATTGTTCTGCACTGGGCAGTATTCCAGGGGCTAGAAATACAGAGTGAACAGGAAACAGCCTGTTTTCAGCCCAGGAAGGGAACTACTGACCAGTCGGCTTGAGGGCAGGGTCCGTCCTGACATCTCTTCCCGAGGTTTGCCTCTTGGAGGATGTGGTGCCTTTAGTGGGATCGGCAGACAGAGCGGCTAGATGATGGAGGAGGGCAGGAGTGAGCCACGGAGGGAAAGAAGGGGCATCAGGAAATGCCCGTATCCGAGAGGAACCGCTCGCCTGCACCCACACATTAGGGGCCAGGCACAGGCTTCCCCCACTCCTGAGACAGCAAGGAATGGCAGGTATGGCAACACTGAAATAAGCCTGACAATAGAACGGCCCAACCCCTTCCTAGGCCCTCCTAGACCACCTCATAACCCAGAAAGTAAAGGATTACGTCTGTTCTAACCAGGCAAGAGGGCCTTCAGGACCCTGGCCCAGTTACAGAGCCTGGAGATACTTGCTTTGAGACGTTTGAATATCACCTCTGCTCCCAGACCAAAAATACTGGAGTTGTTCCTCTCTTTAAAAAATCAATGCCCCGAAGAAAAGACCTGCCCCTCTGATACTTACAAGTGTCCGCAGTGAAGTGGTCACCCCTGTCTGATGCCCCAGTGGGAAGCCAGCAAGCAGAAAAGCTGCCTCATGAACCCCAAGTTGCCTAGGCCAATCTCAGCACCTCACCTCCTAACTATAATCTGATAGCCAAGGACTATGAGACGTTCAGGGAAGCCTTGCCCAGAGGAGGTGTGAGTAAGATCAACAGCAGGGACCAAGCTGCAGAAACCACAGCAAATGAAAAGGACAACTAGATGCTGTGTGGTGCTCAGGCATCCTGGCACTAGACTGCCTGGGCTCACATTCCAATTCTGTCTCTCTGGGCTGTGTGGCCTAGGGCCAACAGAGAAACCTCTCTGGGCCTCAGTTCCCTTCCCTGTACAATGGGGTTATGGGACATTCCCACCACATATAGTGACTGTGAACACTGGATGAGTGAATACGTGAAAGCTTAACACAGTGCCTGGCGTGGAGCAGAGTCTCTGTAACAAGTCCCCTTCCCCAAGACACTTGAATTCCATTTGTTGTAAAATTGTTTTGATAGAAAGACTCTGTCAAGATGATATGTTCTACTGCTGTCACTTGAAAATGTAACAATTATGGAAGTCTACAAGGAATGACCGGGTCTTAGAGGTGGTGTTCTCATCCATACACCTGTGCATGCATCTCAGCCTGGGAGAGGCCCAAGCTACATTACTTTCCAGTAGGAGCTGCTCCTCAAATATGGATCGTCATGCAGTCTTTAGAGGCCACCTGTTGCCTGACTCTTGGCTCAGCCCCCTTTCCCACAGCTCTGGTAACATTAACTACTCACTGGTCCTGAGGGTAGTCACCTCTTCTGAACCTTGGTCTGCGCAGTTCAGGAATGGCTGACCCAGTTCTCCATCATCAGGATGGGGGCACAAGACTTAGACCTGAACAATCAGTGTGGTCCATTTCCCAGGCTCCCACGGGTCAGACATGGGCATGTGACTCCAACTCGGCCAATGAGAGTCAATTTCAAGGCCTTGGGCTGGAGATAAGGAGCCAAGTGTGCTCCAGCTGCTGAGTTTATGACCTGAACTTAAAACTATGGGACCATCTTTGCCACCAAGAGGGGAAAAGCTGCTAGAGAATGAAGACAGCAGAGCTGAGAGAGGGAGCAAGTCAGTCATGATCATAAGCTTGGGGTCCTTGATCCAACTATGCCTGAAACTGTAGCTCTGGACTTTATGGAACATATATAGCCAATAAATCTTTTTTTTTAAAGATGGGTTTTCTGGATTTTGTATGAAAAAGTCCTTCTCTAATAAGAAGACATACACAAAGGAAATGCCCACAGTCACATTTCCTGTCACCAGTTCCTGAAGGAACCTGAACAAAAGAGGATCCCGAGCATCTCAGGCTTGGAAAACACTGCATACCCAATGCTCCTCTTGGGAATATTTGCCGCAAATAAGCTTTATTAAGACTTCCGAGAAGTCCCACCCTAAAGAAACATGCTTAACTTTAACTCAGAGTTTCCCAAATACCTTTCACAACAAATTTAAAAAAATTTTTTTGAAAATGTATTAACAATTCCCTAAACGGGCGCACTGAGAAACATGCTTGGGGAAATGCTGACCCACATCAACAATTAAACAAAACTGCGATGTTGCTGGGCTATCGCAGGCTCTACCTGCCGTGCTGCTCCGGTCCGTCTGTGGATGTGTTGCCAGGTGCATATCTGTTCCCACCGGGTGCTGGGACTGGGTCTCCTTCTCCACTGGGCTCTGTGTTGTTTCTACTCAGGTCAGAAAAGCAAGGAGGGAGGCTAAGAAACCAGGGACATGCAATCCCTAAACCAGCAAGGGGCCCTCTCTCCATCTCAGGCTGGCAAAAATCAAAGACATTCATGGACCGAGTGTCGCTGTAGAAGTGGGAATGGGGGACTTTCTCACATCGCTGGTGGCAGGGCAAACCCGTGCAGCCATTCCCCAAGTGGCTTTCAAAAGAAATTTCAGTGTTTGTGTCCTTTGTTGCAGAGCGTTGGCAGGAAAAGCCAGGCTCTAGCACCAGGTTCCTTACTGGACCCCAATCCCCACAGTGTCACTTAGTTGCTGTGACACTTTGACTGACTTATGCTGAGCCTCTGTTCTCTTATCTGTAAAAAGTGGGGACAATGCTCCTTTCTACCTCAGAAGCTTTGGGTGAGTATTGATTGAGTGAACATGGGTAAAATACTTAGAACCATGACCAATACATAGTAAGTGCTCTAACAGTTTGCTCAAGGAGGAGGGGACAGGTTGCTCAGAGTGGCACTGTGTGTAACAGAAAAGACTGGAAGCAACCAAGATGCTCATCAAGCTGTGTGTAGCTTCCTTAACTATGCACAGGAACCCCACAAATACCACGCAGCACTGAAGAAGGAGATCAGTATTTACATAGGAATGTGGGAAAGGCTTCCAAATATATTGCATGGGGGGAGAAAAGTGCAAGTTGCAGACCAATCAGAGAACATCCTTCAGGCCACACAAACATACCTCCCAGTCAGTGGCTTTTCTCCAGGTAATGCACATGTGCTACAGTATCATTGGGGAACTACTCCCAATGCTAACAGTGGGGATCTCTCAGAGATGGGGGAGAGAACAAGGACGGGGAATGGACAAAGGGATTTCATCTCACCTACAGTATTTTTTTCCCAAGGAGAATGAGTATTTATGGACTACTGTATCATTAAACATTAATGGAAAACTTTGGGGAGCACTTTTTGAATATGTTATACTTTAAGAAAAACTTAAAAAATAATTTGAAAATTCAAAAAAGGAACAACATAAGAGTTGAAAAGGAGAAATGAAAGGGGTTTGCCCATGGGGAGCTCCTGGGGTGTTTGCAAAGCTCTATTCCTTGACCTGAGTGGTGGCTACACAGGGGTTCAATTTAGAGTGATTTGTTAAGTTGTACCTTTATGGTTTTGTACTTTTATATGGATTATTTTTCACAATGTCAAAAGATTTTGTTTTTATGAAGTAGATGGGGTTGGCTAGCTGTCCCACAATAAAGTAAACCAGGGGATTCAGAGTTGGGAGGCTGAAATGGGTAACCAAGGACCCAGGGTGTCAGAGGAAGATGGGGAATGGTGACTTTCCCAGATCCACCTCCCCACCCCCTCCCCCTGCCCCACTCACCACCGGTCTGCAGAGGTGAGGACTGAGGGGTGGACTGGAGTTCTGGGTGGACGGTGTCTTAGTCCGGAAGCAGGGTGAGAAGAGAGAAATGCAGAGGGGCCATGGATGAAGGGTACAGGGGGATTTCCATAGCAACTCAACTTGATGTCATGTAAATGACTTAATTAAACCAACCATTTGCTAGTTGCCCAAATGAGATGTCAGTGTTTCCTCTGCCTCAGGCTCTTCTTACTGATACCCCTTCCCCTACTCAGCTGGTTTCTGGTAAGAGTCCCAGGAATTTCCTTTGAGGGACAATCTTTCCCTGACTCCCAGCGGGCTGGCACCAGCCCTGTTGGAGGTTACACATGACACCCAGGTCTGACGATCGGCTTTCTGTACCCTAACCCTAACCCACATGACCACAATGATCACCTCAGGGGTGGGCATGTGACCTGAGCCTAGCAATGACACTCAGTTCTGGGACATTTGCTGGATTGAGGAAGAGAGAATTATTTTTACTCCGGGTTCTTAGCAGATCAGATGGAAGCCCCAGGTCTCTAGGGACCATCTTGGCTATATAAAAAGAGAATCTGCCTGAAACGAAGCCAACACCGAAAAAACAAAACAAGAGATAGAGACAGCTTCTTGACAGCACTATTTGAGCACCTATATCAAGCCATGCCTGAAAGTCTATCCTTGGACTTTTCAGTTACACAAATCCGAAACTTCCCATTTGATCCAAGCTTGAGATTTTTGTTGCTGTTGTTATTTGCAATGACAGGATCTTGACAGACCTCACCTGTTGGTCTTTCCTCACCTGACACTCGAGTCAGGGCATGAATGTTCCCAGTTACTGGGTCTGCTGAAGAACTGGGTGTGGCCCCCTCCAAAATCTGTCCTGGGAAATCAAGGATGAGAAGTCAAGGAAGAGCCTCTGATCCCCCCTCTCTCCCCAATACTGCTACCCTACACTCCCTTCTAAAACTGTGGTGAGTAGTCCTGGAGGTCTGCTGGTGGCAATAGCAGGCAGATGTTTGATTGACCAGTGTTGTGCTATCAATCCAGGACCCTGGAAGTGTTTTTAGAAGTGCTAATGCCCCAGCACCCTTCCTCTAGCTCCCGCGTCCTACCCATCCTGGTGCAACGGGAGAGGCAATTTAGCCTGGTGAGCCCAGGTGCTGGCATCAGCCAGGGGCCTTGATCTCAAATTCTTCTCCTAACAAGTTCCTCACTACGTGACCTAGAGCAAATGAAGTGCCATCTCTGAGACTCAGCTGCCTCATCTGCAAAGAGGAAATGATAATTGAATCTACTTTTCAGGGCCACATAGATGGGATGAAATGGATGGAGGGGGAAGGGTCTCTCTCACTGATTAACATGTAGGTGCTGAATAGAGCCACTGCCCCGCCCTGGCCCCGCCCCCAGCCTCTCCAGCCTGTACCTTACTGAGGCTCCTCTCCTGCCTCCCTTCCCCCGCCCCCGGCCCCACCCCCACCCCCTAAGTCTGCTCTCCACCTGCAATGAGGGAACCTGTGAACCCTTGGTCAGGTCAGGGCCTTGCTGGCTTAGAGCCCCCACTGGCTTCACCTTCTCCAAGGAAAAGCCAAAGTCCTCACTGGGCCCAGAGGTGCCCCCTCAATCTGGTCCCCTGTCATCCCTCTGACCTTCCCCCTTGCCCCATGTTCTTTTCCACCCAGCTACTTGGCCTGCCTGCCGTTTCTCACACTCCCCAGACAGCATTCAACCCCGGATACCTGCTTGGCTCTTCCCTCATCAACGTCAAGTGTCTGCCCCAATGTCATGCGCCAGGAGGTCTCCCCTGACCACCCTGTTTAAACAATCCCCGTGACTCTCGTCTATTTTTCTCCATAGTACATATCACCTTCTAGCATACTGTATAATTTACTGATGGACTGGTTACTGGCTGTCTTTCCAACTAGAATGAGAGCTCCCATTTTGTGCAACACTGCTTGCCCAGCGCCTAGAATGAGGTACTTGTTGAATGACTGAAAGCATACACGAAAATCATTTTGTCAAGGAGGAACGGGGCAGCTTCAGTGGAGAGCCTGCTCTGCCTTCTGAGGGACAGACAGGATGCCTGAATCCCAGTCTTTCTACTCATCAGCCCCTCCCTTCACTGAGCCTATTTCCTCATCTGTAAAATGGGCATGACAGTACGTACACTAGAGGAGCTGAAGCTGCAATGCGCTCCCGCACCCAGCACTGGCAAAAGGCCCCCAGGAAACCCCTCCCCTCAGGAAACCCCTCCCAGACAGTGGGGAGATATCTCCCACTCTTGGGCTGGCCCCAACTAACCCCTTTGCCTAATCATGTTTCACCCCGGGATCCAGTGTGCTGCTTTACTAGGAGCCCAGGGCTCCTGGCTGCCTAGTAGAAAGCTGATACCCATCTCCCCGCCAAACCAAACTCAGTGCGTTCTTCTTGGAGGTGAAATGGAGGAAGCTCAGCAGGACAGGCTCCGGCCAGACTCGTTGGAAGCGGCCGTGCAGGTCTGAGGTGCTCAAAGGGGGCGTAACCCCGGCCTCCTCACCAGGACCCCCACTCCCTAGTGCTGGCTCGGTAGTGAGGGAGGCCACAGGAAGGGCATCCAGACCCACCGGCTGCCCACCCAGCAGTGTGCTCAAGGCAGGGCTGGGGGCACTGGGGCCAGGTGGAGAGGAGAGCTGGGCCTTACCTCTGGTGAGGAGAACCAGGCCAATAATGGTGAGGAGACACAGGCGGCCAGCGGGCGACATCTGTGGGGCGACGTGGAGCTGGGGTCAGCCATGATGTCGGTGAGGCCGGCCCAGGGCAGCAAACCCCCGCCCCGGGGGGACCCTGCAGCACCCCTCCTACCCTGAGCAGGCACCTCTGTCTCCAAGGACCCCCTGCCAGGGCTAAGAGCTGACTGCAGGGGCAGAGGGAGGGTCTCAGGACTGGGGGGTCCCCAGCCACCACCCCCTTCTTCCCTTTGCTGGTCCCCAAAGAGAACAGGAAGCATCCGCTCAAACCGGGCTTCCAATAGCAGCCACTGCACAGAGCCACCCTTGACGCAGAGAAGCACTTACCTGCCAGCACTGACCCCACAGGGCACGGAGGAGAGGTCTGGGGCACAAGAGTAGATCGGGGGCATGGCCCTCCCCCTGGGGCTGTCCCCAGAGCTGAGGAATCAGCAAGGAGGGGTAAAGAGGAAGAATGAGTAATGTGCTCCTGACCTCTGAGGAAAAAGTGAGTTTGCGTTAGGGGCCTCAGTGCAGAGACAATAGGACAGGATGCCGGCAGATCTGGGAGGGACTAGTCTGAGAGGGATGGAGGCGAGCCGGGGAGACTGAGGCAGGAGGGGGCAAAGCCGAGCGGCCCGACAGGCAGGCGGAGAGAAGCAGGCAAGCCTGGGAGGCGGAGGGGCTCTGAGAAGTTCAGCCTTTACCCACCTGAGCTGGGCCCCTGGGCAGAGGGGAGGGGGTAGGAGGGACTTACGTCAGAGCTGGGGTCAGAGCTGGGGTCCGAGCCTGCAGCCTCGGGGAAGGAGGGCGGCGGGGTAGCCGAGTGCAGGCGGAGGGTGTGGCCAGGGGAGCGCTGGCGGGCGGGGACGAGACCGGCTCAGTCATTTCCTCCAGGGTTTCCTGGCCTCAGAGCCCAGGGTGGGAGCAGGAGGGGGAGACGCCGAGGGCCATGGGGGCAGGGGTGAGGGCAGGCAGTGGCCCGGGGGAGGGTGGGTGTGGGGGACCGTTAGGTCCTGGCTGGGTGGGGCTCCTTTGGGGAGGGCGGGTGTGGGTGTACTCGGGGGTCGATGGGGGAAGAGATGGAAGGGCAACTGGGGAGGCGGAGTTGAGGGAGGGAAGGGAACCTGGAAGGGCCTGGGGCACGGGAGGAGGAGGAGGGGAGGGGCAGGTCAGGGGCGCGGGAGAGAGGTCCCCCAGGCTCAGTTTTGCCCCGACCCCATTTTATCCCCACAGATGAGAACAACGCAGACAGAACAGGGGGAAAAACCAAATGCACATTTATTAAGCTCAAGACGTAGACACCCAGGGTGCAGGGGAACGGGTCTTCCGCGTGGAGACAGGGAGGTGCAGGAAAGCGTTAAACCGGGATTCTGGGGGGCTGGGGGCGGATCCCCGGACCCCAGGAGCTGGAGGACTGAGTCCCTGGATATGGGCTGCAGACGGGCTCTTGCGGGGTCGTCATTGCCAAGGCCTGGGGAGGGGCAGCGGGGGGCAGCGGCTCCAGCCTCGGGGTGGGTGGGGCGGCTCATTCGGGGGAGCGCTCCCCGGCGCAAGGCTGGGGTCCCCACCGCCTCCACCCGGTCCTCAGGCTCCCGCGCTCAGGCAGGGACAGCAGTGGAGCTGCCCGGGGCCGACTTTACACGCCACCACCTCCAGGGGCTGGGGAGAGAGACAGGGACAGAGTGAGAGCGCCAAGGAGCCTTCGGTCAGCCACCAGAGGGATGGAAGCGGACCCTTCCCGCGGTCAGAGGGCCCTTCCTCCCCTGCGGATGAAGCCAGATCGCAGGGACTGTCACGCTGGCTCCAGGGAGCTGCCTTGCCTCCCCACACCCTGATGTCTCATCCAGATAGAGACGCCTGTGTGGTGTTGGTTCCGCCTCCCTGGACGCCGTCCTGGACAGGAACACACCTGTGACGAGGCTGGAGACCCCTGGTCCAGCCTAGGCTTTTCTGGGATGGTCTCCTGCCAGAAAGGGAGTCTCCATGCCCCTCCTAGGTCCCCAACCTCCTCTCACAGCCCCACCCTTTCCCCACACCTTGTTTCCCCAGCATTTGGACACAACAGGAATTCTGTTTCCCACCCACTTGGGACCATCACTCAACTGAAGTGGGTCAGAATCTTGTACATGTTCTTAGATTGTGCCCCAGGTGCCAGGGCCACCCCCCCAACCATCACAAAGTGCCCAGTAATGTTTTTACACCTTGTTAAAAAGAACATGAAATTCCACACCAAATTCCCCCAAAGATTGAGTATTCCAAGGTCCATTTTTAGTTACAAGAACTTTATAAGAGACAGATTCCCTTTTCTGATTTTTTTAAAGTCCCCGGTAGCTGAGTTGCTGAGATGTAGTTCCACTAAAAAACAGGTCGAGATATTTTTACATAATTAAAATTAACACCCCGAGGAGTCACAATCTTCCATCCATAGGCATGTCCCCTCCCGCATCCTGTATCTCTCCTCCTCACACCTCTGTCCCCCTGCATCCACTTTCCCCTCCACATCCTCCGTCATCCCTATACCCCATTCCCTGTTTGCCGCTCAGCCCCCTTTACTGCTCAACCCTCTACACCCCATCCCTCCTGCACCTCATTCCCTATATGCCCCTCACCCTCTACACCCCTCACTACCCTATATCCCTCAGCCCTTCTACACCACACCCCCTTCCACACCCCTCACCCCTACATCCCTCACTCACTACACCCCTCATCCCTCTACATCTCACCCCCTCTATACTCCTCAACCCTCTATGCCCCTCACCTTCTACACCCCTCTATACCCCACCCACTTCACACCTCTTACCTTTCCATACCTGTCACCCCTTTACATCCCCTCCTCCCCCTCCCCCACCTCCTCCATCCCCTCTCCCACACTCCCCCCACCCTCTTCTCCCTCCAGCCCCTTCCTATGTCCTCTACCCCCTCCTCCCCGCTCCATCCTCTTCACTCTTTGTCCCTTTCCTACATTTTCTGTCTCTCTGTCCTTACACTCACCTCCCCACATCCTTTCTTATCCAACATCAATTTTTAAAATCTGTATTCTATGCATCTCTCATTTTCTTATTGTGATACAGTTATTCAGAAATTTTTTCTTCCCTCTTCCCTTCCTCCTTTCCTTTCTTTTTAAAAATCATTTTATCCTAGACCTTTCCAACTGAACAATAAAGTCTGGAAAGCATTCTATTTTGCTGCCTCTTCTAGAGCTCAGCTCTGTCTCCCTTCTGACTGCAGAAGTCCTGTCCCTGTGGGCCCCTCTCTTCACAGACTTGCAGCTTTCTGCTCTGGGAAATTAGTTCATACTAGCTTTTATAGGCATATGTAACTTGTTTCTGGGAAGCTTTGTGGATTCTTTAGGACACTTCACGTCCCACTGACTCTCCATGGTTTAACATTTTTATCTGTGGGGCTTCAGCTCCTGAATTTCCCAGGTCCATCCATTGGTGGCCCCATTCTCAGGGACATGCTGTACAACTCCCCTTCTGATGCTTCCCCTTTCTCTTTCCTCCTGTCCTCCCACGCCAGAATCACACACTTTCTCACCCTCACCTGAGGAGGGAAGCTCCGACTTACAGGATTTGCATGTTGGGCTGCAGAAGCAAAGATGAGAGAGAGAAGCATAAAGAGGTTCAAAAGGCACAGGCTTGTGGGCAGCATGGCAGGCCCCGGGGCCCTGGGCTCTTCCCGCCCCTCTCCCCTCTCCCCTCTGCTGCCAGACCTCTCAGACCTGGAGTCCGCCTTCCTGCACTTCACCTTCTTGCCTGTTAGGAGACAGGTTGACAGAACAAGGGGACAGGGCATCAGGGTCCGGACAAAAGCCAGCAGGGGAGCCATAGGTGTCAGAAGACCAAGAGGTGGCCCTCTGAGGGGCTCTGCAGCCCAGGAAGGGGTCACACTTACTGATGATGATGAGGATGCCCAGCAGGAACAATATGGTAGCCAGAGTCATGCCCACAGTCTGTACAGTGTCATAGTCTGGGGGAGATAATGGGGGACATCGAGGTGAGGGCAGCACCTCAGCCCCCAGAGTCTCAGCCTGGCCTCCAGGATGCCCAGCCAGGGGCCCAGGATTCAGGGGTGCTGCCGGCCATGCTGGCAGCAGTCCAGTGGGTGAGTGTGATGATGGAGAGCATGAGCGGGGCATCAGCGGCTCCCCTTGACTGCTTCACCCTCTATCCTTCTCTGGGTTTTTACCCCTAGAGATACATATATATATTATTATTCAATATATATAGATAGAGAATGGCAATATATATTATTATGTCACAATCATATATATTATTCAATATATATATCATAATCATATATAGTATTCAATATATGTTATTCAAATATATGTGTGTGTGTGTGTGTATATATATATATATATAACCTTCCCCATCCTCTATTGCTATAGATATACTTCTACTGCCCCCTTCCTGGCCCTGTCCACCATTGTCACCCATCTGGACTATTGCAACAAGCAACCTTCTCTGTGGTCTCTCTAACCCCCAGCCACAGGGATCCCGTTAACTGAGTCAGATCAGGGTCCTCCGGAGCTCAGAGCAACCCCCTGGCTTCCACTGCATTCCAGGTAAAAGCCAAAGTCCTGCCCGCACTCCACAAGGCCCCATATGACCCAGTCCCTGTTCCTTCTCAGACTTCATCCCCTGCTCCAGGGGCACTGGTCTTCCCCTTGTTCCTGAAGCATGTTCAGGCACGGTTCTGCCACAGGGCCTTCGCACTTGCTGTTCCCACTGCCTGAACTCTTCCTTAAATATTCCTCCCTTACCAACTTCTGGGCTTTATTCAAATGTCAGCGAAAGCTTTCTGGCTGTCTTATTTAGAATTTCTCATCCTCTCAACACTCTGATTCTTTCATTTTCCTTCATAAGAATTATTCTTGTCTAACATGCCACAGTAAATACTTGTTGAATTTGTGGAGCACCCACTCTGTACCGGCAACTGTCCAGACCTCTGCCTTCAGGGAGGTGGTTTTCAGACTGTGATAAAGCACTAAACAAAATAAAACAAAAAAACTGAGTCATGTGACCATGGCTAGCCATGGAAGTAGCTCCTCTTGCTGGGAAGTCAGGAGGGCCTTTCCTAGCAGAGCAATCAGTATTTGATCTGAGGCCTGAAGAATGAGCAGGAGTCTTAGCCAGCTATGTGGAGATCTACAGAAGGAGTATTCCTGGTAGAGAGAACAGCAAGTGCAAAGGCCCTGGCATGGGAAAGAACTTGGCATATTGCAGGAACAGTATGAGTGAGCAAGGGAGAAGGCAGGAGAGTACTCAGAGAGGGAACTGAGACCAGGTCTGCTAAGCCTGGGGGTAACTTCTTTGAGCTTCAGTGCTGTGGGGACAATTTAATGACATCATCAAGTAAATCTTACCCACAATCCTCACAGGTGGAAATATTTCTATTCCTCATTTATAGAAAGGCCCAGAGAAGCAAAGTTGCTTGCTCAAGGTCACACAGCTAGTGAGTGGAAGAGCCAGGATTTAAATCCAGGCAGCCTGACCTCAGAGTCATTTCCTTCTATGATGACCCCAACACACCAGCTCAGAGTCCTGGTGAAGCCTGAAGGGGGTCCAGAGAAGATACCCCCAAATCTGATTCTGCCCTCCATGAGCCCAGCTGATATGAACTGAACCCACATGTACAGTAGCCCAGGATGTATCATGTTGCCATGACTGAAGCCACTTCAGCAGTGACCATAAGGGACTTGCAGCCACCCCTCCACCCAGCTCCAGGCTGTCCTCATCACAATATCCACCACTCACCATAGTAAAATGGGTCAGGTTCCTGAGGAACTGTGGGAATGAAGGCAGAGAAAGAGAGAGAGGGAAAAAATATTTCAACACTGGGTTTCTTAACAATTTTGAGTATCCAGATGGGCCACTGGCCCAATGGTTTCTGTATAGAAATCAGATAAAGGGACCCCTTGCTCTGGATGATATAACCTTATGGCAGGACACAGTCATGAAGAGTGGAGTATAGGCTGGGTTCTAGGCCACATTCACTCTATTGGTGGGATCCTCCCTTGTGCAGTGCACAACCTACTCAACGGTACATGGCAGTCCTGGTCCCAGCCCCTGTGGAGGTCTGATATAAGCTCCGGATTCATTTCTGAAAAACACACACACACTCCCATTTCCACAGGATGTTGGAGATTAAGACTCCAATCCCACTGGTGGGCTGCTGAATATATCAGCTTCCCCTGAACACTTCCTAAAACTTCTCAATTACCTGAGAGCCCCAAAAGGCAGGAACTTTGGCTACTGCTCTCAACTACTTGCTCCTGCAACTAAATCCAGCACAGGGGAGCTGTTTTCTAATATACCCTATATTACATTATGTATAATATATGCTTTATTATTTATTTCTGAGGCACTATTGATTTTAAGATTCAAAGTTGATTTTGTAATCACTTTCCCAGTGTGTGTGTAGATGTGTGAGTATGTATGTAACTCTACCACAAGAAACATGCCCACCCATTAGAACACTCACCCAATTGCACAAATATTAATGTGTGGATAAAATGTGTAAATGTCCCAAGCCATATTCCTCTCCAGAAAAGCTCAGAAGATCCTTCCCATTCAAGAAGCCCACCTGATGGTTCCCTAAGTCCCCTGATAGCTTTTAGTACATTCTGCTTTGTCCAGAGTGGGATTCTGGAGAGAAGGTACCACTGGGAAAGAGGTACCAGGGGTGTCAGGGTGATGCCACATGTTGCCATCAGTGATCTTCCCCCTCCCAGGCTCAGGGAAGGATGGCGGCTGATTTGAGTTTGGGTGGACCATATGACTAATCCCGGCCAATGGACTGTGAATGGGAGTGTCATTGCCGTTTCCAGACAGGAGCCATGTGCCCATGCTCCTTTTTGCCTTTGGCTTGGTGATGTGCATGTTCAACATAATGGCTGCTACATTTTTCTTTGGTGAATAGAAACCCCTGGTCAACTTGTCATGGGCATATATATGTGTAAGTGAGAACTCAACTTTGGTTATCGGAAGCCACTGAGACTTTCGGTACTATTTGTCACTCTAGCCTAGCTGATGCAGGTGGTACCTGGGCAAGACCCTAAACAGCGCTGATTCAGACAATTTGTAACTTTGCCCTTCTCAGTCTTTTGTCCAGTTCTCAAAGACGAAGGCTTAGGTAATTGCTGATGTGTCTGTAACACCTTCCAACCCTTGTTAATTCCCCACCCCCTACCCCCGAGAGAAAACAGGCCCTGGCTTCAGAGCCTTTAGCAAGCAACATTTTGTGACATTGTTTGGTTTTCTCTACCTATTTATCTAACCAGCAGTCCATAGCCATGATTCCATGCCAGCCTCTCTTCTAAGCACATCCCAGATGTTAACAGACTTTTCACAGCAGCTCTCTGACATAGGTACTAGCTTCACCCTCATTCCATAAAGAGGGACACTGAGGCCATGAAAAATAAAGTCACTTATTTAAGATCATTTTTATACTTGTTTTCAATTTAAGGGAATAATCCTGATTTTCCCTTTGGAGTTTTGATGCAAAATAAAACTAAGTTTTTTTAAAGTTAATTTATTCAACTTAGTTACTTCCACTTCTGGGAATTTACGTGAAGAAAACAAAATCATTAATTCAAAAAGATACATGCACTCCTATGTTTACCTATTGTTTACAAGAGCCAAGATATGGAAGTAACCTAAGTGTCCATCTATAGATGAATGGATAAGGAAGATGTGGTGCATTTATACAATGGACTGTTATTCAGCCATAAAAAAGAATGCAATCTTGCCATTTGTGACAACATGGATGGACCTAGAAGGTATTATGTTAAGTGAAATAAGTTAGAGAAAAACAAGTACCATATATTTTCACTTACATGTGGAATCTGAAAACAAAGAAAGAAAGAAAACAAATAGACTCATGAACACAGAGAACAGACTGGAGGTTTCCATGATAGGGAAGGGGAGTAGGAAAAAAGAAATCCTTTGAAGGAAAAAAACTAAATAAGTATCAGTGGGGAATGTTTGGGTAGAGCAAAAATCATGGAGGTGGTACTTAAAAGCATCAATATGAGGAAACATTATTTTAGAATCATCTGTGCTCTGTCTTAGCTCCCCCACCAGATGGGGAGTAAATTTGACTATCTCTGCTGCTAATCCTTGCATTTATAAAAAGTCTTTCAAAGAAGTTTTCTGGAATGAATGAAAGAAAGAAAGAACGGATGAGTGAATGAATGCACGGAAGCCCCTGCTAGGCTTCAGGAGGCTGCATAAGAGGTGGAGCAGTTGGATCATCCTGCTTCTGCCTCCTGTGTTTCCACACACCCTGCCTCCCCAAACCATCAGAAGCCACTGGGTAAATGCCTGTCCCAGGATCCTCTTGGTTCCTCCCTGGGTGCTCCATGCTCCGTGAAGTTCCTCTTCTGGTCCCTGCTGTCCCAGCAGTCTGGGTCCTCAGGGTGAGGTTGGGCTAGGGGTGGAGCCAGGAGGCAGAAGGAATGTGCAACATTCCTGGCCAGTTGCCAAGGAGACATCAGGAAGGAGGTGGTTGCTATGGCAACTGGAGCATCTTAAGAGGTGAAGAGAGGTGATGGGTCTGGGCTCCCCACGCTGGGTGGGGTCCAGTGTGGAACTTGTGGGCCAATCTTGACTCCCTTTGCTCCCTTTGTGCTCCCCCCCATAACTGCCCCTGCAAGGCTGGCTTCCAGCCAAGCTGGCGGTCGTTCTCAAGGATAGGGACCCAGGCCCAGCTGTGCTCCCACATACCCTTTCTGTTTGCCCCCAGCTCTCCCTCCTGCTCTCTGACAGGATGGGGAGAGTCTTCACTACCCTCCCCATTTCTGCCCACCAATCCATTAATTCATTTCCCTAAGCGCTTGCAACACACGACATGCTTTTCCTCCCCTGAAGTTTCCCAAGACCTGTGGTCCCCTCTCATGCTGTGACCCAGCAAAAGGAGGAGGGTGGGGCTGGGCATAGGCGTCGGTCCTCCCACCTCTGCCCGACTGCCATCGATCCTGCTAACCACCATCTCTGCGAAAAGAAGCCCTGGGCTCCTGCCAGGCCTGCTAGCTCAGCCCTGCCCCCTCTCCCTAGGGTGGCTTCCAGCCTCTGCAGCCCCCCCACCCCGCCCTCCTTCAAATTCTGCAGATATGGCTCAGTGCAGCAGCCCCCACCCGCCAGGAAAAGGGGCAGGGAAGGAAATATCAGAGTGGAATTGAGGTACCCTTCACCACCAGGGACTCCAGCACCGCTGGCCTATCCCCCTGGCCCTGCTTTCAGTGCTGGAAACCTCCCCTTCCCACCTCCCCGCACCCCCATCACAGCATTCCTCCCCTTGCTCCTCTGCAGAAGCAGGCTCAAGAAAGGGGCTGTTGGGTGGAATGAGTGTTTAAGTGGGTGCATATCTGGGTTAATGGGTGTGAAATGTAAATCCCTGTGTGGCTGAACGGGGGTGGGAAGGGGAATCTGTGTGCACACCCAAGTGCACCTCCCACAGCAGACAACAACCAGATGTGGGCTGGGAAGGAGGTTCCTGAAACCCATCTCTGCCCATGGGGGCTCATTGCAGTGGCTCAGCCCCACCCCGTGGCCCTCCTAGTTCTCTTGCTCCATGGGTCCCTCTCTCTCTCTCTTTCTCCCGTGTCTTTCTCTATGACTCCCTCTCCATAGTTGTCTCAATCCCTCCATCTCTCGGTATTGCTTGTCTCTGATTTGCTCTCTGTCTCTCTGCATCTCTGTTGCTCTCTGTCTCTCCCCTTCACTCGCTCTGAATCTCTCTGAATCTCCGATCTGTCTTCTCCCCGAGTCTCTCTGGGTTTCGAACTCCGGGTCTCCTGTCTCTCTTGGTCTCTATCTCTTTCAGGCTCTCACTCCAGCGGTCTCTTTCCACAGTCCTTTCTGCCTTCCTTTCTCAGTCTGTCACTTCCTCCAGCTCTCTCACCCTGTCTTTCCCTCTCTCCCTGCTTCCCGCTGAACCTGCCTCTCAGGAATTCCAAAAAGCACCCACCATAGGAGCCAGCACTAGTAAGAAGAGGTACAGGGACCCCTCCTCTTATACACCCCAGGGACCCTGAAATGTATAAGAACCTCTGTGGCCGCAGACCTACCTGCTCCCACCCTCAAAGCCCATCTCTTCGCAGCCACTGCCACTGCTGTGCCTGACCAGTCACCCGGTTGCCATAGCTACCGGTCCGCGCATCCTTTCTCCCCCGACTACCGCTCTCCAACAGCGCTGGTCGCTCACAGGAATGACACCACCGGGAGGGGGTGTCCATGAGGCCCAAAGAGGTTCCAAGGGGGGCACTGCAGGAGCCTCCGCTCATGGGAGGAACGGACATCCCCTTCCCTACTCCCCTCCTTTTCCAGCCCTGAAATCTCCCCATATCCTCTCTCCACGCTCTAAGATCTCCGAGCCGACCACCCCCACACACAACCCGCGCACCCTCCCCCCAGGCGACGCTCACCCTTTGTGGGGGCCTGCGTTGGGGTCGCCATGCCGGGCCGGAGCAGGGGGCGACTGGATGCTGAGGCGGTGAAGGCGCGGCTGCAGCAGCTGGAAGCGGGACAGACTGAAGTCTAGGGTAGATGGGGGGAGCCCTCGTGTGTGGGGGCCTTAGCCAATGGTGGCCGGGAGAGCCCGCCCCCGTCCAGGCCACCCCCCGCCTCCGCCCACTGCCGGCGTCCCCGCCCCTTCTCCCAGGGTGGGGGCGCCCCCTGCCGGGGCCATGGGGGCGCCCAGGCTTTCGCTCAGAGGGACTGCTAGATCCACAAAGCGCTGTCAAGAGGGAAAAAGCCGTTTTATTGGACGTCTGGGCCGCAGAGCGGAGTGTGTGCGACAGGGCTGGGGAGGAGGCAGTCCCGGTGGGCGGTGGGCTCCCGGGCGGTGTGTGGGAGGAGTCAGGAGACGGGGAATCCTGTGGGGTGACAAGGGTGAGAGGCCGGGAAGCCCTCCAGCCCTTGCACCCCCTCCTCCCTCCCTCCCCCCAGCTTTGTCAGAGCCGCAGGACCTGGCTGGATTGCATTGCGCCAGGTGTTTCTACCGCCTGCGGGTGGACAGACCTGAGGGGAATACAGAGAGTTCGGGCGTCAGGAGCGGCACTCCAGCTCCTGAGCAGCAGGGAGCAGCAGGGGACTCCCCGCCCTGGGGCTGCAGATCAAGTCCCTCCCTCCTCGCGTCCGGGGCGGACTGGGCCAGGGGTTCTGGGAACCAGCCCTCACCCTCAAACACCTAGTCTCCCCAAACTCACGGCGGATGGAGCTGCGGAAAGTTCCCTCCTCTTCATCAGGTTCCCCAGTCCTGGGAAAGGAGAGGCAGAAGAAATGGAGGGTGGAAAAGAGAAGAGGCAGCCACTTCTGGGAGCACCCCCCCCGCACCCTCCCCTTCTCCTCCCCCTCCGTGCAGCCCTTATTTCAGAGACTGGGGTACCAGGACTGCCGGAAAATCAGGTGCAACCAGGAACGTTTAAGTTGTGCAGCAGGAGGCGCTCCAAGAGGGTGTCAGTGAGTGCCTCCCGGAGTGCCGGGGAAGGGACTGGAAGTTGGTGGGGGAGGAATGGCCAAAGGGACTTGGCAGACTGCCTGGAGGCAGCCTAGGTGAGAAACCTGGAACCCTCAGCTTCTCGTTCAGTGATCTTAGGCAAGTGACTTTCCCTCCCTATGTCTTGGTTTCCTCATCTGTAAAATGAGGTTAGTAGCAGCACCTCCCTCATAGAAGGGGTCTGATAATATAGTAACATAAGATGAAACAGTATCTGACACATGGGACACACCCAATAAATATTAGCTATTATTTATAATAACATCTATAACTGTTTTCACACGAAGGAGGCAGTCATGCGTTGCTTTAAATTTTTATTTAAAGATGAATCAAAGAGCTAGGAGCAGGACTCGGAGCTAAACTGGGCCGCCGAGCGAGGTGATCTCATTTCGCCCCGGCTCTTTCACAGCACTTATCACACTTTGTGATTTTGTATCTGTGGGGCTGTTGGAATCCACGGCCACCGCTTGCACTGGGTTAATTCCCTGCTTGCTCCCCAGATCAGGCTTGGGGCTTGGCACGTAGTAGGTGCTTACTTTTTTCTGAAGGGTCTCTGGCTGCGGATCGAGTGGACTTCCCGCCTCACCCCCAGCGCCCGTCTAGAGCAGGAGTAGGTGAGCGAAGGCCCTTAGGAGCCTCTTACCTCTGCTGCTGGTTGAATTTGCACCGGCACCTTCTGCCTGTGGCGGGGGTGGGGGACAAGGCTGAGATTCCACTCCAGGCTGGCACCGCGTGGCGCTCTAGCCCGAACTCTCCCGCGCGGGGGGCGGAGCCTCGCGGGCGGGGCGGGGCCCGAACGGGGGGGCGGGGCCGAGGACGCGGATAGGGACCGGGCTGGAGGCGGGGGAGGGAGGACAAGGCGGGGCTGGGGCTGAAACGCAGATGCGGGGGCTACATACTCAGAATGATGAGGATCCCCAGGATGAAGAGGATCCCGGCAATGATGAGGCCCCCTATCCGCAGGGACTGGTAGTCTGTGGGCAGCAGGGAGGAGGGTGAGGGCAGGAGGGAAGCATGGGGAGGTGGAGGCAAACAGGAAGGATGGGGAGGGGAGAAGGGAAATCAGTGAGAGGAGGGCGCCGACGAAGGCGGCGGGTCAGGGAGAGGAGAGGGGGGAAGAGAGGAGACCAGGGAGCAGGGGAGGGTGACGGACAGGACGCGGGGACGGGCTGCGGCAGGGCCGGAGACACTGAGAGGTGGAGGGAGAGGGAGGATCGGCGGGACAGGCGTCCAGTGGTGAGACACGTACAGAGAGACAGTGAGAAACACGCAAGGGGAGATGAAGACGGAAAGAGTCGGAGACCCACATCAAGGGGGAGAGGAGAATGGCAGACATAAGCCCTGAGAGTTGGAGGGGAAATGAGGACAGCGCAGGCAAACCCAGGCCCTCTGCCCTCCCAGATCCCAGGACGGATGCCCTCCTCCCTCACCGTAGGTGAATGGGTCATGTTCCTGTGGAGCTTCTGGAAAGAAAGAAATCAGGGGTAGGATGCTCCCTAGGGCCCTACGGAGGGACACAAAGAGAACCTTTGGGGGCTTTACCTTCCCGGCTGAGAGTCTGGGCAGTCTGCCCACCCTCCCTGGGTCTCAGCTGCCCTCTCTGCACTGCCCTGGGGGCACAGTGGGCACCCAATTGGCCCAGTTCCTGGTCTCATCTCAGTTTGTCTATGGTTCCATATTCATGGGGAGCAGGCCTCCATCCTGCCCTCCAACTTTTCCTAAATTGAGACATCCTGTCCCCTCTCCCAAATGCCAGCCTGTGACTGGAGCCCATGTAAGATCCTCCATTTCCTGGTGCCCCAACTGACCGTTTGGGGTAGAGTCTCCAGCATGGTTGTCCTGAAGGGTTTTCCCTCGCCCTGTCTCCCTGGGGCTGAGGTAGGTAGTGGGCTGCCTCCCCCAGACTCACCTGCTTTGGCCTCGATGAGACCCACACAGAGAACCAAGATGTGACCAAGAGATGCCATTGTCCTGGGGAACACCAAGAGTCAAGAAACGGGCACTCTCTTACTCCCACTATTGGGGTCTGAACCCAAGGGGTTAAGTAAGAGGCAGTCCAGGTCCTTAATTCCAAAAAACATCCGTCATCCATCTTGGCCACCCTGAGAAACAGGGACATCCTGTGTGCTTCACAGGGACACAGCATCACCAAAACAACCCACTACCCAGTGAGGGTCATACTGCAACACAACACAGGAAACGCAAGGGTGAGGCACACGGCCTGTGGGTCTTCTGCAGGCTGGGGCCTCCCCACAACAGGCCCCAGATTCCCCAGACCTACCCTGGCAGGAGGAGCAGAAGGCCTCGGCCCCACCCCAGTGGAGAAGCAGACACCCTGTAAGGGATGCAGCAGCCAGGACGCACCAGGGGCCCACCTGCACACCGCGGGCTTGCTGTGTCCCTGCCCTCGGCCGCTGGCCCCGCTCTCTGCCTGACCCTGGGTATAAATATCTCCCACTTCACCCTGGAGGAATTTGCCTCTTACAGGCCACCATGGCAACAGCCTTCCTTCCCCCACTCGGGGGTCACGCACAGCCCTGCTGGGTGAAGCTGGGCTACCACATTGCCACGGGCTGCCCCCATGGGAAAGACCACCCTTGTCTCCTAGAAGTGATGAGAACAGGGGAAAACAGCCCCTCCGCCTGCCTCCGGATGACTTCTTTCACAAGCTGACGACACCAGGCGAGTGACATGAGGCCCAGGTCAGTGGAACGGAGACAGAAGGCAGATGCCAGGGTCAGGAACACACACACTCACACTTGAATGTGCAGCGGGGCTGGAACGGAGACAACGCCCACTCCCCAAACTTCTGGATGGAACAGAACATGGGGCGGAAACAGTCAGACACACATTAGCCCTCATCTGAGCCTCCAGTGCCCCCAAACAGTGACGCAGCCTGAGCTACACATGTGAGTGTCCAAAACTCACACCCAGCCAGGGTGCACACGCAGCGGCAGGAGTTGCAGCCACACTCCCACCCCTGGGGGAACCCCAGTGTCCCAACCACACTCCCTTCCGCCTGGGTCTGGCCTGCCTGGGAAGCCATGGGCTGGCCACTCCTGCTCCCAAAATAGGTGGCCCAGCCAAGTGAGGGCTGAGGCCTGGAGGGGAGGGGCGGGGGACGCTCACCCCAATCAGGCTGTCCCCTGCCGAAAGAAGGCCCCCAAACGTTCGGCTGTGCCCAGGGTGAGCACTTTGGACCCCCTGGCCCAGAGCTGGACGCGCCGCCCTCAGCAGTCTCCCCTCCCAGCTCAACCCCACCCTTGCCCTCCCCAGCCAGCAGCTGTAACTGGAGCCGGGGCTGGAGGGGGGCCAGGGGGCGGCCCCCAGCCCAGACCGCCCTGGCCCGCTAGGTTAACTCTCTCAGCTCAGATGGAGGAGCAGTAGGCAGCTATCAGTGGGGGAAAGCTGGGGCGAGGAGGTGCTGGCAGGGAGGACTGGATCACAGACACACTCATGCATGCGCATATGCACGTGATAGCTTCTGAGCTGGGGTGGGACAATGGGTGTCAATGATTTTCTGCACTGCCCCCTGGGAATTGGGCCCAGCTGGGGCCTAAGGTCACCCAGCCTGAGTGCTTAGGAGCCCACTGCCCCCTGACCCCAGTGTTCTGAGGAACCCTGGTCAGTACTACTGGGCTGTTCTGGGGGCATTTCAGAGTGTGTGTTATACTGTCTGATGGTAAGTGAGGTCCCCCCGGGGTGCACACTACACACACACAAAACCAAGACCCAGATAAACTGGCACAAAATCAGACAAATATATGTTTGTACATAATACAAACACAGAAGCAGACACACACAGAATAACAGAGCCATAGAGAAACCCAAACACACACAATCAGCATTCTTACACAATCTCAGAGATGTGAAGGCCCTCAAGCTGTGTACATATGCACACAGACAAATGGCCGTGTTTACAGGGGCACACAGGAGGCAGAAGCACTGTCAAGGACACAGCCATACAACCACCCGCTCTTACATATAATCACAAAAACAGATACACACATACCTGTGTTTACACCCTCATGTGTAAGCAAAGGGCACATGGCTGGCCACACAGTCACACTCACACAGGCCCAGACACTTGTGTTCAGATACTAGGAAATAGCACCAAACATGCCTTGATGTCTTTAATCCCAAACCTCCCCTTTCCTGAGCACCTGTGGCTCCAAGATCCCTGGAGGATAGCACACCTCTTGGGCGACCAAACTCACAGGCTCTGGTAACAGAGAAACCTGGGGTCAGGTCTGGGCTCTGCCAATCCTGGTTGTGTGACCTCGAACAGCCCATCTGACTGCTTTGTGCCTCAGTTTCCAATCTGGTAAAGTGGAGAAATCAGTAAGGTCGTATGTACAACCCCAGGCCGGGCTTCAAAGTCTCTGAGACTGACAGTATCTTATGACTAGCTCCATTTTAGAGATAAGCAAACCAAGTTATAGCAGAGAGGAACTATGTCCCCCTTGTTGTTAAAGATGGAAACTGCCCCCACCCGGGAAGAGACCTGGATGACACAGGGCTCTGCAGGACAGTCAGCAGAGATGGCCATGTGCACGCTCAGGCCTAGGCATGGCTCTGACACACACATGTGTGCTTGGGGCCTCAGTGGACCAGGAGGCCTCAAGTTTCCCTCATCCAGCTCTGTCTGAGCCTCTGCCCCTCATGGCCCTGTACCCCAAGTCACCAGCAGCCCCTGGTCAATGATGACCCTGATGGCTATGCAGCACTGGAGAGGGTGACGTAGGAGCAAGGGGGTCAAGCAGGGAGGGGCACCGGGGCAGCTCCAGCCAGCCTTCCACTCCCTTCCCCACAGGGCCAACTGCTCTAGCTGAGTGGTTCAGCCACTCTCGCTGGGTGATGTTGGGCAAATGACTCAACCTCTCTATGGCTCGGTTTCTCCTTCTATGAAATGGAGATAATAACAGTATTCACCTCAGAGGGTGGTTGGGACAATCACCTGAAATGATCCATGGAAAACATTTGGAAGAAAGCCTGATGCACAAGAGGTGACACCAACCACAGAAAAGTCAGCCATCCTCATCAACACTGTAGTCGTCCTTCTTACGGTAAACAGGAGTGAGATCCCTGTGGGGCGGGGCACTCCGTGAGTAGGGATTTAGGGCTGCTTGTGTCCCTGGCACAAAGTTCTTTATGTTTTCAAAAACCCTGTGAAGAAAACCATCCCCACTGTACAGCTGGGGTGACCAGTACCTGTGGGGCCTTCCTCAAATCACAGCTGTGCAGGGGCAAGACAAGCATTTGGGTTGAGTCTCCCCCCATGCCTGCGACCACTGCAGGGTGCCCACCCTGCACTGAACCCCAATCAGGGGGCGTTGCCTCCCTCATCTCACTGAGTGCTCTACGCACCTGGGAAGTGGGTGTCACGGCTGCACCACTGACATATGGGAACACTGAGGATCAGGGGGGTCAAAGAGCAGCCTGGGACACACAGCACTGGGCCTGGAACCCAGCTCTGTATGACCCTGCCTGAGTTGGTGCTACTAAGCCCCTTGCCCTCCGAGCCTTCTGGGTGTGTGTGGCAGTGGTGAGAAAGGCTGTGTTTTCCTCAGCGGCAGAGGAGCATGGTTAGGTTTAGATCTGTCCAGCGTCATGGAACAGACTGTTTCACAGTCTAGTGCCTCATTTTCCCCATCTGTAAGGTGGGCGTTAGTAATACCACCTACCTCACAGGGTTGTCGTGAGAACTGAGTAAATTCATATAAAGACTGGCACACAGTAAGTGTTCAGTGAGTATTATTATTACTATTTCAAGTTTGATAACAAGCATCATTTGCTTCTCTTTTTTGATGGACAGACTCTAATCAAATTGCTAAAAGCTTAGTCCAAATGAAAACAACCAGTATCCATGAGTTCTGATCTCCAAGGAAAGTGCAAAATCTCGCAGGGAGGACCTGGAGCTGACTTCCTGGGCTTGAGTCCTGGCTCTGCCCCAGCTGGGTGGCGTACATTGCAAATTCACCTGTCTCCTCAGTATCTCCATCTATGAAAGTCACATAATAGGATCAACTTCAGAGGGCTGTGGTGGGTCAGAATGAGCTAGCTGATCCATGAACGTTTAGAATAGGGCCTCGTACTGAAGCAGAGCTGAGGAGGAGGGAGGCATTATCGCCTACATTTTTCCCTTGAGTTGGGCCCCTACCCCCAGAGGGTGGTTAGGGGTTAATGTGGGACAGGCAAGCAAGGCTGTGGGCTTGGGGCAGGGCAGGTGCCCTGCCGCGTGTGGCCACCAGAGGGAGCAGCTGGCCCTGCGCTGGCCCCTCCGGGCCTCGGTGACAGCCCCGCCACGCCCTCCCGGAGCTGGGCGGGGGCCTGGCTGGGCGTGGCCCCCAGGGGTGTCCTCCCACCCCCCTCCTTCCCGCTGAGCCGTCCGGTCCCCACCCTGGTGGCATCCTCTTCAGACTCCCAGAGTTGGGGGGGGTTGGGGAATCTGGGGAGGGGGCTGGCTGGGCGTGGCCACGGCGGCTCCTGCCCCTGCGGCCCCTCCCCTCCCTGGGGCCACCGGTTCCTTCCCGAGGCTGCTCTTCCTACGGCCTCTGACCCCTCCTTCTCACCCTAGTTTGCCGGGGGCACCCGGTGCCCAGCGAGTCCCTTTCCCAAACCCCCTGGGAGAAGGGGCGTGGGAGGAGGGGAAGAGAGTTACAAGGAGCTGCAAAGGGGGTGGTGTGGTAGGAAGAGGAGAAATAAAGACACCAGACAGAGGAACACACACACACACACACACACAGGCCAACTGAGACTGAGACACAGAGACACAGAGACAGAGAGACAGAGACCAACTCACTGAGTCAGAAATACAAGAGAGGCACAAAGACAGAAGAGAAATAAACAGAAAATTGGACACCAGAGAGACACAGGAAGGACAGACTGAAAGGGAGACAGAGGGGAGAGAGAAGCCAGGGCAGAGCGTGCCAGCTGGCGGGATGGAGGGTCGCCTGGCCTGGGAGAGGTAGTGGCCCCGGCCTGGGCCGAGCTGTGCGGGGGGCCGAGCAAGCTGGGGCCTCGGGGGGGTGGGGGAATGGGAGGGGTGGCTCTGGTCCTGCTGCTGCTGGTGGGAGCAGGGGCGGGTGTGGCCTGGAGACCCCCAAAGGGGAAGTGTCCTCTGAGCTGCTCCTGCTCCAAAGACACTGCCCTGTGTGAGGGCTCCCTGGACCTGCCTGAGAGCTTCTCCCCAACCCTGCTGTCACTGTGAGTGTCAGGCCTCGGAGGGCCTGAGGGTGGGGCTTGGAGCCCTGGGGCCCCAGGGCTGGGGGGGCAGGGTACCAGTTCTCCAAAGAAATAGGAGCCCTCCAGGATCTTGGGAGGTGGGCAGCAAAGAATGTCGGGATGCCTGAAAGGGGGCTGCAGGGATTTGGAAGGAATGCCAAAGAGCAGGGGTGGCGCTGAGGGCCCAGGAAGAGGGTTAGCCAGCCGTGGGTTGAGGACCACCAGGATCCTTGCCAAGCAAAGCGTGCAAACACCTGTCTCCCCTGGGATGTAGGGTCAGGGTCTGGGGTCTCCGCAGACAGGAGGTGGCTCTGGGATGGGATTGGAGCACTGGAGTGGTTTTCTTCTCAACCCCCATCGACATGTCCCCAGCTCACTCGTTCGGACAGGAGTCACCCAGCTGAAGGCCGGCAGCTTCCAGAGGGTCCCCACGCTGCACCTGCTGTGAGTAGGGCCCAGCAAAGCCGGCGACATGCCCGAGGGAGTGGGGGCTCATGCACAGGCACATGGGGCGTGCACATGTATGTGCAGGTGTGTGACTGTGAAAGCAGCTGTGTTGCGCACATACTCACATGATGTGCTACCGCCCGCCGCGGGAGCCAAGGTTACAAGGTCAGGTGGGGGCAGCAACTCCAGAAACATTTCTTCCTTGCTCCCTCACCAGCCTCTTCACGTCCAACTCCTTCTCCGTGATCGAGGACGATGCCTTTGCTGGCCTGTCCCACCTGCAGTACCTGTAAGTGTGGCCGTGGGTGGGGGAGGAGCGGTGGGGAGGCATGGGAGAGGAAGACGGGCCCTCCATGGCTCCCAGAGCAAAGGGAGGCAGGGGCTGGTGGCCCTGGAAAGGAAGTGTCTGGTACCCACCGGAGGGGCAAGAAGACTGGCCTCTTGGGGGGGCTCAAGGTGCCTGCTCGGCTGTGGAGTCCCAGCCTGCTCGCCTCACCTCTTTGTGCTTCAAGATCCACAAAGGGCCTGGATATCCCAAGACTGTTTCTGGTCCCACTTCACTTACGGGAACCTGGGGAGAGTGCAAAGAGGCCAGAGACGGGAAATGTTTCAAATTAACAAAGAGCTCTGAGTTAAGTGGCAGTGGTAGCAATGGTGGTGGAAATGAAACAACAGTGTGCGGTGGTGGTGACAGTAGGATCGTGCTGTCAGTGGTGTTGATTTGGTGTTGATGGTAATGGTGGTAGCGGTCCTGTTCCTGCTTCTCACAGAAGGGGTGGAGTTATTGAAGATGACAGTGTGGGGATGAAGTTGGTGCCAACGGTGGACGCATTAGTGTTGGGGTTGTGGGCACTGGTAATTACAGTATTGGTGACGCTGCTGGTTCTGGCCAAGGGTAGATGCGGATGCTGGTGTCATATAATGGCCGTGTTGCTGTGACTGGATTTGGTGGCCATGGTGGGGGTGCTGGCACATGGAAGTTGTGGCAGTACTGGTGCTGGTGAAGACATGGGCACTGGGATTATGCTGGTGGTGTCAGTGCTGGCAACACTAGTGTTAGTCCGTTGCTTTGGAAAATGGTGGCCATGCTGGCGATGATGGTGGCAGTCATTTTGGCACTGATCTTGAAGGCTGTTGTGTTACATGCTTATCGGTGCTGCTGGGGTAAGGTTTGGTGAGGAGGCATTGGCATTGGTGTTGGTGGGAGTGGGTGGTGACCATGGGGTGGTGTGGGTGACAATGGCAGTTACCGGCACTAGGGATGATGACAGTGGTAGAGGCACGGGTGTTGGTCATAATGGAGGATGGTGAGTATTGGTGGAGATGTTAGTGCTAGTGCTGGTGTGGGTGATTCTGGGGACAGTGGTGAGGCTGATGTCACCATAGGGTTGGGTTCCTGGCTCCGGGACTGTAAGCTGCGACCTGGTGAGGAGAGTTCCTGAGAAGGCCTCTCTTGGGATCATGCAAGGTGTGGGGGGTTCTGGCAGCAATGGCGTCCATGGGGTGATCCCCCCAAGCACCGAAGGGCCACAGCAGGAAGCTGACAGCCTCCCCCTCACACCCCCTTCCCTTCACAGCTTCATCGAGGACAATGAGATCGGCTCCATCTCTAAGAACGCTCTCAGAGGACTTCGCTCACTCACCCACCTGTGCGTGCCCCTAAGGCTCACCCCCACTGCACCAGCCTGCCCTGACAGGTGCCCCACTGCCCATCACCCAGAGACACAGGTGCTGGCAGCTGCTAATGGTTCCTCCTCTGCTCCCTCCACCAGGAGCCTGGCCAATAACCATCTTGAGACCCTCCCCAGATTCCTGTTCCGAGGCCTGGAGACCCTGACTCATGTGTGAGGCTTAAGGGGACTGGGGGGCAGGTAACTGGGGACCACTTGAGAGGGGAGGGCTATCTGTGCCCACTTTTGTTGGCACAATGAATATGGCAGCAGTGGTTCTTACATATTTGCATAACACCTGTGGGACCCCATCCTGAATGCTTGCCTGGGGAGGGGACAGGGAGTGTGACCTCTTGGGGGGAGTGGAAGCCACGTCGATGCCCCACCCCGGCTTCTTGCCCCAGGGACCTCCGCGGGAACCCGTTCCAGTGTGACTGCCGTGTCCTCTGGCTGCTGCAGTGGATGCCCACCGTGAATGCCAGCGTGGGGACCGGGGCCTGTGCTGGCCCTGCTGCCCTGGCCCACATGCAGCTCCGCCACCTCGACCCCAAGATGTTCAAGTGCAGAGCCATAGGTGGGGGCTTTCCTGGCAGGGTGGGAGGGACAGCAGGGGCTCCCAGAAGAAGGCAGGAGATCAGGGGAATGGCTGCTGGGGCTGTGGCGCCCCCCTCCTTCCCTGCTCTGCCACGGCCTGGCAAGCGGCGTCACCTCCCTGAGCCTCAGGTTCCCCATCTGTAAAACTAAAGTAATAAACGGTGACATAGGATTGCAGTGAAGATTCAGCAATGCAGCCACACCTGATTTGGCTCAGGGCCTTATAAATATGTTCACTCTCATGGTTATTAATACAAAAATGACCATTTTTAAAACACTTCCTATTATCATTTTGCTAGTCCATAAATATATTTTGGTACCTTTATAGGTACTGGGCAGTGCAGAGAACATAGCAGTGATGAGACAGTCCCAGGTCTTGCCCTCACCGAGCAAAGGCAGAAAGTGATCGCCCAGCGGGCTCAGGGCCAGGATGGGGGAAGCCTACGGAGCTGCAGGAGCCCAGAGCTAGAACAAGGGCCAGACACAGAGGAGGGCCAGGAAGGGCTTCCTGAAGGTGTGGACATCTGAGGTCAAATCTGGAGGCTATTAATGTAATAAGAAGAGTTATTAAGAACTGTCTATATATGTAATAGTTATTAGCTAAGTGGAAGACATATCTTTAGTATGTGGGACTCATAGAACAAGAACATTTAACTTAGTGGTCACTCTGTATTCAGTAATTTAACAAACATTCACTGAGATCCACACCACATTCACTGTGGTGACCAAGATAGCCCTGGGCCCTGGCCTCACAGTCCTGGGGGTGGGGAGACAGATATTAAATAAACCATTGCACAAATAGATGCATGCTACACATTGTGATAAACATAGAAAGTGGTGAGGAAGATTACGGGGTGGGGAGTCCTACCTCACCTGGGGTATCAAAGAAGTCTTCTCTGAAGAGGTGTCATTAGATCTGGATTCAGCTAAGTGAAGTACAGAGGGAAGGGTGCTCTAGAGAGAGGGATCAGCATGTGCAATGGCCCTGAGGCAACATAGAGCTTGTCCTGTTTGAGGATCAAAGGCAGGCAGTTCTGACATGGGGGAGTGACTAAAGGAAAGGACACAGATGAGACTGAAGGTAGCAGAAGCCTTATTGTGCAGGACTTTGAAAGCTACAGAGAGGAGAGTGGGCTTTATTGAAGGACATTTTTAAAAGATCCGACTTTGTGGGGGCATCCTTGGTGGTTTGGCTTATTGCTTCAACCTTGGCACCAAGAAACAGGGCCTGGCATGTACAATGAAATATTATAACCTGGAGCTGACTGCCTGGCTCCACCACCTCCACACTGGGCCACCTCAGTACCATGTTACCGTAAAAGCTAAGATGCTACAGCACAAAATACCATGAGTTAAAGAAGACATAGGGTCTGACGTGAGCAGTATAGGCAGGTAGGGCAGGCCCTGGGTGTTGTCTTGCTTTTCATGGTTGAATCCAAGACATGGCACATCCATCTGCCAGTTCACGGGGAGAAGGGGAAGGAGATCCCATCTAGGCCAAGCCACCTCCATGCAGCGAGGTGGGCATTATGCCCATCACACTGTTCTTTTCCCATTGGGGACTTGGTCTGGACATGGGGGGTGCTGCTGGGATAATGCAGCCTCTGGCTGGGCAGCTCCAGTCCTATTTCATGAGGGATGGGAAGGATGGATTTTGCTGGACAACTGGCTGCCTATACCTCTTAGCCTTAGTTTCCTCATTGCAAATTGGATATAATAACCTCATAGGGATCTTGCAAAGTTAAATGGGTTAATAAATACTAATATTAACAAATATTCGAACAGTTGTTGTTCCTAAGCAATTATTTGATGATGCCATGCAGCTTAGAAAATTAAGTACTACCATGTTGTTGGGAGTTACTTCATCTACAGACAAAGAGATTCTACTATCCGTCCCTCTGAGGTGGACGCCATGAAGGTCCTCATTTCAGAGGTGTGCAAACTGAGGCTCAGCTATAAGGACCCTTGGGGTCCCCCAGGCCTGCCTGACTCTTTCCTGCTACCCCCAGAGCTGTCCTGGTTCCAGACAGTTGGGGAGTCAGCTCTGGGGGTGGAGACTTTCTCCTACCAAGGAGAGCCTCACATCATCCTGGCTCAGCCCTTTGCAGGCCGCTGCCTGATCCTCGCCTGGGACTACAGCCTGCAGCGTTTCCGGCCTGAGGAAGAGCTGTCAGGTGAGGTCTCCTTGCCTCCTCCCACACGCCCAGTGGCCTGCCTGGCGGGCCTGACCTGCCCTCCTGTTCCCTGACTCCCCCACAGCGCCCTCAGTGGTGTCCTGCAAGCCGCTGGTGCTGGGCCTGCGCTTCTTTGTGCTGGCTGCTCGCCTGTGGGGAGGCTCCCAGCTGTGGGCCCGGCCCAGCCCCGACCTGCGGCTGGCCCCGATGCAGGCTCTGGCCCCGCAGCGGCTGCTGCGGCCCAATGACGCCGAGCTCCTGTGGCTGGATGGGCAGCCCTGCTTCGTGGTGGCTGATGCCTCCAAGGCAGGCAGCACCACACTGCTGTGCCGTGACGGGCCAGGCTTTTACCCGCGCCAGAGCCTGCACCCCTGGCACCGGGACACAGACGCCGAGGCGCTTGAATTGGATGGCCGGCCCCATCTGCTGCTGGCCTCCGTCTCGCAGCGGCCCGTGCTCTTCCACTGGTTTGGGGGCCACTTCGAGAGGCGCACGGACATCCCCGAGGCTGAGGACGTCTATGCCACACGCCACTTCCAGGCTGGTGGGGATGTGTTCCTGTGCCTGACACGCTACATCGGGGACTCCATGGTGAGGCTGGGTGCAGTCAGGTGGGGCAGGCAGTGGAGACTACTCCCAGCCAGGGCTGGTTTTTCAGTGCTGACCGCACTTTGCTCACCAGCCTCTAAACTCTGACCCAGCCTCACAGGCTGACCTTCACACTTCAACAACACCTAACATACTGATATTTGATCTCTGATCCTATCCCAGCACTGACTCCAAGACTGTGACCCTTCAAGGCTGGCTGACCCTAAACCGCTCCCATCCCTCAACACTGACACCAGCCCCAAGATTCTGACTCTACCCCCAAACCCTCATTCTATGACTCTGGCACATTCTAGGACTTACATTTGACCACACTCTGAACCCCCAAGGCTGACAGCCCACCCACTCCCGCACTCTCTTTCTAGAGTGAGGTGTGTTAGGGGAAGCGCTCTGAGCCTTGACGGCAATGATCTGACTCAGGCCTTCACGGGGGCTTCGTATAGAGAGCTGACTGTAGGCACAGGGAGGGGAGCAGGGAGACCAGGGAGGAGACTGCTGTGAGTTTGGGGACCTATAGGCCTCTGCTTCCAAGCTGGTCCAAGTCCTCTGAAGCCTAGAGGACCATCAGCCCTATGGATCCCAAGCCCTAAGCAGCAGTCACACTTTGCAGGTCATGCGCTGGGATGGCTCCATGTTCCGGCCGCTGCAGCAACTTCCCTCGCGGGGTGCCCACGTCTTTCAGCCACTGCTTATTGCCAAGGACCAGCTGGCTATCCTGGGCAGTGACTTTGCATTCAGCCAGGTCTTCCGTCTTGAGCCTGACAAGGGGCTCCTGGAGCCGCTGCAGGAGCTGGGGCCCCCAGCCTTGGTGGCCCCCCGTGCCTTCGCTCACATCACCATGGCGGGCAGACGCTTCCTCTTTGCAGCTTGCTTCAAGGGCCCCACACAGATCTACCAGCATCATGAGTTAGACCTAAGTGCCTGAGACGACCGTGGACACAGCTGCCGTGTGGAGTCCTAGTCTTCTGGACATCCCCCTGTCTGGACTCCTGGCCATACTTGGGGTGAAGTCTGCTCCTGGGAGATACTGACCACAGGCCAAGTTTAAGGCAAGAGCTGCACTTTCAGTCTTAAGCAACATCTTTGCTGGGGCTCAGATACCTGCCCACCAAGCGTGACTTAGGGGCTCAGGCTAGGGCACTACAGGGAGCCGGAATACAGAAGTCATAGTGGGGGCAATGTGCAGAGCTCCATGAGGTCTGGAAGCACCCCTCTCAACCCAGTCCCACCCCTCCTGCTCCCTGTGAAGTACAGAAGAGACAGCTTCCTTCTTCCCTCTAAACTCAATTCCACCAATCGCTTTTTGTACCCTCCTCCACCACGTGACCAGTCGCTGGGCGGTGTTCCCTGCAGGGCTTACTAACTTCCTTTGCTGCTTGGGCGAGTGCCTGTTGCGGAGGGGGAAGCCTAGCATGCCATCCGTTTGCGCGTGCGCGGGGGTCGGAAAAGCAGAACCTTTTTGCAGGGACCCTCCCCAGTGAGTGACAGGAGCAAAGACGGAAAGTGTATGAGCTCAATAAATGTGCTGTGCACTCGCCCCACTCGTTGTTGTGGGGTCATTGGTAAAGGGTGTCCCCTGAGTGGCTTGGGGGAGGGGAGCAGTGATGTCCCAGAAGCAGTACGGTGGAGGGAACAGGTTCCAGAGTGCATTTTGGCTGCCCCTGGTGAGCTTTGGCGAAGTCTCTAAGGACAGTGAGCTCATGATTATGGGACTTTATGGGATGTTTAAGGGATATAAGGGCATTACTAGGGGACAGGTCACAGGTTTATTGTGGGTGTCTTGAGGTCATGCCTTAGGGCACTGTAAGGCATATAATACAAGTATTACAGTATACCCTGTAATACTTACTGGGTATTTTGGGGGTATTTTGAAGGGTTTCAGGAATTTTATGGTTTGGCTCTTGGGGACCTAGTGTAGGGCTAAGGGAGTTTGGGGCTCCTCAGAGATTTTCACACCGTATGACCATTTTCTATTATTAGGAGTATCCTGGGAAATTATTTAAAGGTCTCACAGGGACATTTGGGTATTAGAAAGGTCTTCCTAATAAAGTGGAGTCTCAGGGGTGAGTGGAGGGTCGTAGTGGTCTTACTATTAAAATCATAAGCTATCTGGGTACTCATGTCATGGTAGGATGATCCCACACCCCAGTTTTCCTGGGATGGTCCCAGTGTCTACCCGAGTGTCCAGCATTCCATCTGGTTAGAGCTCACTTTTGGTCCCAAAAGTGCCCCCATTTGGCTACTAGAAAATTTTGAATTGTGCATGTCGCTCTCATGGCCATAGAGGCTGGAAGTGGACCCCATGCCATTCACCAGGTATGATAGGCCTTTGGGCTTTTCCCAGCAAGGGATTCAGCTACCAGCATCTATGCCAGCCCCCGGTGTGTGTCCGCCTTCTCCTGGCTCCCCAAAGCCCACCCCAGCACACACAGAGGGCATCTTGAGGCTACTTGGGTAGGAGGCAAGATCATTTTAGATTGAAAGTGGAACAAAAAGATGCCTCCCGTGAGAGCCGTGGCGAAGCCCTGGCAAGGCAGGCTGAGGAGAGAAGGGGGAATTCCATCTTGGAGTCCAGGGTCCTTTGCAGAGCCAGGGCTTGGAGAAAGAGAGAGGCCTCTGTGCCCTTCCACCTGATCTGTCCTCAGCAGTTATGGGTAGAGCCTGGGAGAGGTGATGGGGTCAGCCATGAGAGAGAGCCAAATTCTTTCTCCCCAGAGCATGTTTGCATGCACACTTGTGTGCACACACATACACCTTACATTCTGTGCTCCCCTCAGCCCCGACCCGTCCCTGTATTACCTGGAGTGATGAGAGGTGGCGAATCCCCTGGCCGGTGGCTAGGGAAAGAAAAGTGATGAGACCAGGGTCCACCCCATTTGTCCTCTGCCTCAGGCCACTTGCTCATACACAACTTCCTGATAATTTTTTCCATCATTGGGTTGGACCAACCCAGGGAACAAAGGTTTTCAGAATCTGGGGCCCTCTGAGGATTATTGGCTCTGAAGAATAAATCTGGGAAACCTTAGTGGCTAACTGGTTCACCCCTGAAAGGTGTCTGCCTAGCATGAGACAGGCATGCTAGGAACCTGTCTTACCTGGGCTTCTGGCCAAACTTGCATTTGCATTTCCCACCTGTCCAGGGGAAGGGGGCTGGTTGGAGGAAGGAACCCACAGCCCTGCCCTGCGCATGCCCCCGCCAGCCCCTCCACTTACTCATGAGGACGATGAAGCCGAAGGTGCAGAGAACTGCTGCACAGATAAGCCCCCCGACCCGGAGGCTGTGCCAGTCTAGGAGAAACCCAGAGGGGCTCTCAGTGCCCGCCTGCATCTGCCCCATCCAAACCCCAACCACTCAGCAAATAGGCATTGGGTACCTGTGATATAGCAGTGGAGAAAACAGACAGACCCCTAGCCCTCCTGTGCTCACATTCTGGTTCACACATGAGCAAACGACAAGAGGTTTCACGGAGGGTCAGGTGGAGATAAGCAGTCTGAAGACAAATAAGCAGGACCAGTGGACAGAAAGTCAGAGGGTGGCTCTTTGAGGGACAGTAGTCAGGGAAGGCCTCTTGGAGGGGCCACATTTGAGCAGAGACCTGGGGGGGTGAGGGAGGGAGCCATGGGGCTATCTGGAAGGAAGCATTCCAGGCAGAGGGATCGGAAGGTACCGAGTTCCAGAGGCTCGGAGTGTGTCTACTGTGTCTCCGCACAGCAGAGAGGCCAGCGGGCCAGAGCAGAACTAGTGAGGAGGAGTGGGAAGAGTGGGGACAGAGGAGCAACGGGAGCAGATCGCATGGCCGCAGGAGCACTTGGGCCAAATAGCTCACCTCCTCCAGGCAGTCTTCTCAAGTCAGGCCTTCTCTAGCGGCTGATTTGAACCATAACAGCAGCGTCTTGTGAACTGTCCTGCCTTCCTGTGTGTGTCTGACTACCTTGCCGGAAGAGTATCTACCCGAGGACCAGGCTGGCACTCGTTCCCTAATCCTTTGTGTCCACTGTGCAATGTCCCGACCCAGACCCTTCCTGTCCTCACCCTGTTTCACCCGCATCAGACCCTCACCCCACCCTGTGTGGGGCACTTGGCACAAAATAAGATGAGAGGGCAGGGTGGGGGAGGGGAGGGAGTGAAGGGAGCTCTCACCATAGTAGAAGGGACTGTTTTTATCTGTGAGGAAAGAAAAATGAACATGAAGCCAGGGCATGAATCCAGCTGGGAGGCAGGGGTCCCGGGGAAGAATCTGGGGGTGGGCTCTGGAAGGAGTCCAGCCTAACTCACCTTCTGGGTCATTGGCGGCCAGGGCAGGCAGGCCTGCGGGGAGAAGCATGGAAGGGGAGGAGATGGTGATGCTGGGGGGCCACAGAGCCTCAGGGGCTGCAGCTGGGGTCCCCCACAGGACAGTTCCCCACCTCCCAGGGGCACAGCCTTCCAGCCCCAAGCTAGCTGTCTCTGCATGTCCCATCTCAGAGATGTGGACTCCCCAACTCAGCCCCACACCTGCAAGCCACGCCAGCATTTTGCCTCCTGAAATAGGTTTAAATCGGTGGCTTTTGGCCGCCCTTGGGCCTAATGGTTCCAGACCCCTGGCTAATCCGCACCTCCTGCAGAAACAAAGCAGTGTTCTTGTCAAGATGACAGACGGTATCAGCTCCTTGGTCACTCTCAGAGCTCGTGTCCTGATTCTGCCACATCCACGCCTACCCCATACCCACTTCCTGGTGTTTGCTCACCATCCCCTTTAAAGCAACTTACTGATTAATTATAAACTTAATACACTTTATTTAAAAATGGAACTTTACATTCCTGGATGGAATACCAATCAAGGCCAATGTAACAGATAAAAACAAATACAATGAAAGCAAAGGACTTGCATTAAATTCTGGTTCAAAGCAGTGGGCTGCCTTGGCCAGGGATCTAATCTCTGTCCTTTGTTAAAGGGAGATTGATCATTTTTAATGATAATGAAAGCATGAACACCTAGTGCTTACCCTGTACCAGGCACTGTTCTAAGTCCTTTTCAAATACTAACTTGTTTAATCCTCACAACAAGTAGACTCTCTGTAAGTAGGTGCTATTATTGTCCTCATTTTTACAGATGGGGAAACTGAGGCACAAAGGGTTTTGGTAACTTGCTGCATAATCACTTAGCACCTGAGTCTTCTCAGTGTCATTGTGGAGACACCAAGGTGATGACTTTCTAGCTGTATGAACTGCTGCTGGAAGAGGTGTGGCCCTTGAAATCGCCAGGGGGACACTTCTTACCCTCAAGGAGATGCTATCCGGAGAGGCACCACCCCGCAGGGGAGGCAGAAAGTAAGAGAGAGAGGCGGGCAGGGCTTGGCCACTGTTCAGTGGAAGGGGTTCAGGGGAGAGGCAGTCCAGGGGGCAGACACTCACTTGCCAGGAAGATGAGCAGGCTCAGGACCACCTCTTGCATGTTGGATGGCTGGCCTGGGACCGGGGGTGGGAGAGTCAGCTTTAGTAGGGATGCAGGCCGAGTGCCTCTGGTTCCTAATGCCCTCCTACTGTGCTTCCCAACCAGGGTGCACTGCTTGCCCTGGGGCAGAAGGCTGGCAGAACTCACTGGGCTGAGAGATAAGGAGCGGTGGGGTGCACGGGGGGCTGGGTGAGAAACTCAGGTCTGATGTGGGAGCAGGGTACTCACCACGGGCAGGGGCACCACTAGAGGCTTTAAGGGAATTGCCCTAGCCACCAAATGAGAGAGGCATGGCCTGCTGTTGTCCCCATCATACAGATGGGGAAACCGAGGTTCTGAGAGGTGAACGTGGGTGCCCAGAGTCACCTTGCCAGGAAGCAGGATTTGAAACAAGCCTGGCTCTGCAGAGTTGCTGCTAACACAAGCCTCTCAGGGCCTCAGGGTGTTTTGGAAAGTGGGGTGTTGGGAGCCAGGTGGCAGGAGGCCCAGGCTCCTGGGAGTGTCTCCCATAGACAGCTCAGAGCCTGCCTGCCCTGCCCAGACCTCACAGACCTTGGGCTGGGCAGGGGCAGGGGACTGAGCTGTTCCTCAGGTGCTCGGGGCAGGCTGCAGGGAAGACAGACCTGGAGGCTGGGATGGGGGAGGAGGGCCACACTTGGAAGAAGGCTCAGCCTGGCTGCAGCCCCAGCCCCATCCTCCGTCCCTCCTGCACTCCATTTCTGCCCCTCCACCCATCCACCCCAGTCTCTGGTCCTGCCTCCCCCCAGGCTCAGCCGCTGCCCCTACCCCAACCCTTGCCAAGCTCCTCCTGGCAGCAAACACTTCCTCTCTCCCAGGTAGGCCTGCCTAGCATGAAGCGCACTTCTCATCCCCTTCCTGGTCGGGTGTGCGTCCATCCTGCCACCAGCCTGTGTGCCTGCCATAAGCTCCCAGTCTCTGTGTGCCCCCCTGCCCCTGTCCACCACCATACGCACTCCTTGTCAACATCTTGATAGCAAGAGCTAACATTTGCTGGCATCCACCCTGTGCTGGGCACTGGGTGCTAGGCACTGCCACATGACCTTGCTGTGTTCTCACTCCTTTAATCCTCAACCCGGAGTGATTGGTTATATCCTCCATTACACCAACAGCAAAACACACAGCCTCCCTCAGTCTGGTAAAAAGCCATCTGACGTTCCCAGCTGTGTCCCCGCGGAGGTGCCCGTCCACAGCTTGAGACAGTGCCCCAGTCCTCCATGTAACCCCCACCCCATTTCTGTTTCCTGCACATTCGCAGACTCCTCCACCTTCCTGCGCCCACCCCAGGTCCTGGGCATCCTCGTGGCCCCCTTGTTAAGCCTACATGCTGAACTCATAATTTTAGTTTGAAGCATTCATTTCATGCAGGAAGAGGTCCTGTAGCTTTGGGGAGCATTACTAAGGTATTTAAGACCCTTAAAATCGGGAGAGAGCTGGTGTGGGTGTGTGGGCAGGACAGCCCGGTGGTTCTGGGCATAGGTCTGTAGAACGACCACCCATTGTCTAAAGCTACCCTGTGAGGCTGTCACCCTGCAGTGCTGCTAATACTAGTAGTAAGAACTAGATATTATTGCGTGTTTCCCCCGCGCCAGCACTGTGCTCATCTCCTTGCGCTCACTCACACCTTTGCAGCTTGATGAAGTTGGCGCTATGATGATCCCACGTTGCTGTCGCAACCCTGCAACCCCTGTGAACTCAGTCCAATGCCCTATACCATCCCCTGGGACCCAGAGTTTCAGCTCTTACGCCTCTTTCGTGGGCTCCTCCAAGCCCGGTGGCCAGCGAGGACTCCCTGACTCCCCGTCCTCAGCATCCCAGCACAGGGGAGACTGATAGGGGGTCTCAGTGGTGCCGCAGACCCTGCACCACGGATGGGCTGCTGGGGGCCCGGGGCCTGGGCTCTGCCTTCACTTTCCCCATCAGGCGATTGTTGGGGCTGCTCCGGAGCTGACTGCAGCTGGTGTGAAAGCTTGGGAGGAAGATGGCTCTGCCCACCGCATCGGCTCTTTCCTGGCCCGGGAGGGCCCAACAGCAGTGCGAGGACTGCTTTCCCATCCGTTGCTCCATGAGAGTGGCTGGGCCCTTCAGCCATGTGCAGAACGATGCCCCACACCCCGAAATCTCCTACCCAATTCCCCTTTTACACCTTCCAGGGAACCACCACCCACTTTTCCCCAGAGGTCTCTAGGACCCACATATCCCCAATCCCTAGATGCCCCAAGTGCACCCAGTCACCTGCCATTCACTCTGATGCCCCCAAGCCAGCCCTGGCCCACCTAGATACCCCAACCCACCCAGGTACCCCTCTCTACCCTGTCTCCCCAGAAAACCCCAGTCCAGATGCTTCTGGTCTACTCAGACACCTCAGATCTACCCAGACACCCCAATCCCACTTGTGGGCCTTACCCTTACCCAGCCAGCTCACCCAGCCCCCCTGAGGGAATGATGGGGGTAGGACCACATTAGAGGAGAACACTTTCTCTCATCTCCCTCCCTTGAGGGGAAGTTTCTAGGGTCTTTTACTGAGAGCAGTGGGGGGAGGGGAAGGGATGGTTTGGGGACTGGGTCAAGTTGGAGGGAGGGGGCCCTGGCCGCTCACCTGTGTGGCTCCCCAGGTTGTGCGGAGGTTCCGGGAGAGAGTGGGGCTGCTAAGCTCAAGTCCTACCTTTATCTGCAGCTGCCACGCCCTAAGCAAACCCGGGCAGGTAGAGAACAATTCAGACTCCCTAAAGCTCAGGAGCTACTCACCCCATTCCTGCTCTTAAAGAGACAGCCCCCCCTCCTTCCTCAGTGACAGGAGAGATCCCTGGCCGCTCAAAGGTCAAGGCAGCCTCAGGTGAGGCAGAAGGAGAATAGGATGGGATGGAACTCTGCCCCTTAAATCGGGGGAGGGCGCTCTCTCCAGTCTCCTGCCCCTCAGAAAAGGACCTGCAAGGGGGAAGGTTGGGGGCTTCAACAGCAGAGCTTACGTCTGGTGGGGGGTGGGAAGTGATGGCTTGGTGTCATAACCTAATTTCTTTTACTTCAGTCCTGTGTTGTGCCTGGAGGAGGGATTGTGGAGATTATGGGAGATCTGAAGTCCCCTTCCAGGCCACTTGTCGCTGTTGACACAGTTTGAGGGTGAGCAGAAGATACTGATATGACAAGGTCATGAGGGGGCATGGGGGGTGCCTGGGGAGTAGGGGTGGGGGCCGCGTCTGCTGGACCTTAGACTATACCCTCTCCCCCATCGAGCTCTAGGGAGGCAAGAAACTGATTCCTAAGCACCAGACAGACCTTCCTAGCCCGGCGCCTTCTCAGGGGTGCTGGATGCCTGGGTCCAAGCAGTGGGTGTTGGCACAGGGGCTGCCTCCCACTCCGGATGAGGCCTCTGTGCAAGGTTCCCTTCCCCTCCCTCCTCCCTCTCCTGTTCCTCCTCCTCACGGCATTCCTTCTGGCTAGGGTCTGTGCAGGCCCCCACATCATCCTGGTTGGGGTGCCCCCTCCCCCCAATTCCGCCTTTTTAGACAGAGGGACTTTTGTCTGGGGGCTGGATGAAGAACAAGGCGCCTTTGAGTGGCTGGCGGAGGATTGGGGTCACGGGGAGGGGCAGGGCCAGGAAAGGGGTGGCTCTGCCCTGGCCACCAGCTGGACTCCAGGCGACCCCCAGCACCATCTCCAGGGTGGGGAAAAGGATCACAAGAGCCAGGCCAGGGAGAGGGTACTATGGGGAGTGTGCAGTGCAGGACAGGGAAGGTGGTTTCAAGGTCAAAGCTCTGCTCTGGGCTGGGAGAAAGGATCCCCCACTTCCCAGCAGGGAGGGGCGGGGAGGGGTCGGGGGCCAAGGAATGTGCACCCAGATACCTGCTTTCTTTATGTGGTTCCCTTGGGCAATTTCTCAATCCCAGGCCCTAGACTAGGACAAGCCCTCCCCCAGCCCCCATTAAGGAAGGGCCAGTCTCTGCAAGGAGTGGAGGGGCACTTAGGGTGGGGTCAGTCAAAGAGAAAGGTTCATGGGAGGGAAATAGAAACAGAATAATGGGCGGCCTGGTGGGAGAAGATCCCAGTCCAGCTAAAGGGGGGTCTTTGTGTCTAGGCAGATAGCACACTTGCCCAGACATCTCAAGAGCACAGGGTGCCTGCGAAGAACCCTGCGGTGGTTTGGGGAGCTTAGTGTCTCCCTCTGCTGGAAGTTATAGGAACTGCAGAGATTCGGAAGCAAGAAGGGACCTAGGGCTCAGTGGTGAGGGATGCTGTCCTTTCCTGTGCCAGCGTCCAGTAACTCAGGTGCCAGACAAGGGGACAGGCAACAGTCGTGAACAAGTGAAGCAGGACAGGCATGAGACTATAAGGCCCAGCGGCAACTGGGCAAACAGGAAAACTATTATCCTGCCTAAAAGGCAGTCCTGAAAGACGGAAGCAAGCTCGTGTAGACAGGCACAGAGGTATCTCCCAGACATATTGCTATGAGAAAAAAGCAAGATTAGAGCAATAGGCTACCATTTGTGAGGGGAAAAATTGATGTGTATGCATATATTTGTATATGGATTAAATATCTTTGGAGATTGACACCCCTGGTTGCTTCTAGGAAGGGGCACTGAGGGGCTGGAGGATGGGGTTGGAGGGAGACCCACTTATCATAAACCCTCTTGTACCTTTTGAATTTCATATCCTGTAAGTGTACTACTTTGGAAAATACTTTAATTAAAAGAATTGAAGGATAGCCTCCACACAGTTTCAGACAATTGCTGCTGTATTTTCAACTGATGTCAAAAACCTAAATCTTTATGTAGAATTCCCTCAGATTTTTAAAACATTTTGCAAGTCAAAAAAAAAAAAAACCCAAAAGCACACACACACACCTAAGGGCTGGCTTTAGCCTAGCAACCACCAAGAAGACTTCCACCAATTTCATTTCCTGAATCTTTAATTGCCATGGTCTTGCATTTGCATATACAGATGTTTATGGGGCTCATACCCAACCCAGGCCAACTAAAACTTCCTCCTGGGGCTGTACCAGAATATGCCACATCCCAAGAGTGTGTTGGGCTGGGGCCTCTGGCAGGGAGAGGCAGGACTCAGACCCTCAGCTGGGTGGGTGAGGGTGTGCACACTGAGACGCTGGTGAGGGTCTGCAGGGAGCAGGGGATGGGGACATGCAGCCACCTGTATCCTGTTGGAGGTTGGACCTCTTTGGAGGTGAGTCTTCCAGGCCAATTTGACTTCGGTCATATTTAAAGCATGCCCACTTATTCTATGGAAAAATAATCTTTTTTATAAAAATGTTATCCATAATATATACAGATAATAAATATGATATATACATTTATATTTGTAGTTAATGTTGAATTTAATAGGTAAATATAAATTTATATTTTAAATATTATATTATAAATAAATACTATATATGAGATAATAAAATCCTTTGGATATTTCCCCTTCATTTTGCTCTTGGACTCATTTGCCCCTGAAGAACCTGCTGCAGCTGTGATTAGCTGTGATTTCTCAGTATCCTGGGAATTCTTGCAAAATGAGAAAACCAGACCTACAGAGAGTTTCTAAACCTCACAAAGTTTTCAGGAATGCTAAATTCAAGTGCAAAATCAAGGCCATAGGGTGTTATGTCATCACTGATTCAAAGTCTTACTAACTTTGGTTTTGCCATTTACTTTTGCTACTCAGGGGTCAGCAATTTTGTTGTTCTTCCTTTAAGGCTGTGAATGTTTCTTCAGGCTCCTGGAAAAATTATAGACCCTAGATCAGCCAGCCTGGGGTGTGGGAACTGGAGGCACCCCAGTCCATGAGTGGGGCTCTGGATGGGCCAGGGCCCCGTCTTCCCAGGAACAGGCTGAGAAGAGACCGGCTTGCTGGGGAGGTGTGGTCACAGCAACGCTCCAAGCTCCTACTTCCTGGGCAAGACAGATGCCAGCAAGTGTGGGCTGCTGGAGCTCTTCAGAGCTGCTCCCTGTGGCCTCACAACTCAGCATCTGTGGGAGACAAGCAGGAGCTGGCAGGTGGCCCTGTCCTGCCACTTTGGGGGTGTGGCTATGAGCATGTTGCTGTCTGCTTGGCTTCTGGGAACCACATGATGTGCCATACAGGGCAGCCTAGGGTATACAGGCCCCTTGACATCTGCCCTCTGGGTTGTTCTAATGTCATCACCCACCAAGAGAAGCTGGAAATGTTGATATGATGAAAAAGTCTCCTGCTGTTTAAATGTTGGTAACTGATTTCCTCAACACTTTATGGACCAAATGAAATGTATCCAATGGTTGGATCAGGCCCTGCCACCAGTTTGCATCCCCCATCTTAGAGACTAGGCAAGCTGGGGGAAGGTTCAGGTCCCCTAGCCCCCATCATTATGCTGCTCCAGCCACTTCAGCCTCCTTCTATCCCTGGAACATTCCAGGCATGTTTCTTCCTCAGGGCCTTTGCAATGGCTGTTGCCTCTGTCTGGGATTCTTTTCCCACATGTTAGCATAGCTCATTCCCTCATCTTCTTCAAGTCTTGGCTCAAGCACCCACTTCTCTTTGACCTTCCCTGACCCCCAATTAAAATCATACCCACCCTCCATTCCCTTATGACATCTATCTAAAGCATATTCTAGGAAACTCTCCTCACTCTTGTACTTACCTGCCTTCCCTGCTAGCTTCTAAGGATTTTCACCTTAATGGTAGAACAATGCCTGGCACATAGTTGGTGCCCATGAAGTATTTCTTACATAGTAAGAGAAAGGTGTTCTCACCGCACCCCCCCCCCACAACCACAGAGGCCTCAGAGGTGGGGGTGGTGAGGGCAGAGCTGCTCACGGGGGGTGGGTGGGCATGGAGGACCACATTTGATGGCACGCCTAGAACAGTTTCTTTATCACCCGAGGAGAGGCCTTGGGTTGACGGCTGGGGTCCTGGGTGCGAGCAGGAAACGACAGGCTACACATCTCCAATGGGGGCTTGGGGTTCAAGGAGGAAGGAACCCTGCAGCCCCTCCCAGCCTGTCTCAGTCCTAAGACAAGGATCTCAAACTGGCGGCCCCACGGCCAAACCCAACTATCGCAAGTGTTTCCTTTAGTTCATAAAGTGTTGCAAAAATCGACAGTTGCCAACATTTAAACATCAGGATATTTCAACATAACGTTTGCACTTCCAGCTGCTGGTGGAAGACTCGGCCTACATGGTCCCACCTTTCTTTCTTGGCAGGAATTGTTGGAGGGGTGGGTCTGCCTCTCCAGAGTGACCCAGGCCCCTTCTTCCCTTGGTTTGAGGCTTCCAGAGAGGGAGGGAGGACAAGGGAGACCCACAGTTGCTCTGCCCTCAGACCTGCTCTTGCCATCTCCACCTCAGGCTCACCCTGAGCCTGCGGGGCCCCTGTTACAGCCCAGGCCCTGGACAGAATCTGCATCCTGGGGGGTCGGTTATGGAGGAAAGATTCCCAGGTCTTTCATCCTGGGTCCACCTGCAGTGTGAGGAAAAGGCACAAATAAGGCAAAGCTTGGTCACGTTTTGTGACTCCATTAAGGCTTTGATGTCAACTAACATAGAAGAATGAGTTTTTCAAAACGCCTGTGCAAAGAAGGGCAGGGCATTTCTGAGGTGCAAGAAACTCGGAAAAAAATAGTAACGGTACAGATCTAGAGATAAGGCAAATGAGGCAAAAGTATTAAGAACCAGTGGATATCTGTGAATATTCTAAAAATATTAAGAATTGGTGAATTTGGATTTATTGTACTGTTTATGTAGTTTTTCTGTAGTTAAAAAAATGCTAAATAAAATTTGGGGAAATCAAAGATTTTTAAATTAAAGTTACCATAAAATAATAAACCACAAAATAAAAAACAACAGCAAAATAATGAAGGAAAAAGCAAGCTCAGAACCGTGTAAACTAAAAGTTAAACAATTTAATTTGACTTAGGAAATTATGTATTTATGTATATGGTATGTATTATATATTGCTATTATATACACATATTTTTTCCTTCGGGTAAAAGCCTGTGTTCTTTTCTTTGCCCACCTGGTGCCTCACTGCAGAACAATGACTTCCTGTTCCTATTCCCTGTCCCTGACTCCTGGGGACCCAGCTCTAACCCCCAAGCTGTGGGGGCCTTAACCCCTCCTGGCTCCCCAGCCTCCACCTGCAGGGGCCCTGAGGCTCTGAGGCTGGTGCTAGGGCTGGCAGGCTTCTGCCTGGCTGCAGAGGCAGGGAGATGAGTCTGCAGTTCTAAGAGCTCCGCTGGCACGTGCAGCCATGCGGAGGTCCTGGCTGCCGAGCCCCAAGTCTCTGCATGCCCAGCCCCCTTCCCTCTGCACTTTGACATCCAAGAAGGTAGTGCTGAACCCAGCCAGGGCCAGCTCCACCCCCGGCACTTCCCTGAGTCATCTACTCTGCTGTCTCTGTCTACTTTCAGCGAACATTTTTAGTGTATGCAGCTACAGGACCTGCTGCCTGCTAGGCCGGCGTCATCTTCCTGTGCAAGAATCTGGCACAGAGGGCTGCAAGTCACACAGTTAATTAGGGGTCAGAGTTGGGATTCCAAGCCAGGTTGTTGCATGCACGCATGCGTGCGTGTGGGGGGGGGGTGGTGGGGAGGTTGTAACAAAAGGACAATAGGCCCCCACAAAACTCTGAGAGTCCTAAGAGCAGACAGCATGTTAGAAGAGGGAATTCAACCCCAGACAATATTTCCAGAACCAACCACTCCTCCCCTCCACAGCCCCAACTTAGCCTGGCTCCACCTTCTCCCTCCAGGACACCAGGCAGCTCTCCTGCTCCCATCCTGCCCCCCTGCAGTCTATTCCCTATTCCCCACACACAGTCTGAGGGTCCGGGTCAGGTCAGGGCCCCCCTGGCTCAGAGCCCTCCCCTGGATGCATCTCACTCCTGGTAAAAGCAAAGTCCTCACCATGACCCATGACTCATAAGTCACTCCTCTATGTGGTCCCCGTCACCTCTCTGACCTTACCATCTCCTCCCCCTCAACTCCTCACTCCCTTGCTCACGCAGCCCCAGCCCTGCTGGCGCCCCTCCTGCCTCTCTGACACACTAGGTACCCTTCTCCACCTCCAGACACTTGCACTTGCTGAGACAGGGACCGTGGGTGTAGTCAAAGTAGGGTGAGGGCCTCTGGAAGAAGACCCCTACCAAAACTCCATATTAAACAATTAAGCAAAGACAGAGTTACATTAATTCTCTAAAGTAAAATATCAAACTAGGAATATAAACCTTCTTCAGTGAGATTAATTAAAACTGAAAAGCCAGGAGTAACTTAGCCTGGAATGTTTGAACATCTCCCAGATATGAAAATACCTCAGCATAGCCCATGTCTTGTTTGTGTCAATTAAAGGAGGCTATTGTAAAATCTACTTCAGCCTGCTAAAAGGCCCAGTTTATCTTTAACTTTACCCAGATGCTGCTTTTCCTCCTCCAGCCCTAATCAAGTCAGTAACTCAGCTCACCTTGAAGGCAAAACAAGCAGCCTTGACTGACACACTCCCAAACCAAGAAACTACTACTATGAGAAAAGATCAAAGCAATAAATTTCTTATGTTAACTCTGCAAAATAGTCCGGAAGACTGATAAGAAACTTAGTGTCTCTTTAAAGATAAACATTTAGAGACCATCTGGTGGGTCTGCATTCCTAGCTCTTTGTCTCTCAACCGCCTATAAATCCCCTGGAAAAGGCACCACTACCAGCTCTTTTGTCCGCTCCTGGCTCACGCCAGGAGCTCTATTCTCTCACCGTATCTCTCAACGAAAGCCCCTCCCTAGCTCTCCTACTCCGCAAACAAGAACCCCAGCATCATTGCCATGGCCTCCACTGGACTCATCCTTCTCACAGCTGGGCACATGAGTCCCTACCTCATCTCCTTTCTTTGGGCTATGCTCAAACATCACCTCCTTGTTGAGGCACTCCATGGCCACTTGATTTACAACCTTATCTTCCTGCTGAAAACATCTGTCCCCCCCCCCCCCATTCTCTCCTCTATTTTTTTCTGTAGCATTAGCCCATATCACCCCCTGACATGCTGTATAATTATACATTTATTGGTTATATTTATTGTCTCTCTCTTCTCTGGAGTGTCAGCTCCAGGAGAGGCGGGACCTTGGCTATTCCATTCCCTCTGTCCCCAGCACTGAGCACAGGATCTGGTACATAGTAGATGCTCTGGAAATATTTGTTGAGTGAATGAATGAAACCAGTCGTGAGAATTACTATATCCCAGGCCCCATAACAGACAAATCTGGTACCTCACTCTCCTTAAGTAGATCACATTTTGGAGGCACACAGTAGGTCCACGGGTGGAGAGGGAAGGAAATCAGAGCCAGGAAGCCTAGCTCCACCCTCTCTCGCTGTGTGACGTCAGGCAAGCAAGTCTCCCTTCCTGGGCCTCAGTTTCCCCATCTGTGTGTTGGGGATAAGAATAGCACTCACCCTGCAGGGCTGCCCTTTGGATTCAATGGGGTTTTTGTGTGGGATGCTGACAGTGTGACTAATTCAGAAAGCTGGTTCCCTTCCTGGAAGGAGGGGAGTGGGAGGGGCAGGACTGTGTGTTTTCCAACAACCAACAATGGAACTCTTGTAGGCAGGGGCCCTCAGGCAGGGAAAACACATCCACCCCTGTGGGTTACTGACAAAAGTCTCAGGTCTCAGAGCAAGGCTTTCCAGAGCATTCACATTCTTTGAAGATTGTTGCAACAAGAAATACTGGTTTGGGAATGTATGCCCACTGGGGTGGGCTCCCATTTACCCTTCTCTCTGCAGTGAGCAGCTGTGAGGGTTGGGGGAATCTCCCTCCTACAGCTCCTGAGGCCAGGACCAGATTCGCTTAAGACGATCTCTGTGTCATGAAGACTGCGTCAGTGGGGTCCAATCAAAGTGAAGTAAGGAATTTGGTTTAGGAGTTGAGGGAAGCGAAGATTGGGGTTTTGCTTCGGAAGAGTGGGAATGCACACATGAGGGCTGGAAATTGCAGTTTTTGTCACCACAAGACAAGCCAGCCTGAGGACAAAGCTAACACCACAGAGAACCACGGACCAGAAGAAATGGTGAGAAGCAAAGTCTGCACCCTGATCAAACCTTGTCTCACCTCCCTCTGGAATTTTCAGTCGCGTAATCTAATCATCTGACTTGTCTGAGTAAGCTTTAATGCGGCTCCCTGTTCTGTTCTAATTTGTAATCAAGAACAACCAAACTGACATCCAGAGATATTCTGTGGACCCAGAACCACTGCCCTTTCACTGGGATATGTCATGTGGTTTTTCGTTAGTTTGAGCCAAAGCACCTCTTTTAGCTTCAATCAGTGCAAGTGTTTCTGGAGGCCAATGAGTGCTTACCTCAGCCGGGTCAAGGCTCTGTTTCTGTGGACAAATCTGGGTCCCATTCTCCTGGATAGACATCTTGGTGACGGTCCTGTTCTCCTTCCCAGGTTCCACCTCAAAAAAGGGCAACGAGCCAGAGGAGCCGCAGGACTCAGCAAAGCCAGACGTGCAGGTGCCTGGGAACTCAACAGCCCTCCCATCAAAGGTAGCAATGTGAGCTGCCAGGGGAGAGTGGGTGACAACCAAAGATACCCCTCAGGGTCCCCCACTCCTGTCCAGGCCCACAGGAGGAGGGGAGCAGTCTGTGGTGTGGCTGGGTGCCTCACAGCGGCAGAATCGCTCATAAGCTCTCCAGCCCAGAAGGGCTACCTGGCCAGGCGGGACCTGTCCCCATGGAGCAGCCACCCTGGACAGGGGGGCCGGACACGAAGGCCATGCCACGCTGGCAGCTGTCCTGGCACAATGGAGGGCAGGGCAGGCTTGGCACAGGAAGCTGGGCCCCAAGGAGCCTCGAGCTCACACTGGCTGTGGGGAGGGCAGGCCAGCTCTGGGGGAAGACAACTTGGGGTCAATAATCAGCCAAACATTATTATTCTGGAATGTTTCCAACCAGAAGAGGGCCCAGGGAGCAGAGGGACGTACAGAGGGCAAAGAGGGAAGGGGGCTGCACTGTCAGGAGGCAGTGTGGTGGTGGTGGCGGCGACGGGCAGTAAGGGGCGTGACAGTGATGAGGATGGTCTCAGATCACACTGCTTCAGCCCTGCTCTATGCTTCTCCTAGGTGTTATCTCTTATAATTCTTAATATTTTCTTCCTGAATTCACTGAAGAAAACTGAGTGAGCCAGAAACTGCAAGGGCATCATCATCTCACCAATGAAAAGAACTATCTGCCATTGAGCAGTCACCAGAAGTCCGAATTTCACTTGCCATCTTGTTTAAACCTCCCAACGATCCCCTGAGATAGGGACTTCCATCAGCCCCTCTTACAGACAAGGAGCAGTTAAGTGACTTGTCTGAGGTAACACAACTTCCGAGGGACAGAGATGGGATTCAAAACGAGGCTGTTTCCCCTGAGCCCACGCTCCCACTCGGCAGGAACCACCTGGGGGAGCAGTGCTGGTCCCCAGAGGCAGGTCACACCACCACATTTTTGCCTGACTCCTCAGCCCGTGTTGGCCATTTGCTTGCCTGGCCCCACTGGCGTTTCAGTTTCCAAGCCCTGAGGAGCAGCAAGAAACCGCCTGGAGGATGTGGGGATTGCACACGTTAGGATCCAGAAGTGTAACAGGGGCAGGGCAGCAGATGGGCTCAGAAGAGAGGGCAGGTCAGTCCACACGAGCACCCCAGGGCCGCTCAAGCAAGGGCCGCATGTCGTCCATGAGCCAGGAGCAGTTGTAGCAGCGTGCCTCCTGCTGCCTCTGAGTGGCCTTGCACGAGTTATGTAACTTCCCTGTGCCTCGGTTTCCTCATCCATGAAACAGAAGTAATAGTAGCACTTCCCTGGGAAGATTGTTATAGGGATTTGATGAGCTAGGGCCTATGGCAGTAAATGCTGCCAGATGCTCTGGTGCATCCCCATTGCAGCCCCCCTTGCAGATAGGCAGGGCCATGATTAGTTCTGGCCAAGGTGCTATGAGCTCACCATGACCCCCACAGTAAAGGATTGAAGAGCAGGGGTGCATGGTAGCAGGGTGGTGTCATGGATGAAAGTGAATTTGAATGGTGCACTGGAGAGCTCTGTGGAATTTGTAGGGCAGAGAATAACCCTTGGCCGTGTTGGGCCATGGAGAGGTCAGGTTAGTTTGTTACTGAAGCATAGCCTCGCCTATCCTGACTGATTCGATAGCCCTCAGTGTCAGCTGTCATTATCACTGGCGCACTATAAGCAAGGGAAGGTCCTCAGGGTCAGCTGGTGAGGTCAGGATAAGGAAGACCCTCACCTGACAACACTGTGGCCCCTCACCACAGGCCACCAGCTGTCCCCTGCACAGGGAGGCCATGTCACTGGCGTTCCTGGATGTAGCTCCCCAGCACGGCACACAAACTCTCCTGCAAGTCCCCTGTGGTACACTGGTCGTGGACATGGTTCTCCATGTGGACCCGAGGCTCTGTGTCCTCAGGGCAGGCCCAGTAGGGCCACCGTGGGCACCCAGCCATCCACAGATGGGCCAGTGCAGGGCTGCCTGGTCTGGTAGGCACAGAGGCCCTAGGCCTGTGGTTAATCTGTGGGCATTGGAAAGCCACATGCTACTGGAGCCACAGAAGTCACCCCCAGGAAACGTGTGAAAGTCCCCACCAAGGCCACACAGGGTGCTGATGTAGACCTCAGGCACTGTCGCTCAGAGGACACCAGATCTGTGAAAGGCCACAGAGAGGTGAGAAGCCATGTGGACTGTGATGGCCGAGGACATGAAGAAGGCCCCGAGCAAGCCCCCAGCCAGGGGCAGGGGTGGGTGGCCCGGGACCCGTTCTGCTAGAACACAGATACCTGGGCCCTGCTTCTTCTCCTGGGATCCACTCTCCACACGGCATCCAATGAGTCCTTTAAAACCACAAATCAGATCCTGCCCCTCCCTTGCTCAAAACCTTTCGGTGCCCCCCTAGACACTCAGATAAAACCCAGAGTCCTGTGCAGCCCTATAAAACTGGCCTCCGTCACCTCCATGTCCGCATCCTTTCCCACTCATCCCACCTCACTCTGCTCCGGCCACACGCTGGGCTCCATTCCATCCTCTAAACCTCTCCGCTGGCTGCTCCCTCGGCCTGGCTGCTCGTCCCTCCCGTGTCACAGGACTCCCGCTCCCACCTCCTTCAGGTGTCTGCCCAGCGCCTCCCAGCTCTGCCTGTCTTAAAGCATAACGGCCCACTGCATTCTCTTGCGTCCTCCCCTGCTTAATTTTACTCCAGAGCAAAACTGTGTTACTTTCTGAAAAACGAGATGTTTACTTATATATTAGTTGATTGTTTTTCTCCCAGGGATTTTTGTCTGTTTTTCTAACAAAATAAACAAAGTCACTGTCCTTGCCTGGGAGAACTCCTATTCTGTCAGGAGGAAAACAGGCAACAAAGAAGTGATTAACAGGATGAATTAAGATACTGACAAACACTATGAAGGAAAGAAAGTAGGGTCATACCAGAAAGAGTCAGGGAGGGGTGGCTTCTTTCACGGCAGAGGGCTTCTTAGAGGAAGTGGCGTTTGAGCAGCGGAGACTTAAAGAATACAAGTGCATCCGCTTTGTGAACATCAAGGAAGAGTGTTTCAGCCAGAGAGAGCAGCTTGTGTAAAGGCCCTGAGGTGGGAGCCTGCCTGGGGTGCTGGAAGAGCAGCAGGGAGGTCAGTGTGGCTGAAGCAGGATGAGGGGCGAGTCACAGGAGAGGAGAGCAGGGAGCTGACAGGCCGGTTCTGTGTGGTCACATTGCCCACAGTTTTACTCGGGGTGAGATGGAGCCATAGGAGGGCTTTAAGATGGGACCTATGTGACCTGACTTAGGATTTTAGAAGACAGCATCTTCCTTCTGCCTGCCAGGGGCTGGGGGGAGGCCAAGGCACTGCTAGAAAGCTGGTTTGGCTTTGCAGTTACATGTTTTATTTATCAAACACCTTAATGCGCTAACTAAATGTCTGTCCTCAGGAATTTGTACCTCTTAATCCTCACATACAGGTTGGTACCTGTGACATATTAAGAAATATGTATCTGCCCCCAGTTCCTGGCACATAGCTCCTAAAACTCTTGTAATTTCCTTAGTGGTGGGGGTGCTAGGAGCATCTTTTGTGCTGATATTTAGTCCTTGACCCCAGTTGCTGGCACACGGAGCCTAAATCCCTTGGACTTCCCTGGGTGATAGGATTGTCTTTCGTTCTAATGAGGCCCACTTGGCAGGCTCCTGGATGGGCGCTGGTCACCGGGAAGACCCAGTTATGATTAGAAGCTTGGAGCTTTAGTCCCACCTCCCATTCTCTGGGGAGGAGAGAGGGACTAGAGACTGAGTTAATGACCGATCATGCCTGTGCAATGAAACAGCCATAAAAATCCCTGAACTATGGGATTTGGAGCTCTTTCGGGTTGGTGACCACACCCTCGTGCTGGGAGGCTGATGCACCCCAACTCCACAGGGACAGAGGCTCCTGCGTTTGGGAGCCTTCTGGACCTCACCCTATGAACCTCTCACCTGGAGGTTCATCTGTAGCTTCTGTAGGAGCTTTGTTAATAAACTGGGAGATGTGCTCCTGAGGCGCGATAGACACTTATCAATCGTGAAGAGGGGGGTGTGGGAACCCCCTGTTTATAGCCAAGTCAGACAGAAGTGTGGGTAACATGGAGACCCCACTACTTGAGGTTGGCATTGAAGTGGGGGGGCATAGTGTGGGGGTGAGCCCTGAACCTGTGAGGTGTGACGCTAACTCCAGGTAGATAGTGTCAGAATTGAATCGTAGGACATCCAGCTGGTGTCCCAGAGAACTGGAGGACTGGAGGACTGGTTGGTGTGAAAAACCCACACATTCGGTGACAGAAGTGTTCTGGGTGAGCAGGGACCAGTAAGTAGAGGGGAAAACACTCCACCTTTTTCCCCTTACAGTACCATTATCCCCCATTGGACAGATGGGGACACCAAGGCACAGAGAAAATCACTAGGTCAAGTCAATAGTTAACAAATGGCACAGTGAGATTCACACCCAGGCCTCCGGGCCCAGCACCCCATGCTTCAGCACTTCCCCACATTGCCTGCTGGAGCGTCGACAAGCCCCCCAGAGGACCCCGTGGCTCTTTGTCCCCCACTTGTATGACCCAGAACAGGAGTGTAAATGGAGGCCCATATCTCATATATCTTTAAGCTACCAAACTGTTCATTGAAACATGTTCTGTCCTCCTGCCTGGACACACAGACTTTCCCAGTGCCCTGGAGGCCAGGTTTGAGTTTGGGAGGTTTGACTCCTCAGAGTTCCTGGGCAGGATATGGCCTCCAAGGAGAGGCTGCCACCATGTCTGCGTCCACCTCCTTTCTTCCCAGCTCTGGTCTTTGAATGCTCTCCACCACCACCCCCCGCCCCCACCCCAGGCCCACACTGCCCAGCCCAGCTCCATGCCTCCCGACCTCTTGCAATGGAGCCTTGACTGTGCTCAGCAGGGGCCGCTTGTGTGAGGCCCTCGAAGGACTCAGAGCCTTTTATGCAGGGATTCCGGCTCCTGGCACACAGTCTATAGGGAGTTGGAGAGAGTGAAGGCTCGGGGTGGAGACTTTTTAGAAGTCCTCGGACACCTCACCTGAGGGGAAGGAGGAGCATGGTTAGAGATGGCCAGAGCAGGCTCTGTTTTTGGAGAGAAGAGTGGGGCAGGGACCCTCTGCTCAGTTCTAAGGGTGATGGAGCCCTAGCACCTCGCTCTCCAAAGTGAATGCCCTTGGGCTGCCATTTCATCAGCCTGTCGTTATTTCTGTTCACTAGTCACCAGGGTTCTCTGAGATGCAGGACTAGCCCTCAGTGACACTGACCTAGACCACCCCACACTGTCCCAACAGCAAAGACAGCCACCACCCTGCCATGTCAACATCCACCTGCAGGGCCCACGTGACACCCCAGGGCTCCTGGCACCCGACCTCTACCCAGATGGTGAAGGGCTGTGGTGTGGCCAGCATTCGGAAACGGGTGGTGGGCCAATTGAAGGTGCGTTAGTGGGGGTCTCCACAGAGCTACAGTGTCCCGCAGCACATGCAATGGCAACCTCAGTCAGCCTTGTGCTGGTGGCACAGCTCACAGGCCCACAGGCATGAGGATGGCATTTGAGCAGCAGTCCGGAGCCGGGGCTGTGGCACACACATGTCTGGTCACAGCTGGTGGTGGGCAGCACGTAGCACCCAAAGGATGTAGTATCCCTGTGGGCAGCAGCTGAGCCAGCGCACAGCACACAGATGCCCACCTCCGGGACAGGGCGCCCAAGCCAGGGGTAAGCGCTGTGTGCTGGCAGGTGCAGGCTGCTGAGGAGTTAAGGTTCGCACAGATGCTGGGTAGGGTAGCCCGCAGACATCATAGGAGTTGTTGGCTGGACATGCCACACCTGGGGGAGGGGACAGATGGACTGGGCCACCATCCTGAAACCCTTGGTTGCAGGTCAGGGAGGTGTGGAAGGATGGACCATAGGATCCTTCTCAAACCACTGCTGTTCCTGGTTAATGCCCTTCCTCCATGTGGGTTATTAGTATTATGTCCACGGGCCACTTAAAAACTATGGCGCATGATGAGTAATTAGGACAATTCAGGCTCAAGTGCAGGAAGTTGGGAGGTGGGATTAGAAAGGGCTAAGGAGAGCCTGGCTCTGGTTTGAGGTTTGGGTCGCCCTACTTGGGAGCAGGGATGGCTTTTTTCTGGAGTTGAGAAGTTCTGTTCAGCCGGGGCAGGTGGCATCCTAGCTGGCCAAGAGGTGAAGTCCCTGTCAGAAGGTGGAGGGGCACCTATGGCATCCCAGCCTGGGTTCCAATCCCCATTTCCTACTGTGGGAACTTGGGTAAACACTCATCCCTTCTGTCCCTCAGTTTCTCCACCTGTAAACAGATTCAACAATGGTTCCTGGTACTAAGGAGCACCATATATTCGCTATTAGTGATCTCTGGTTTGGCCCATCTGTCCTTGAGGCACTGCCTGCTTGCCCGCTGTTTGCCCCCAGCCCAGGTCTCCCAGGCCCAGTGTAGCCACTCACCCAGGTCAGCTGTGCTGGGTCTACCTGCTGTTGCTGAAGTTGGCATCACTGGGGGCGGGTGCCCCCCTGGGGAGCACCTTGTCACTTCTGGGCTGCCACTGAAGTGACCACAGAGGCTGCAGAGATGGCCCTGGTGGTCTGGACACCCCCATGTGAAGTGTGCTGGTGCAGCTGAATGGCATCTTCAGCTGGTGCCCACCTGCCGCAGCCCCAGACCCACTCCTGCCACACTTGGGCCTCAGAGCCCAGCTACGCCGGGAGGCTCCCCTGCAGGTGGGGGAGCACAGCATCTCTTCCTTCTGCCACTTGCTGCCCCTGCCCTATGCCACCCACACACCCCTCTGTGACCCCCACAACAGGTCTGAGGGAGGGAGAAAGAGCTGGGGCATCTCCAGCGCTGCACATCCAAAGCTGAGCCCCCACCTTATCCCGAGCCCTGCCCCCACCTTCTCCCCTCAGGCAGGTGCAGCTCTATCCTCAGTCTGCAGAGGCCAAAAATCAGGTCATGCTGGAACCGCCCTCTCATCCCGCCTCTGATCCCTCTGAGGTATTTCCAGAAGCCCACCACCTCACCCCACCAGCTACTACCTCTCCCTGATTGCACCACTGTCACTTCCCACCTGGACTGTGTGTCAGTCTCCTCTGAGTCCACCTGCTCCCCTCTGCCCCCGACAACCTGTCCCCCACTTGAAGCCAGACAGAACCTCACCCTCCCACCTCATATACACACACTCCCAATCTTCCTTTCGTGTTTTGTTTTTGTGCCACTCATTACCATCTGATACACGTCTATTTTTTACTGTCTCCCACTGTTATAATGGAAGTCCAGAAGAGAAAGAGCCAGTCTGTTTGTTCTTTCCTGTGTCCCCAGAGTCTAGAACAGGGCCTAACACAATGTCAATGTTCAGCAAAGTTTTGTTGATTGGATGAACGATGGCTGGAGGGATGGAAGGATAGATGATAGATGGAGGAGTGGGCAGGAGGGATGGATGGATCAATGGTGCGTTATGTCACAGGAGATGGTTTGACGCAGGGGACTTTCAGTGAAGGGATGGGTTGATGGAGGGCTAAACCAACTGAGGAACAGAAGGATGAAGAGGTAGAGGGAGGGATAGATCAATGAATGGATAGAAAGTTGGATGGATGGATTGAAGGATGATTGTATAGAATGTAACGATGGAGGGATGGATGGACTATTGAATGGAAGGATGGAGATTGATGAATGGGTGGACAGGTGGACCAGTGGATGCAGCATGGGCTTAAGTGGATGAGGGGAAGATGAGGGATTGGCCTGGACAAGGTTGAGAGTTGGTCTTACCTTTCTGCCTTCTTACTCCGACTTATTGCCCTTGTTCCAGGATCACACAAGTCCAGTATCTCCATACAGTACAAAAGAGACATCCATTGGCTGCAGAAATTCCACACTGAAGGAGAGGCCCCCAGGGATGGGATCTGGCCGACAGGAATGAGCCAGGTGGTGGGAGCAGGTGCCTTGAAATGGGTCATGGCTTCATCAAAGGTGAAGGAATGAGGGTCTCCAGCGGCCACACAGGTGCCTGGGGGCTCTGGCAGCAAGCCCTGAAGACCACAGCCCCCACCCCGACCCGAGCAGAGCAGCAAGCTGGGCTGCAGTGAAAGTGCCCTGGGCTGTCACAGCTGCAGTCATGGTCACATCGTTCAGCCAGACCAGGCCTCCCAGCTAGGGAGAGCGGCCAGGTGAACATCCCTGCCCAACCCAGGCTCTCCTGAATCCGGGGGAACTAGGGACCCAGAAAGAGCAGAGGCCGAGGGCTGGCTTGACATGAGGATGGGCATGAAGGTGATGCTGGGAGTCAACAAAGGGGGGCCTGGTGCTCAGGACAGGCCTGGAGGGCAACAGCCTTTGAAACCTGCTTCCCTCAGCAGAAAGCACAGTCCAGTGGTAAGGGCACAGTTTAGGGTCAGAGAGATCTGTAGCCCAGACCTGGCTGTGTCCCCTGAGAGCTCTGTGCAGCAACTAGTCTCCGTTTCCCTTCTCCTCCTTTTCAGTGCCAGCATGTGCACAAGGCCCTCAGCACCCAGCTGGCCCACAGCATGCTCTCCACATATGTTAGCTATTATTATTATTATATATTACATTATATTATATTATATTATATTGATTATTATATCGATTATATTATTATATATATTATTATTGTATTATAATATGCAGGTCCAATGCTGGATACATGGGGAGCTCAGAAAATAGTACCTGTTATAATGATGACAGAATTACATATGTAGTAAATGACCAAAATGTATTTGCCATTGTTATCATTATGTATCATTAAATACTTAGCACAGGAACATAGTAAATGCCTAATAGATACTGGCCATTATTAAAGCTATTATCATCATCATTATTTTAATATGCTTCCACACATATAGACACATAGTAATTCCCCAAATATATTAACCATTATTATTATTATTGTCGTTATTAAAGTGCTTTACCTAGGCATGAACACAAGGTAAATACCCAATAAATTTTAACAACTATTAGCAAGTAGTGAGGTGGGGCAGGGACATGGGACAAGCATCATGATTAATTTTTCCCGCCTATGAAGAAAAACGCTGAAATATAAATAGTACAGTAAGAACAGGAGGGGCTCCATTGTAAGGCTAAGATTCCATTTTAAAAACCAAGGAGTTAGGAGGTAAGATTCTTAACATTATGGTAATTAGCCAACAACTGCTCCTGTCATAAGGCAGGGTGAGCAGTCCTAAATAGTATGTTTCCGGGGCTTGAGGGTAGCCACTAACTTGGAGAAGAACAGGATCAATAAATTCCTGGTGTTAAGTTTATCTTACAGAATATCTAGAGGACAGACTATGGATGTTGATATAATGCCTCTCACCGTAGACATCATGAGACCACATGTCAAGCCAATACCCCCTGGCTCTTTGCCTCATTCTTGAAATCCATAAAAGACAGAACCCTGAACCTTGAAGCATGCCTCCTCGCTGAGGTTGCCCGCACTCCCCTTTCTTTAGGTGTGTACTTTACCTTGAACAGAGATTTCCTGCTGCTCAACTTACTGCATTTTGTCTCTGCACTCTTTCAAGCCTCTTGGGTGATTATTAAGAAACCCCTTTTCTCAGTGGTAAGCATCTTTGTTACTTTGCTATTTCATTCAATTTTCTAGACTTAATTTAAGCACAAGTCTTCACTCTGTCTATCCTACTTCAGACAAGTAAGGAAGGGCTACTAAGAACTCTGACTTGGGTTTTCAAGTTCTCGTCGCCTGGGTAACCTGGACAGGACTGCAGCTGTATGATCATGCTTTTTAGTAACCTGCCCCGAAATCTCCTTTCTTTGCCTTTGGGAAGTCCCAGAACATAATCTCACTCCATCCAGTGCTCTGAGGCTCCCCCAAATCCTGGGGTGGTAAGAGCTTAGTTCCCAGGCCATGCAGATTCAAGTGGACACTGGACATCTGGTGACCCTGGCTTCAGGAGCTGGCAAGGGGTCTGCCCTATGCTGAGCAGGAGTTCAGTGAGCTTCCCTTTCTTCCCTCTGCTCTTCCTTGCTCGCCACTGCCAGCAGAGTAGCTACTACTCTTGCTTTAATGAGTTCCCTCCTTACCTACATTCCTCCAACCTGTTCGAGAATTCTTTCTCAATCAGTCAGTAATCCTCCCCAGTCCAGGTTGAGTTTTCACCTAGTGCCCAGGGAGAGACCTCTCCAGACCCAGATGCCCGACAACAGTAGCATGGGACCTGACATATGGTCAGTACTCAAGTGTTTGCCATTCAGGTAACACTAACAGCAACAATAATAAAGCATCCAGTATGGATTTTGTACCTATTAATGCTAAATAACTTTAGCTGTTGTGATTATTGTTCATTATTTTTTTATTGTCATTATTATAACCAAAGTGTTTAGTTGAGCCCTAGCACATAGTAGGCATTCAGTAAGTGATGGCTGTTAGAAACATACTAACAATAGTAGTAATAATAACATGAAGCCCTGCCCCATTGCTACCCAAATGTTCAAACCAGCCAGGGGCCTCTGATGCCCAGTACCAGAGAGCCAGCAAGAGCTGTGGTACAGGGGAGCAGGGCAGGGGACAGTTAGAAAGGGCTGAATGTGGACTAAGTTTTCATGATGTCAGAGAATTTTTGTTCATTTTGTTAGCTGTGAACAAATCATGATAGTTTTTTTGTTTTTAAGCCCTAATTTAGTAAAGAATCATGCTGAAGTATTTAAAGCACTTCAGCTGTAATGGGGGTCCTTACACCATGCCTGGGATTTGGTTTACAAAAAACTAAATGCATAAGAGTGGATAAAACAAGGTTGGCCACAACTTGGCCATTGTTAAGCTGTTTGAATGATATAGGAGCATGTAAACTATTCTACTTTTGTTTGAAAATGTACATAATAAAGAGTTTAAGTAAGAAAGAATTAAAGGATATTGCTATCATAAAAGGTCTTCCATCTCTGTAGAAAGTCTTGGTTTTAAGTCTGTCCTCCTTCATTTTCAGCTGTGTCCTTTATCAGCATAGGTAACTTTACCTTTATGAGCCTCAGTTTTCTCAACTGCAAAATGGGCATAAAAGCAGACCTTCTCTCCCGCACAGGGTGTTTCTGATGTGATAGCAGCAGGCACATGTCCCCCTCAGCCCCACACCTGGGACAGTGCAGAGGCTCAGTGGGTATTAGCAGCTGCTGAGATTATCTGGCATCTCTGGGAATTAGAAAGGTGAGTATCTCAGGTCAGGCTGTCTGACGGTGGAAGAGGAGACACAGTCCACTTGGCAGGGAGGTAGGGAGCAGCACAAGGAGTCATAGAGTCAGCCCAGGGCTGGTGTTACCATATATGGCAGTCAGTAACACACAGGCTCCAAACCGACCAGCATGCATGCAGCTGGAGCCTGGGAAGAGTCTGGAAGCCCCTGCCACACCGGGCTTGGGAATGTGTGAAGAGGTTCAGGACGCTCCGGAGTACAGAAATGCTTCTGTCTAATAACGGACAGGCAGATGAGTTCCCACCCCACTCAACCGCAAGTCACCACAAAAGGAATAATTCCTCCCCTGGCAGGCTGCGGCATCTGTCTGCAGAGCTGAACAGAGGATGTGGTCACTGCCACGGCAGCGCACAGAGCATTGGCACAGCTGGATCTATGTGGATCCAGGTTGATTTTGCTGTGGCAAGGGGCAGAGGGCCCTGGGAGTCCTGCAAGAGCCTCCTGGCTGACACATCTGCCCCTGGTCACTACAGGCTGGACAGGCAGCCCACGGTCATCCCCACAAACCTTGCTTTCTTCTCCCAAGTAACTCAGGCCTCAGTATTGTCACTAGGCTCGTTGTTGGAGCTGCTGCAGAACCCACAGGTGTGGCCCTCAGGGCTGTGGCAGGTGAGGTGAGGCTGCATGTGAGGTCTGTGCTGAGCCATTGGCCAAAGTTGGACTGCAGCACAGAGAAGAGGCCATTCCAGTATGCAAAAGGCCTGCCCCTAGTCAAGCTTACAGGGAGGGTCACTGTCCAGCTGTTCACCTAGGGAGCAGACAGAGGAAAGGAAGTCTCAGAAGACAGGACCATGTGTGTTTGGTTCAGTATTGCTTGGCACATGGTAAGTGTTCAAATATAAGTGAAATATTTTTAAGTGAAGGAGCAAAGACAGACCTCTCACAGTGAACATTTCTTGTTTTATCCTGCTCAGCATTTCTTTCTCCTTCTTCCAGATTTCCTTGGGAAATCCCCCATCCCATCTCTGTCCATGGAGGTCACAGGAAGTCAACCCCAGCCCCACTCCAGCTTACAGCGCTCGAGCCTGTGCAGCCATCCACTGGCTGCTTCAGAGCAGGTCGGCGACCAGCTAGTTTGTGTGACTCAAGCTGGGCCCATGAGGGACAGCCCTGGGACTTGTCAGAAAAGGTTCTCTTTGACCAGTGGCATTTGCTAGACTGTCTGCCATCTTTGTCCTCACAGTGTGGGGGAGCGTGTGCTTGGACATGAAGCCACTATAGAGGAAAGTAGAGCCCAGAACAGAGACATATTCCGGACACATTTTTTGAGCACTTGGATCTGCGTAAGCCTAAAGCCAAAAACCTGTGTGCTTCCTTTTACTTATGCAAAACAATAAATTCCTGTTTTTCTTAAGCTGGTTTGAGAAGTGTTTCTGTTATTTTAAAATGAATAAGTTCTGAGAGATATATGCAGAAAAGTGAATACAATCACAGAACAGAGGTAACAATGTAGAAGCATTGGTGGGAAAATGATTTTTTCCCTTCAGGCTGTAGTTTTTGGGGAGGGGCTGGATTCCTGGAAGCTACCTGTCCTCCAAAACTCTGTGATTTCCTGAGCCATGCCTGGGAGGTCCCTCTGAAGGTGAACCTAGGTCGTGTTAACCCAAATTGACACCATTGAGATGAGCATGACCAGGCTGCTGGACCTGTTCTCTTTCCCCGGTTTTACCCTGGGCCAGAGAAGCCACAGGGCTCAGCAAAGACAGACACATGGGTGCCTGAGAACTCAACAGTTCTGCCATGAAATTGGTGATGTGCGACTGCCCAGGTGCCTGGCAGGTGCCAGGGGAGAGCAGGTGGCACCTGTAGATGCCCCTCAGGGCCCATCCTGCAGGAGGGCCGAGGGAGGTGCACAGGGTGGGTGGAAACCTTGCAATGGCAGAGCTGCTCACAGTGACCTCCAGCCCACAGAGCCTCCCCAGTCAGTAGTTCCTGTTGGACGGGGGTGGGCACACAGTCAGTGTCCCTGGGCATGAAGCATGTCACTGGCTCAGTGTCATGTAGCTCTCAGACAGGGCAGGGCTCAGTGCAGGAGGTGAGATGCAAAGCGCCTCAGGGCTCGTGGTGGCTGTTGGGAGGGCCGGCCAGCTCTGGAGGAACACAAGTGGTTTGCTGCATTCACTGTCCCTAGACCAGATGCCATCTCTGCTATCTCCCTGGTACTGACACAAGGCAAACCTTGAGGAATATTTGCTGAAAGAATTAATGAATATATTGAAGCCCTTTGCTGTAGCATTAGTGTGTTCAACTTTGAGCATCTACTATGTGCCAGGTCCCATTCTAGAGGCTGGTGACACAGCAGTGACCAAGGCAGACAGAAATCCCTGCCCTTATAGAAGAGGTGTTCCAGAGCAGGGCCGACAGCCTATGTGTAGACCGGATCCGGCCTGCCATCTGAGTTTTTACAGCCCACAAGCTAAGAATAGGTGGTAATGTAAAAGGCAAATATTTGATCTTTGTCCTCAGTATAATTAAAAAATAAATATTTGGACTGTTGGCACACAGCTTCTAAAAACCTTGAACTCTCCAGAGTGATGAATATTTTTTATATGATAATGAGAGGACTGGTGACTGGTGGCTTCTAAATTGTTTCAGCATGCAGGCCGGTCACCAGAAAGGTCAAGACTTCATTAGAAGCTTGGAAATTTTAGTCCCATCCTGCAACCTTCTGGGAAGGGAGAGGGTCTGGAGACTGAGATAATCTCCAATGGCCAGTGATTAAACTAATCATGACTACAAAATGACACCTCATAAAACTGCCTAAAATAACAGGGTTTGGGGAGTTTCACAGTTAGTGAACACGTTCATGTGCTGAGAGGGTGGCACACCCCAGCTCTATAAGGACAGAAGCTCCTGTGCCTGGGACCCTTCTAGAATTTGCCCTATGTGTCTCTTCATCTGGCTGTACATTTGTATTCTTTATAATAAACCAGTAATAGTAAGTAAAATATTTTCTGGAAGTCTGTGAACTGTTCTAGCAAATTATCAAATCTAAAAGAGGGAAGGGTTTGTGGGGACCTCCTGACTTAGTAACCAAGTCAGACAGAAGTCTCGATAACCTGGGGACACAATACTTGTGACTGGGACCTGATGTGAGGATGGTCCTATGGGACTGAGCCCTTAATCTGTGGAGTCTGATGTTAACTCCCAGTATTAGTGTCAGAGTTGAACTGAATTGTAGAACATCAGCTGGAAAGTTGGAAAGCTGGTTGGTGTTGGAGGGGAAAAAAACCCCAGACATTTGGTGTCAGAAGTGTGAGTAAAAACAGGTCAGAATGGTGTTTTCATTTTTAAATGCTTGAAAAAAACCCAAAAGAACAATATTTTGTGAGCCATGAAAATCATGTAAAATTAGGATTTCAGTGTCCATAATAATATTTTAATATAACCTGGCTCATTTGTTTACATATTGTCTATAGCTTTTTTTGTGCTATAACAGAAAAGTTGAGTAGTTGTGGAAGAGTATGGCCCAGAAAACCTAAATATTTGTCTGGGTCTTTACAGAAAACTAGTAATAAATAAAAGAAGGCAATGTCAGATTGAGGAACAGTTGTGTAACAGAATGGCCAAGCCATGTGGGCTATTTTGAGTATGGTGGACAGAAAAGCTTCTCTGCAGAGGTGACATTTGAGCTGAGGCCTAAATGATGGGAATGAGTCAAACTTCCCCAGAAGAGCATTCCAGGCAGAGGGAACAGCAAATGCAAAGGCCCTGAGGTGTGAATGAGTCTGTCATGTTTCAGGAACAGCAGAGGGGCTAGTGGGGCTGGAGCCTAGTAAGCTAGAGGGAGAAGCATGTAGGACATGTAGATCTGGGGTGAGTGAGGAATGGCAGCTTAGGAGGATCTCTTAGGAAGATGTGTGAAGGTGAGATTTCATTCCAAGAGCAATGGGGAACCGTGGATAGCTTTCTTTCAGGAGTTTGATCAGATCAGATTTACGCTTTTAAAGGCCTCATATCTGGCATCTGGGGACACGGTAGTGACCAAAACAGATCCCACCCCTGTCTTTGGGAGTTTCAAAGATCAGGAGAAAGGCATATTGTATGAGAGGTTGCTGAGGAGGTGTGTGTGTGTGTGTGTGTGTGTGTGTGTGTGTGTGTGTGTGTGTGTGTGCGCGGGCGTGCGCGCACTTGACAGGGGATATGTCTCCCAGTCTCAGAATTAATCAAGGGAGTCAGGAAAGGAGAAATGCTCTCAAGATAAGAGCTTTTTCATCTCACCATTCATCTTGATTTGAGTGCCCCAAATCCTGGGGCAGGGAGGTACCTATGCCTTCCTGGGTCTTTTCCTTGGGTTCCTGCTGCCTAGAGTACACCCCCCTCAGTCAGCATGACCTCCTCCTTCACTCCCAGGGCACCTCTCCCACACTCCCAGGCCAGCCTGACAGGTGTGGCTCAGCACATAGCAGCAGGGCCCGTGGGTTGTGAATTTTGGCACCATCAAGGTGTGGTGATAGGGGTCACCTGACACCCAGCTGCTGCCTCTGGGGACTCCACAGTATCAGGCCCCAGCACTCAGGGGGCATCTGGCCCCACTCCACAAGCTGGGGGCTACTGTGAGGTGGCCACCCTGCTTCCTTGGGCTCACACAGCTCATGGCAGTTGGGGCTCAGCTTTCGAGCTTCTAGGGGAAGGACATGGCCCTGCCAGGGCCAGCAACAGAGGCCAGGTACCTGCAAGCCCCACCACTGGACAGGAAGCCAGCATCATCCATGCAGCCCTCATGACATGGGCTGTGGCAGGTCAGAGGCATCCCCTCGTGTGGGCAGCTGGCTCTGTAGAAATTGACACAGGTCTCCCAGTGGCTGTTTTCAGGGCAGGATTGTTCTGGAGCAAGCAGGAAGAGAGAAATTGGCACCAACTGCTGGGTTCAAGACAATCTCCCATCTATAATCCCACACCACACACACACCCCAGGTCAGGGCCTTGATCCCTCTCAGAGTGTCAGAACTGTGTTTTCCTCAGAAAATGCCCCCCACACACAAACACACACTGCCCCAACACACACTGTAGATCTGTGTCTCTCACACCACAGAGCAGGGCAAATGTTTTGTTCAGTTAACAGCCTGTGCAACTGTACAGTGGTCTTGGATTTACCTCCCACCCTCCTGTTTACCATCTCCCTCCAGCTAAGGGAGGCCAGGACCATTTCAGGTGCCCACAGGGATGTCAGTAACTTGATAGGCCTGGACAAAGGTACCCAGTGCCTGACAGAGGACAGCCAGGCTCCCATTGGCTGCACAGAGGCCCCACACACAGCTGTCCATGAGGAGGCCCACAGCGGGGGGCCAAGCACAGGCTGAAAGGGGCCAGTCAGCTCCAAGAGCTGCCCAGAGGCCTTGGGGCTCACATACCCAGCCCTCAGTTGGGCTAGGCAGCCTGGCCATTCTGAGCTGCAGGGCCCCGTCTCCCCCCATTTGGCCTGGAATGGTCTGGGCTGCAGCTGGGGCATCCCCAGAAGGAAGCACATGGGTTCCTGGTGACAGTGACCTCAGTTTCCACTACCACACGTTCCAGATGCCCATCCTGGATCCACAGCTCTAGGCCTCTGTCCACAGGGGAGGGAGGAGGGCAGAGGAAGCAGCCCCGCATTCACCTGTGGGGACAGGGCGCAGCACTGGGGGTTGGAGGGACTAAACACAGGCTCAGCTCCGGGACAGGGAGGCTCTCGGTGGGAGGGATGGGAGGCGTTTGAGGTAGAAACGCCTGCGTCAGGAGGAAGGGGGTGAGGCTCAGGTTATGGGTAAGGAAAAGGGAAACTGATGGGGTATTTACAGCAGAAAATGAGGAAGAGATGCCCACGGAAGTGGATGAAGATGGGGGAGAGGAGGGTGGCTGAGCCCTGTGTGCTCAGCGCTTAGGTGGCAGCCCACGAGGAAGCCCACCTGATGAGCAGGGAGAGGCGGGAGGAGACCAGCAGCATGGGGTCCTGGGAGCAGGAAGAAAGGCCGGGTGTGCTGTCCATGCAGGGGCTCAGCTCCCCGCTGTGGACAGAGGCCTAGAGCTGCGGATCCAGGATGGGCATCTGGAACGTGTGGTACTGGAACCTGAGGGCTGTGTCTAAAGCCACTGATGGTCAAGCAGGATTGAGTGCTGGACTGGGAGCCTCGTCAGGGGTGGTTTTGGAGGCAAGAAGTTGAAGGGGAACAGAAGCCTGACTGGAGCAGGTTCACAAGCAGATGGAAACAGAGGGACTGGAGGCAGTGAGCCGAGGGCACTTCCGCGGGCTTCTGCTGTGGAAGCTCTACCACAGGGGCAGGGGCTGGGTTGGACGAGGCTTCTTCTACAGGTGGGACAGATGGAATGGTGATGTGGTGAGAGGGACCCAGAGAAAAGGGACAAGTTGATAGTGTGGGCTCCGATAGGTGGGACCCCAACATGAGTGTGCACCTGACTCCCCAAAGGGCTGGTTAAAACAGCCTGCTGGCCCCCTCCCAGATGGGGATCTAGGGTGGGACCCAAGGATTTCCACCTCATTCAAGTTCCAGATGATGCTAATGCTGTTGGTCCAGGCCACGCTTTGAGAAGCGCTGCAGTGGAGAAAGAGCAGGTGAGATGCGAGAACAATCCCAGGGTTGGGGCTTAGCCCATGGCATGACCGACCATCATCCATCACAGCAGCAGGCAGGCAGGCAGAGGTGCCTGGGTGGGGTTGAAGGAGAGTTGGGGGAGCTCATGGAGGGTCTGTGCTGGTTCTCAGTGAAACAGGAAGTGAGATCATCACAGTGAGAGTGAGGTGAGGGAGCTCTGGGTCCGGGGGCAAAGGAGAAGGCATGCCCTGGTCACCAGGGATGGGAACAAGCCAAGGCACAAGGCTGTTGGGAAGCTGGCCCTCCCAGGTCACGATCACAGGGATGAGGCTGGTCCAGGGGTGTTTGGCTGCCTAAGCGCAGGGGTGAGTACAAGATAGAAGGGAGCCTTCTGAAGTGGGGTTTGCCTGATGAGGGGGAGGGGAGGGAGCAGGAGAGGAGGGTGCAGGCTCCAGGGATTACAGAGGGAGCGTGAAATCCCAGAAGGAAAGGGATGGGCAAGAGGTAGTGAGTCGGTTGGTCAGTAGGTTATGGCCAGAGGTCAGCCAGTGGCTGGAGTCAGGGCAGAAGGGGGAAGCAGGGATGGGCTATGCAACAGAGGAAGGTGGGGTGGGGGAGAAGCTGGGCCCTGGAGGGCGGCACCAAGGACCAAGGACAGGCCTGAGACATGGACCAGGCCCCGGAGGCCCCTCTCTCCTGTGATTCAGGCGGGTCCGCCGTGTGGTTCACCAGCTGCCTGCCACTTGTCTGCCTGTCCATCTGCCTGTCTAACTTCTGCCTCTCTGCCTTGTCTGTTCATGCCAATATCACTCTACCTTTCTGTTTTTCCATCACCTAATGCTCTCCGTCCGTCTGCCTACTCATCTGCCTATCTTATCTTCCTGTCCATCTGCCCGATGGTCTGTCTTCTTGTCCATCCCTCTTTCTCTCTGCCTATCTGTCTGCTGTTTGCTTCTCTGCCTGCCAGTGCCTTTGACAACCCCTGTGACTGCCCATTTATCTGACTATGTCTGTCCTCCGTGGGGGCCCAGCCCTGCTCCACCTCTAGCCTCACTCACGAGCATGTGTCCTGTTGGGCCTTGGGATCTCACCATGACATCCTGGCCAGAGGCCACCAGCACCCTTGGGCCTCTAGCACTGGGGCTCCCTGGCCCAGCTCCACTTCCATGCAGATGCCAGGAAGCAGGGCCAGGACAAAACGGCCAAGCTGGAGCCACAGCTGCCATCCTGAGAGTGTGTGCAGATGGCCCTGGGGGCCCACATGTCAGGAGGGGTGGTGAGGGGCACAGCGGTGGGGGAAGGGGTGTCCTGACCTGCCTGGCAACCCTCCAGCCAGTGCAACCCCACAGTGGCTGTAGGCACTACTGTGCCAGAAAGAGGGGCAGGACCGGGCTGGGAAGACTGTGGGCTGGGGCCTGGACTCCAGTCCTGAGGGAGGAAGAGATGCAGTACCCTGACTCCTAGGTCTGAGGATAGAATGGTGGGGGCCCCAGACCCCTTGGTCCTGCAGCAGGAGAAGGCTGGGGCCTCGGGTGCCTGGTCCTCAGGCTTGGACCTGGGAGCAGGCAGTTTGGGACTAGAGCCCCTGCTGCCTCACTATTGTGGACTCAGCCATTGGGAAACGCAAAGGCACAGGAGAGGAAGGCCCAGTACCCCGGGATGTCCATGTTCCTGGTATCTGCCACATGCGGGATGTCAGGTGACCTTGATTCCAGGATGACGAGTCCCTCTGCTGCCTGCTGTTGAAGCCTGCCTGAAGTGTGATTCAGGACAGAGCCAGCCAGGCCATCTCCTCCCCTCCCTGAGACCTGGGCAGCTTCTACGGGTCCCCCCCCCCCCAATCTGGTTGGTAATGCCCCCGAGGCTGTTGTGGGCTCCTGCCACTAGCCATGCTCATGGTCCCCGGGACATCCTTGTGAGGAACATTGTGGGCTGGTCTGGAAACACCATTATCCCCTTGCTGTGCACTGTCAGCTGGCTCCGTGTGTCTATCAGTCTGGCTTTTCCCGGCTTTCCTGCCTTCCAGGGCCCCTGTCCACCTCCACCTCCACCAGTGCCCGAGCCAGCCTCCCTCCGGCTTTCCTTCAGTCCCTGTTTCTCTATTTGTCCTACTCCCACCCCGCCTGTCCCTTCCTCTCCGCCTCTGTCTCTCTGTCTTGCCTTGCCCTCCTCAGTGACTGTCTTCCTCTCCCCGCCTCTCTCCCAGGCTGCATCTTCCCTTCTCTCTGTTCCTCTTGCGCTGTGTCTGGGCGCTTCCCCTCTGCTTCTCCATCTCTCCCTGTCTTCCTGGTTTTTCTCTCACTGTTTCCCTCTGTTTCTGTCTCTCTCCCTCATGGTTCCTCCCACTTGCGACCATAACCTTCGTCCATGAAGACTGGGACAGAGAACTGCAGCCCAGGCCCTCCTCTCCTACCCCCTTCCTCACTTTGGGGCCGAGGGCCCCCCAAAAGGGAATTCAGTCCCAGGTGGCTGTAAGTATGGTGTGCCAGGTGGGAGGGGCAATGGGGAAAGCGTAAGCCTCCCTGTCCAGGAGCTGAGCCTGTGCTAAGGCCCCCCAACCCCCAGTGCTGCGTCCTGTCCCCACAGGTGAATGCGGGGCTGCTTCCTCTGCCCTCCTCCCTCCCCGGGGACGGGCTGCTGTCCATGCAGGGGCTCAGCTCCCTGCTGTGGACAGAGGCCTAGAGCTGTGGGTCCAGGATGGGCATCTGGAACGTGTGGTAGTGGAAACTGAGGTCACTGTCACCAGGAACCCATGTGCTTCCTTCTGGGGATGCCCCAGCTGCAGCCCAGACCATTCCAGGCCAAATGGGGGGAGACGGGGCCCTGCAGCTCAGAATGGCCAGGCTGCCTAGCCCAACTGAGGGCTGGGTATGTGAGCCCCAAGGCCTCTGGGCAGCTCTTGGAGCTGACTGGCCCCTTTCAGCCTGTGCTTGGCCCCCCGCTGTGGGCCTCCTCATGGACAGCTGTGTGTGGGGCCTCTGTGCAGCCAATGGGAGCCTGGCTGTCCTCTCAGCTGTAGCAGCTGAGACCCACAGCTCTGCCAGAACCACACATGGCCTCCATTCAGCATGGATCTGTCAGCCCAGAAAGGAGCCACAGAGGCCTGGCCAACCCCCAGGGAAAATGCCTCAGGCATGAACAGGACCACGGGCTCCCCAAAGGACACCAGCCCATCGGTGTAGACCTGGGGGAGGCGGGGAAGGGAGAGATAGGCCAGGGATCATCAGGTTGGGGGTCAAAGGGACAGGGCCCCAGGCCTAGAAGGACAGAAGATAAGGCCTGAAGGAGGAAGGAGCAGATAGAGACAGGATCAGTCAGGGCTAGGGTCAGGGAGAAGACGGGGCGTTCGCATAGGCTGCCCTGTGTGTGGCCTCAAAGAACGCGAAGGACTCCATCAGCCACAGTCCTCCAAGAAGCCATCGTCCCCGGCAGGGAGGTCCTCATCCCTGTGTGCCTTTCCGCAGGGGTGCAGGAGCAAGGCCGGGGACACTGACACCACTGAGGCTTCCCCAGCACCCCCAGGTGGGGCTGTGTCCTCGTGTCCTCTCAGTCGCCACGGTCAGGGCCAGGCCCCCACAGGTGTCCAGGCAGGACTATGTCCCCTCAGAGCCCGAGGGCCCTCCCTGCCTGCTCCCACAGCACTGCCCAGCCCCAGGTTGGATAGTACACCCAGCTGCACCCCAGGTCTCCTCACTCTGGCTCACTTGGTTCTTCAGGACTGAGGGGAGGGGTGCCAGCTGAGGGCTGGGGTCTGCACAGCACAGAGGACCTCGTTCCAGAGCCCCTGCTCCCACTTACCCACCGGCCGTAGCATCCCCACAGTGGCTGCATGTACTGGGCAGCTGCCCGGGCTTACACTCAGGGCCAAGGCCGGGCGGGCCTGCGTCTCAGCTCTGCCAGCCTGTTGTTCACGGATCCAGGGGGCTGAGAAACCCCCCAGGATCCTGGTTCTCATCCAGTCTGGCTGAGGCTGAGCCGGCTTGAAGGGGAGTCAGGGAGGGGAGAGGAGATAGGTGGCTTCCAGGGTTTTCCCAGTGGGCAGGGCCACCACAGGCACCCCGAGTCCAGGAGGAGCTCCCCACCTCACTGGTAGGCTTGGGCATGAGTGAAGCAACCCACAAATGGAGAAACTGAAGCTGCTGGTGCAGGTGCCTCTTCCCAGGCCGGCGTTCTCCCCAGCAGGTTAAAGGTGAACGCACAGCCTTCTGGGACCAGAGCCAGCAAGTGCACTAGGGGAGATTAAGAGGCTGCAGGCCAGCCAAGGGCCCAGAGGAGGAATCTGCAGAGAATAATGGGCAATTCTGTGGCAGAATCTCAGAGCTGGGCATTTGGGAACAGGGCTAGGGACAGAGCGGCAGAAGGAGACATAGCCTAGAAAGGTGAATAAGGAACAGTCAGAGGTGGATCAGGCTGTGCCCCTGTGGAGGGCAGTGGCGGTGCCCTGGCAAAGGATGTCCAGAGTTAGACAGTGAGCACTCCATCTTCAAAATGGGGCCCCCAAGGCACGGCTCTGGGTCCCCAAACCCAAGCCAGCCCTTCATATAGTCAAACCAAGTGGGACTCCACCCCAGTGTGAGTGAGCAGGCCTCTCACCCCAAGCATCTTCGGCTTAGGCCTCCCGTCTCCTGGAGCACCCTGCACATCTGGCGGCCAGGCAGCCCCCAAGGGGCAGTGTCCAAGCCTGGTCTGCCCTGATGGGCTGGGAATGGGGGCTCAGTACCCCCATTCAGGTGTTCTAGTCACAGTCCCAGGTGTTCAGATGTGGACCCTGGAGCAGACTACACAGCCCTTCTGGAGCATGCCAGCCCTACAGCCCCTTCCTCCCAGCTTGCATGAGGAGTAAACAAGTGTTTCACAAGTGGGGCACATGGGTGTGGAAATCCCAGGGGTAGAGAAGGGTGATGAGGAAGCACTGGTTATTATTTCACTGTACTTGTTTATCTAGTAATTTCTATTTATACTGAAATTGTATGCCACCACGACATGAAACGCACAGTTTCATAAATATCGTTGTTAACGTCAAGGCTAAGTTGAAAAAAAGAGGAAAAAAAGAAAAAGACATGATCTGAATAAACACAAGCAGACCCGTGGTATTTGCTCCTGGTCTGTGTCCCCTGAGGGCAGCCCTATAAGGCAGGGGCTATTGTCGGTTTTGTCTCCAGTTGTGTCTCCGGTACTTATAACAGTACTTGATTGGCACATAATAGGTACTTGATAAATATTAGTTGAACGAATGAATGATGAATGAATAGTAACACTTGGGAAAACCACACTCAAACATTTGAATTTGGGGAAATAATGAAATAACATACATAAAACTCTCAGGAGTGCATGGCACATAGGAAGTGCTCAAAAATATTCATGCATGTGTTGTTATTATGACAATTATTGTTCATAAATGCAGTACACAGGCATTCTGTCCAAATGCTGACTAGTGTTAAAATCAAGATGTGCCCAAAGCTGAACATCACCATCTTAGAATGAACTTCTGAGACATAAAAACAAACCTGGAAATGTATTGAACGTTTACTGCTCCCAATAATTTTATTTTTGACAACCTTATTATTAAATTTATAACCAATTTTTTTGTCCACACTTATGGCAGGCAAACCTTTAAGACTGAACACTTTAGTGAGGGGTAATTTCTTTACTTTATCAGCTGCCAACATGCTCCTCAGTAAGATCTTGTGGCAATTCCGAAATACGGCCCTGAATTTTTTCAAAGAACGGAGGGGTTTGGGCCTGTCTGTCTCCGCTTCTTGAGTCTGGGCAGGTCTGTGACTCCTTCAACTGACAAGGTAGAGCAGACATGAGGCTGTAAAAGGCAGCATTTGATGAAACACTCCCTCTGGAGCCCTGAGCGATATGAGGAATCCAAACGTCCTGAGGCAGCCATGCTGGGAGGAAGCCCAAGCCGCTCGGACAGACGATGAGTTGGTAGCTCCAGCGGAGCCCAGCCTCTGAGCTGTTCTAGGCCAGGCATCAGGCTCACAAGTACAACAGGTCCTCTGAGGATCTGGACATCAATGGGGCAGAGACAGGCTGTCCCTGCCTCTCCCCATCTGACTTTCTGAGCCACAGAGGCCATGAGCATAATAAAATGGTTGCTATTTGACACCACTACGTTTGGACTCGTTAGGCAGCAAGAGAACTGGAACAGCTGCTTGCTTAATAACTGCCATATTTAAATAGTATTACTTTTTCTGCAGAGACTAAAATCCATCCTCTACTTACATCATTACTTCAACATTCATGATAATTATTTCTGCATATAAAATTATCAGGCCTCATCACACTCACTGTTAATCATGGTGGCATTTATACTTGTAATGATGGTAAGAGACTGACTGTACATCTCTCCTGCCAGTTGCCTGGGAGAATGCTGACTTGTACACTCCATACATAGCTTTCTGTTCCAAGTCACATCCAGAAGGCTTTTCTATATTTGAAAGGGAATGTTCAGATAGGAACACTATGAATGCACAGCCTTGTTTCTGTTCCTGATGCGGTTACATTAATTAGATAAAGCTGGCCAAATACTTCTGGCTCAGAGATGCATGCAACGACACGAAGAGTTTGGATATTCAGCCTTTCTGAAGTCCAAGATTCCAGCAGAATATCAAAGCAACCCTGTGGTTATTATTTTTCTAATATCTGTGGGGCTGCTTGGGGTGGGTGGCAAGATTGGTGGAATCAGGAAGAGAAACCGAGGCTCACCGACTTCTGGCAAACGAAGGAAACTGGTGAATGCATATAGAGTGATTCATAATCTCCCCTCCCCTCCTTTCTCCAAGAAAGCAATAATACTGGAAGAACCCAGAGTTGCTCCCTGGTTGACATTTTCCCAGGAGACAGGCTAGTGGCTTTTTATACCCAAACATCTGCTAGATCTCCTAGACTAGGGCTGCCTGCCCTCTGATCCCCTAGGGCTGGGCCATGCTCTCTCCAGTCCCCCTCTAGAGCAGGGTGACATCTGCTCAGACTGGGCCCCTCCCTGCCAGGGTGAGCTGTATCCCCTCAGACCCTTCAGGACATAGTCTTATCTGCTCAGAACCCCCACGGTGTGTCATGTTCTCTCAGAGTCCCTGAATTTAAAATACATGTACAGTACATTTTTTAGTTGACAGTTACAAAGAAAAACCTAGTTACATTCCCCAAACTCAATACATTTCTGACAAAGCCACTCTAGATTTCATTTCAAATAGGATGTGCAGCCACATGCAGATACTTGGAAAAACCATGTGGAACTCCTCAAATGAAATGTGGGGCTGGGGTGCTCCCAACAGACAAAGCGATGGTGGGGATCAACCTTGCTAAAGGTTTAGTGTGCAGGGAGTGATGCCTGGAGCATTTTCCAGATGGGTAGTTTGTACATCATCCAAAGGCACTTTCCTGGGCCTATTTACATTTTAAGAAATTGCCTGGGGGCTTGTGGTTGATGGGCAACACATTACCATTTTTATCATTGGAAGTCATGGGAAACGGGCACCCACTGAGCATTTTCCTGCAGACGTTCTGATTTTTCAGTAACACGTGGACCATGCTAAACAGGAAATGCTTAGTTGCTCAGAGTTTAGGGGCAGCAGTGTCCCCTGGTGGCCATCAGGGCCCCAACGATCTGCAGATGCTCTAGAGAACAGAGTGGGCCCCAGGGGAAGCTGAGACCCAACCTCCAGCCCAGATGAAGAGGTGGAAGGGTCTCAGGCTGTGTTCACAGGACCTGGTGCTCCTGTCCATCCTACAGGGCCCTGTTTCCTGAACTGGCCCAGAGTGGATGTCTTTTTTTTTTCATTAGGCATCTACATTTTTTCTAGAAACAGCATCCCATTTTCCTTTGGAGAATCTCCCCACACTCAAGTCATGTAGTTCTTGAGGGTCAAACCTTCTGCCAACCCCATGTATCAGATGCCTGGTGATTTGATGAGGGATGAGCGTCTGACCCAAATCTGTCCAGTAAGTGAGGCCTGGGACTTTTTTGCTGTAACTACTGGGAAAGAAGCCTTCTCTTTCCACTGAGGCTGCTAAGTTGCCCATGGCGTATTAACCTAGAGTTTGGGTGGGTGTGCAATGGTGGGGGTGGGGGAGTTGTAGGGAAAGCTGCATGGAAATTAAGCTGACAGAGAGATTTGAGAGGAAATGAGGCACAGTCCTGATGAAAAATATTTGAGCAGCCGAATCCAGCTGTATCTGAAGTCAGATGCTCCAAGACATTTCTAGTTAAGTAAGCCAATTAAAATATTTTTTTTCAAGCCTGTGGGGATTGAAGGATCACACAACCTGCCTGATTTGTGCCAGGCCCTAATTCCTTTCTTCCCTTCCCCAAAAGGTCCTCATTGCTTCTTACATTTGCATACTCAGAGGCCCCATTAATCAAAACCATCTTTATTATTTAAAGAACATCCTGTCATCAGGGGGCCTAGATGGGGGTCCCCAAATGGCAGAACAATATTTACATGGGGGTCAGGAGGGTAAGGCTTGGGTGGTCCCAGGGCTGAGTGGCCCGCCACTGTGGAAGAGGGAGCCTGGAGGGAGGGTATCCTTGGGGCTGTGGGCTGGGCCCAGGAAGAAAAGTGTCCCATCCCAGGCCCACAGTGGATCCCACCATGTGGGGCTGGAATCACCTAGGTCAACTCGGGCCCTGGAAGCGTGCGCAGTGAGGAGAAGCCATGGGTCAGAGCTGTGTCACCATGCCGCTGGCTTCGGAGTGAGTCTGGTAAAAGACAACCGCGGGCGTCTGAGGTCTGGGGGGCTTCTCCCAAAGTCCACAGCTAACCCCCAGCCCCAGAAGCCCTCTGAAATCCTTCCGTTCCCCAGGGTACCCTCTCCTAGGCTTGAGCATAGGTTTCCAGAAAACCCCCATCTCCCTTCCTCTATTAGAGTCCCAAACACTCCACCCTCTGGCTGCCAGCTGGGCCCAACTTTCACCTGTATGGCCTGGAAGATCCACTCCCGGAAGTCACTGACTTTGGTGTAGACACCTGGCTTCTGAGCCAGGGCACAGCCGGTGCCCCAGCTCACGATGCCACACAGCCGCCAACGTGGCGTCCGAGAGATGGTGTCCTCACACACGAAGGGGCCACCACTGTCACCCTGATGAGGGAAGAGGATGCCTGGCTTAAGGCCGAGATAGCTGGCCTGCAGACCTCTTGCACGGCCATGGGCTGTGGCCCTGAGATAGGGAGCCTGACCACCCACTGCCTTGTGTCTCCATGGCTAGAGTGGCAGGGTCCAGGGGCGGCTGCCCACATAGTCCCTCACCTGGCAGGCATCGATGCCACCCTCAGAGTAACCGGCACAGAACATCTTGGGCTTGATCTGGTTCCCGTAGAAGTCGGGGCCATTGCAGACATCATTGCTGATAATGGGGACTCGGGCCTCCTGGAGCACCCCAGCCTGTTGGCCTGGAGGTGTGCAGGCAAGGCTGGCCAAAGCTGGGGAGGATGCACACCCCTCTTCCCTCCTAGTGCCCACCCAGGTTCCTCAGCGTCCCCATACCCCGAGACCAAGAGGCACTGCACCAACCAGACTGCCCTTCCTCAGCCTAGCTCAGAGGCTCCCCAGGATGGTTTCCCAAGTGGAGGTGACGACTCACCGTAGTACTGCGTGTTGCCCCAGCCTGTCACGGTACACAGCTTGCCATCCACCAGGGCCTGACCGGCAGCCGGGAGGCATACAGGCTGGATGTACTCTGTGCGAGAAAGCACCCAGCTTCTGCCGGCTGCCCCACCTGGTACAAAACCTCTGTCCAGTATGCACAAGAGATGACAAACAGCGACCCTGTGGCATCCTACTACACTGATGGACAGTGACTGCAATGGGGTATGTGGTGGGGACTTGATAATATGGGTGAATGTTGAAACCACAATGTTGCTCATGTGAGACCTTCATAAGAGTGTATAGCAATGATACTTTAATAAAAAAACATAAATAAATATAAGGCAAATCATAAAATGGTACCAACTTCTCTGGCAGCTAGCCTGGGGGTTACACAGTTTTTTCAGTACCAGGCAGCTTGGGCTCAATTCTTTGCCATTTGCCAGCTGTGGGAACTGGGGGCATGTTTACCTTCTCTGTGCTGGGACCTTTCCCCACGTAGGAAAACAGGATGTTAAGAGGACCTACCACCCCTGGGCTGCTGTGCTTGGGACACAGTGAGGAGCACGCCTGGCACCCAGGAATCGGTGCGAGCGCTCATGTTCACTACGATAATGTTTTATTATATTATATCGTTATTACTATCAGACTGTTGCCTGTTGAAGGCTTGTCATCACTATCATGACTTAGTTATCACCATCATTACCGTTATTTTTATCGTTATTACTACACTAGGGCCTGCAGAAAGCTGAAGCCCAAGGTCTGCTCTGAATCCAGGGTGTGTTAGACACGTTGGCACCCCAGTGGGCGTTTCTCTTTGGGCGCCAGGAAATGTTCTGGAGAACTACAGAGGGAATAACTCCTGACTTCCCCATGGATCATATATTCTTAATATCTTTTTCATTTCATTTAATAATTTTTTGCGGGGAGCTTACAGCTTAAAGTGGACTAGTCAATGGTCTTTTGTGGGTTCAGAAATATATAGTTAAGTAGTGTGCCTGGCAACAGGAAGATGCAGCCATCACAATTTTAGAACAAGTCATCATCCCCCAAAAATTTACCTCTCACCTCCCCATTTCCCCATCTCCACCTCCATCCCATGCCACCCCCACCCTGTGGTAACCACTCATCTACCTTCTACCTCTACAGATTTGTCTGTTCTGGACATTTCAAATAAATGGAATCATATAGTAGCCTTTTGGGTCTGCTTTCACTCAGCACAGTGTTTGCAAGGGTCACCCAGTGTGTATCCCTCCTTTTTATAGCCAAATATTCTATTGTGTGGATCTACCACATTTTGTTTATGCATATTGATCAGGTGATAAGCATCTGGGTTGTTTTCACCTTTTGACTACTGTGAACAGTGCTGCCATGCACATTTGTGTGCAAGTTTTTGTGTGGACATGTATTTTCGTTTCTTTTGCGTTTGTACCCTGAGAGAGGAATTGCAGGGTCCAGTGGTAACTTGATGTTTAACTTTCTGATGAACTGCCAGATGGTTTTCATGTGGCTGCACCCGTTGTTCCTGCTTAATGAATGCCCAGTTCATGCCCCCTCAAGATCAGTTCCCTTACCAGCATGGCTTTCCATGCCCCGGGCCCCTCCTCTGTCCTCCCAGCCTCCAGAGTCCCCAGAACAAGGCCCAGCCCCCAGACTTACCTGTGAGGGGCAGGGGGCTGGAGAGGTGGACCAGGGCGATGTCATTGCTGTTCTCCTCGCTGCTGGGGTCTCGGAAGGGGAGATAGCCCCCATGGTGGACTACTGCCTGCACGCCCAGCTGCAGGCCGTGGGGTGAGGCCTGGGCCACAGCGCCTGCAAACACTCGCCATCGCGACAGGACCCGGTTCCGCCTACCAGGGAACAGGAGGGGAGGGTGGCAGCCTGCCTGGGCACAGCCTCCCCACCACGCCGTCCCCTGCCTCCCTCTGTCAGCGCTGTGGAGGACACTCACTCAGGGAAACAGTGGGCGGCTGTCAGCACCCAGTCTGCGGAGAGCAGAGACCCGCCACAGAGGTGTGCTCCGTCATAGCGAAGACTGACTTGCCACGGCCACCTGCCCAAGCTGGTGTCTTGGCCTCCCACAATGCGATCTACGGGCAGCTTCCTCCGGCCGCAGTCTGCGGGAGGGAGCCGAGGGCAGCAAGAGGGCCTGGGACCTTAGGGGCGTGGGTTCACCCTGCCCCAGGGAGGCTGAGAGACATGGCCCCACTCTGGGGATCCTGACCTGAGGGGTCTGAGGGGACATGGACCCACCGTCTGAGAGGACACAGCTCTATCCTTGCAGGATCTAAGAGGACATGGCCTGCCCAGGGGCGTCCGATGAGACATAGCCTTGCCCTTGGGGAATCTGAAGGGGACACAGTCCCATCCTTAGGGGACCTAAGGGGCATAGCCCTGCACTTGGCGGGGGGGTGGGGAGGGTTCTAAGGAGGAGGGTTCTGAACTTTAGGGTCTCACCTTGGCAGCTGGTAGCCAGGAAACGGCCCCTGGGACAGTCACTGTGAGACAGACCATGACAAAAGGAGAGGCCACTTAGGACGGATGAAAGGGAGGCGGGGAAAGCAGGTGTGGGGCGCCTGGGGGCCGGGGCCCTGTGTGTGCCCCATCTGCCCGCCGCCCTCCTCACCACACGGAGATGACCTCGAGCAGCCTCCGGGCGTGCGGCAGCCTTCCCTCGTCCACGCAGAAGAAGCCCGACGTGCCGTTGGCGCCCGCTGTCCGCACGTCCAGCTCGGAGTGGACCAGCGCCCTGGGCAGGGCAGGGGTCAGGCCTGCTCCTCCCGCCCGCCCACCCCACCCTCCAGGGGGCACCTGTACCTGAGGAAGCCCATCTCCTCACAGCTGAGTCCCGCCACCCTGGCATTGGAGCGTGAGGAGCACAGCAGCCGCCACGTCCCCTCCCTCTCATCAAACACGGTGAGCCGAGTGTCTGCTGGGCTGACCTGCACTGCAGGGCGACAGGACGGGCCGCCTGGGTCACCTTCCCACCTGAGCCCCTCCTGGCCTGCTCTCCAGGGTCTAGTCCTGAGTCCTGGCAGGACCAATCAGAGCACCCCTGCCCCTACCTTTGTGATTGTGTCTGGAAGGGCACATGACTCAAGTGGGTCAATTTAATTTATTCCTTTTATCTTTTTCAGCCTTAAGACCCTTGACTAATATATCAGATTGCCAAAATATTTAAACAGATATCTTCTAATCTCTCAAAAAAAAAGAAATAAAAGCTCACATCTGCAGGACTTGTCAGAGCCTTGAATATACTATAGTGTCTGGTAAGTCCCCAAGCAGAGGATGTAGTATTCACTCATTCATTCATGCATTCATTCATTCACTCAACAACCATTAGCCAGACACATACTCTATGCCCACTCCTGTGTGGGGTGATGCTCGGAACATAAAGATGAACAATCCAATCCTAGGCTGTGTCCACAACATGCCAAAATCTGGGGCAGGGGAGACAGACAGCAATAAAAAAAGTCACCCAACCAAACACATCATGACAGACTGAGAAGAGGTAGGACAGAGATACATAGGAAGGCTGGAAGAGGGCTTGCTGGGGATTCCTCATGTCTGGGGCTAGTTGTGTTGTGTTGCGAAGTAGTGTTCCCCTTTGCCCCTCACAGGCTGCTCCCCAAACATGGCCAGAGAACCCCTGTTCACACCTAAGCCAGGTCAGGGCCCTTAGGTGTATTTATTTCATTTACCAGATACTCTATACGTGCCAGGCTGTGTTCTGGGCAATGAACAGATCCGACAAAACCCCTGCTCTGTGGAGCTCAAAGGACAAGTGAGATGGATAAAAAGGGACAAATACATAAAACAGATCGTGTGTCGCAAAAGAAGGGGCCAGGGAGATAAATCAAGCTTGACAGAGGCAGGGGGGTCCTGGCATGCAGGGTGGAGTTGTGACGTTCAACAGGCAGGCAGGGAAAGCTCACTGAGAAGGTGGGAGCCAAGCAAAGACCCAAAGGTGAGGAGAGTCGTGAAGACAGTAGGGACCAGAGAGCCAGGCCCCGGGACACTGCACGACCCCCAGGCAGGGGTGGGGGTGAGAACAGCAGGGAGGCTGAGCAGAGGGAGGGAGGGGTGATAGGCGGGGGTAACACCTGGCGTTCTCAGCAGGGAGGGGCAGCCAGGAAGGGCTCAGTACGGAGCACCAGACCTGTCCCAGGGTGCCAGGTTTCCTTTCGCTGCCCGTGGGGAGCAGGACGAGTGCAGGGAGATGGGGAGGAGCTGCTGTGGTGTCCAGGAGGGAGAGGGTAGGGCCCAGCCAGGGCCAGGGTGGGGGCAGTGGGAAGAAGAGTGGATTCTGGGCAGATTTTGGGGGTGGAGCCACAGGGCTTCCTAACAGGTTGAGTGTGGGTGTGAAGGAAAGACAGGGGTCAAGGACAATTCCAGGTGTTTGGCCTGAGCCACTGAAAGGATGGAGCTGGTCAGGGAGGGGAAGGTGGCGAGGAACAGGTTTGGGGAAAGATCCTTGGTCCTCTTCTCCTGAGCCTCCTTCATGGCTGGTGTTCTGAGGACACATTCTGGGAAACCAAATCTGGGGCAAACTCATTTCCGGATCCTCGTAGGCAGGAGCCGGCGAGGCCCTGTTCCCATAGCCCTGCAGACCTGGACACAGGGAGGTCGGATCTCCGGGGAGCACCCTGTCCTGCTGAGAACCTAATGTGTGCCCGTTGCTATGCTACATGCTCTCCCTCCCCTCCAAGGCCTTACCAACACCCTCCACCCACTGAGGCCACAGAGATCACCCTCATTTTGATCAGATGAGGCTGTTGAAGCTTAGAGAGGTAGGGTCACCTGCCCAACATCGCAGAAAGGCAGAGAGAGAGGATTTGCATTTAGACTTGAGTCCAAACCCCAACCTTTCAATATTGTCCTAGATAGCCTCTCAAGCAGCTTCCCTTCCTGAAGGTTAAACAATTAACAGCACAGTAACCCTAATAACACAGGCTACAGGTCCTGGAGATGCCAGTGGGTTGGCCCCATGCCATGTGTCATATCTGGGAGGTTCTTTGAATCCTGTAACCATCCTGGGAGGTAGAGACCATTTCTATGCCCATCTCACAGATGGGGAAACTGAGCCTTGGAGAAGATGAACTTGGCCAGGGTGTACAGCCAAGCACCAGCAAAGCCAGGATCTGAGCCCAGGCCTGCTGACTTGCATGCTCCCTGCTCCTTTTGTGGGTCTCACACAGACCCTTACCTGCCCCCACCCCGAATATACTCACCCGCAGTCAGGAGTAAGAGCTTCCTGGCTGGCTTGCCTTAATCATAGCCTCCTACTCCCGGCTGGGGGCAGGGGATATCTGGCACCTTGGCTGGGTGGTACCCACCACCCTGAGTTCCAAGACCAAGACTTGGGGTTTGAAACCCCAACTGGGGGTGAGTGACTTCTAAGTGCTCCAAGATATGATTTCCAGAAAGTGTGAGGTTTGAGGAAAAAATGGTCCCTTTGTGGATGTATGTTGGGGGAGGCGGGAGGGAGAGAAGATCAAATGCTCCCCCCCACCCAGTTATTTTTAAGCCACATTCTATGCCACTTTAAAGCTTTTTATTCTTGTTTGTATTATTTTAAGCAATGCAAAAAGTATGTTCTGGGTCACCTGGTTTGCTTTTACCAAACTGATATATTTAGAGGTGTGACAATCCCAGAAAAATGAGGTGGGGATATAGTTTTTGGGTTGTCTTTGTTTTTTGATATCCCACATTTTTGAAAACCCAAGTACAACTGAAGGACCAGTGTGCCAGCATTGGCCGGAACCAGGTCTGAATCGTGGCCTAGTTACTGTCCAGCTGGAGGCCCAGGACGAGTTAGTTCATCTCAGCAGTTTGTCTCCATGCTTATTCATTAAGCAAAGATTTCCTGAGCACCTACTATGTGCAGAACATTGTCTGGGCCAGTAAACAAAATGCCCCTGCCCTCCTGAAATTCACCAGGAGTAAATAATTAACTGCAAGAAGAGCTTTACTAGGGCAGCAGGGATGGCTGAAGGGTGGGGGAGCACAGAGTCTGGGGGTGCAAAGAGGCCTTGCTCAGCAAACTTAAGGCCTCAAGGTTGAAACCAAAAGCCAACATTTACCAAGTGGCTGAAAGCCAAGCACTGCACAGAACATCACCTCCTCTCATTCTCAGCCTCAGTTTACAGATGTGGACGTTGAGGGTGGGGCTATTGTGAGGCCCCACAGCCCAGCAGCCATGGTGCAGAACCCTGAAACCTGCCCCTAGGTGTGAGCTGGTACAAGATGTGTGGACAAAGGCTGTGGTGTCGGGAGGGTTTGTCGAGGGTGTCCGCGGCCCTTTGGCTGGAACCTGGAAAGTGGTGGATGCGGTGCAAGGTGTGGGCAGAGAGGGGCCCGGACATAGGAGCTTCGGAGCTATGAGGGGTTGGCATTTTAGCCTAGCATCAGTGGGAAGCCATGGAGGGGATTTTGGCAGAGGCACAATCCTGCTGCCTTGCCACTTATTTGACGTGTGGTCTTGGGCATGTCAGTTCACTTTGCTGGGCCTCAGTTTCCCCATCTGCAAAATAGAAATAATAGCCCCAACTTCAGGGCTTTGTGCAAAGGCTGCAGCCAGGGCCTGGCATACGTTAGCTGTCACTGTGGCAACCCACTTGGCTGTTTCTTGAGAAACAACAGTGTGTAGTAGTTCTGCACAAGAGGTGGGACCAGCTGCCTGGGGTTCAGATCCCAGGCCTGCCACCTTCCAGCTCTGTGACCTGTGGCTCTCCTGTGCCTCAGTTTCCCCAAATTAAAGTGGGCTGTTATGGATTTAATGACTTGACACCTGTGACGCCCTGAGGCCTGTGCCTGCCACATGTAAATGCTCTGTAAGTGCTGGTGAGGACGACTACCACTGGTGATGGCTCTCCTTGTCTGGATTTTCATCGCTTAACATGAGCTGAGTCCTTTATGGAATTAGAGAAGGCTTGTGGGAGTGAAAAACACATCCCACCACCCAACTTCCCCTTCCTTCCTGCTGCCCTGGGTCACAGAATGGCAGCATGGGGCTGGTATTGGGAAGATTTATTCATTCATTCCACAGTTAGCTTCTGCGCCTATTCAGTCGTGTGGCCATTCACCCCCACCTGCTTGGAGACTCATCTCTACCAGGCCTGTCTAAGAGCTGTTCCCGGACCCATTATTTACAAGCCGTGTGTCCTCTCTGGGCCTAGCTTCCCACATCTGTAAATGGGGACAACAGCTACCCACTCAGAGAGCCAGAAGGGTTTGCTGAATTCAGGCAGCACCTCTTAAACATGTTCTAACTATGCCCCACACATTTTTACATTACGAAGTAGCCCCAAACTTCTATTTTCTGGGGCAAACCATCACATTGCTCTGAGCTTCAGTTTCTCCATTTTTAAAATGGAAAGAATAACCGTCCCACCCTCATTAAACCAAAAGATTAACAAAACTTTTCTTACTGAGAGAGATGCACTCTGATATTTTCTAATCTAATCTCTTTCAAAATTCTTAAAATGTCATCTTTGACTCATTAATTTCATGATACAGTAATGGGTAATACATTTAGGGTCTGAAAAACACTGGATTAGACAAGGGAAATGCTTACAACAGCACCCAGTCCAGAGCAGGCACTCCATACGAGGGCACGAGCATTACCAACATTTCTGCGGTTTGTTCATTCATTCACAAAATCCTTTTGCTGAGCTCCCCCCAGGTACAGGCTTTCTCCTGGGCTCCCCAGAGGGTTCCCAGCCTGCTTCACTCACCTGGATACAGCGGCTCCTGATCACTCCTGAGTAGAACCATCACTGCAGAGAAGGCAGAGGTAAGGGCAGGCAGGCTGGGGGCCACAGGGGACAGGGGAGGACAGAGGCACAGGGGGCCATTCTCACCAATGGCCCAGGATGCTGCCCCAATGCCTGTCAGGAGCAGCAGGGTCCCCACAGTGAGAGCTGCCACCTTGGGTCCGGAGTAGCATGGCACAGCCTGGCCACCTGCAACAGACACCATGCTGGGGCCACTGCCAGGACGGCAGGGTCTGGGCACAGGCCAGCTCTGCCCTGCCCCCAAGGCTAACTTAGTATGCCTGAGCCTGCCATGCCCTGGGCCCGGTCTCTCAGGGCACAGCAGTGGGCAGGGCCATCTCCCCTGACGTGTGGACAACCAGGTGTCCAGCTCCCCAAGGGTTCTACTGGGAAGGGGAGGGCCTGGAACAGCTGCCACCCTCCCTGTCTGCACTACTGGCACTTGGGGGAGTTCTCCTCCCCAACGATGATGCGCTTCTCTATCTTCCTCATCACATGGTGCCATCTTTTCTTGTACCTCTCACTTCGGCTAACTCTCTCAGAAAGGCTGTTGGAGCCTCTGGGGGGCTGTGACCCCTGACCTTTGCCCTCTTGGCAGCTCTTCTCTCTGATGTTTGGCATTTCCTCACTGCCTCATTTTTCTCTGCTGTTCCAGATCCTCTGTCCCTGGGTACCTCCTCAAACCAGATCTTTCCCCCAGCACCCAGCTCCAACATCAAATCTGCCCCTGGAGGCTGAGAACCTAAGTTTGGAAATTTGCCAGCCTCACTTAAAAATACTGACCTTACTCTTTCCTAGCTGGGACCTTGGGCAAGTGGCATTACCTCTTTGAGCATCAGCTTCCTCATCTACTTAATGAGCATCCACCCAGTACTCACCTCTAAAAGTAATACTTTAAAGTTATTTCGAATAATAATAATCATAGCCAAACTCGTCAAATGCTTACTACATGACAAGCGATACTCTAAATTCATTAACTTATTCAGTCCTTATCTAAGTTATGATTCCCATTTCTCAGACAGGGAGAACTGAGGCTCAGAAAAGTAGAGTCACAGGCTCGAGATGGCTCAGCCAGGAGAGGCAAAACCGAGTCCTGAGCCCTGGGCAGGTCTGGAGTGAGGGCTCCAGTGTGCAATCACTAAGCCATGCTGCTGGGTCTGGCATACAGCAAGTTCTCAATAAAGGCCTTTTAAATCATTAGTGCTGTGTGGTCCCAGACATCTCCCTTCACCTCTCTGGGCCTCAATTTCCTCATCTGTAAAATGGAGTTTTATTCATTCATTGTCCTATTGAGTGTCTGCTCTGTATCTGGCACCCTTCTGAGATCTGACACTCCCCACAACAAGACAGATGAGATGCTGGGTCTCACGGGGTTCACACTCATGTGTGCAAGGTGAGAGGGAGATGTAAACAAGTAAAAAAATTTGATAATTTCCAGATTGTGGCAAAGTGTATGAAGAAAACAATGCAGGTGGGGGCAGCCAATGGCTTCTGCAGGGTGCCCAGGGAGGGCTTCCCCAAGAGATGCCTGTGAGCAGATGGGAGCAGATGGAACAGCGCAGGCAAAGCCTCGAGGCAGGGAAAAGCACAATCTGCTAGAGGGCAGAGAGGCCTTGATGTGGCCAGAATGGCACGAGCTTGGGGAAGGCAGTGGGACCAAGACTGGGGCCAGCCAGGGAGGCCTGGCGGCCTGAGGAAAGAGGGATTTTATTCGCAGTGCAACAGGGGCCCTAGAGATTAAAAGCCAACTGCTTCCCTAGGGACTGTGACAAGACCGAGGAGAAGAGGCTGCTGTAAACCTTCGGCTGGGCCTGGTGTCTACCTGACTGCCCTTGGCACCTGCAAGGCTCTCCCACAACTGCAGGCGCTCCCCGCATGCCCATCGGTGTTGTGGTAGCTTGGCTGGTGTGCACAGGGCCAGGCCAGGGCCTGGAACAGAGCAGGGAGTGGTCCAGACCTTCCTGGAATGGCCATTGTCTGAGTATCTTAAGAATTTGAGAGCCCAGCAGTTCCTGTCAAGGCGTAAGGGAACACTCCGTCCCTCCAAAGAGGTCCCAGTGGGCCAGGCCTGCCCAACCCCTGCTGGCTGACTCTTCCTGGTCTTGAGAGGGCCTCTCAGGCCCACCTGCCAACTTTATTGCCAACCCATCTTCCTGGCTCCAGCGGAAGGTCCTGGCTCCCTGAGGCCACCAGGGAGCTCCTGGTTCCTTTGTTTTCAGACATGCCTGCCAGGGCTTTGGGCCATTCAGAACCCAGCCTGAGGCTCTCCTATGTCTCCTAGGGCAGAAAGCATTGCCACCCCATGCCTCTTTGGGTGACAGGAAGAACCTCCTTCCAAGCCCACTGGTTCAGGGGACTTTGGGCAACTCTAAAAGTGGTGCCTTCGGTGGAACAGGAGGCATCCTCACTCCATCCCCAGCGAGAGAGGCAGCACTCTTGTCGGAGTCCAGCAGCAATAGGGTCTTTGTGCTCAGTAAGCCAGGTGCCCCAGCCTCTCCCCAAGGCTGTGCTCTCTGCTCCTCCAGTGCACTGGGCGGCCCCGGTCTTCTCAGACAGCTGCTAGCTCCAGGCCTCAGTCCACACCGCACCTGCTCCACCTTCCTGAACGAGTGTCTCCTCATTTGACTTCTGGGGCACCCACATGCATCTGATTTTCCTCTTACCTCTCCAACAGTGCCTTCTCTAGCTCCTGACCCTCTGCCCTCTCCTTGAAATCTGGAGTTCACAGCGTGAGCCATCATCTCCTCCGCCTCATACCTCCTCGGGCCAAGTCTGTCTAACCCATCTCCACAGTCTCAGCTTCCATTTTCTGCCCCAGCCCTGGACTCTCCTCAGTCCCAGGGGTCCTGCAGCCTCATACGTGCCACCCTCTGTAACCCCTGAAGTTCCTCACACCCCCAGGTCCCATACTGGCCTCAGTCTCTCCCAGGAGCCCCAGGTTCTGTCTCCAACGTTCTCATCCTCAGGACTGTCCCTCATTGGCAGGATGCCTCCCTTCCTGCACAGCTTGCCAGCTCCACAGACTGCAGGCCTCCCGAGCATCTCCCAGCCATCCTCTCCTTCTCCATCCCCAGCCCCATCTGAGCCCTGGGCTCGGCTGTCCCCTGTGGGCCAGCCTCCACACAAAAGCCTGGATATCTTCCTAAACACCAAATCTACCTTGTCCCTTCTCTACCTAGAACCCTCCATGGCTCCCCAGTGCCCTCCAGGACAGAGACTAAGGCCCTCAGCCCTGCTCTGCCAGCCCCTCTAGGATATAAGCACGACTGTTAGAGATTTAGAAGTCAAACATATGTTTCTCCAAATGCCCAGACAGCCATATGGGTCATTATCAGACACTTGCTAGAACTTCCAGAAAGCAACCAAAACAACAGAACTTGCGAAATACGTGTTAGGAAAGAGAAGCAAAGAATCCCTGAGTGCCATCTTGTGGAAAGACCCAGAACTGCCCCAGCACTAGCCTGCCCCTCCCCCTCAGCAGTCCCAGCAGACCTGGATCCAGCTTGCACACCCTGTCACCCACCAGCTCCACTTCCAACTTTACCTCCAGACACACCCTGATTATCGACGTGCCATTGCACACTGGCAGCCTGTCACCCCCAGCTTTTAGCCATGCGGTTCCCTCTGCCTCATGCACCCCACCCACACCCTACTCATCCTGAATGTCAACTTAGAAAGATGTCACCTCCTCCAATCCTAAGTCCCCAGGGAGCACCAAGCACCTGGCCTCGGGCACTTGCAACAACACCAGCAGCACTGCTCAATGGCCCTCAGAACCCTGCCAGACTCCCAGCGCCGCCCTACCCCCCTCCTGCACCTCCCTTAAAGCCTGGCAACTGTTAATGACGAAGGCATCGTCGTCATCATTCCCGGGTCACAGGTAAGGAAAGGCAGCCGGTGACACCCACCCGAGTCACCCAGCCAGTAAGCAGGCGACCGGCCTTTCCGCATCTGTACGCCTCCAGCCTGGCAGCAGGACTCCCCTCCACACCCAGCCCGAGCTGCCTGGGGGTGCACTGGGGCCCCCTGGGCCTCGGTTCTCTCTGTACCCAGACCCAACTCTGGCCATCCTGCCGGCCACACTCTGCTTCTCTTCCCTGGTTCATTTGCCCAGAGGCCACAGCCCTGGTGACTGCCTACAGTCAGCCCCAGGAGGGAAGGCATCCCCACATGGGGCTCTGCCGTCCACCCGCTCAGCAAACATGCAGCGCCTTCTCCCGAACCGCCGGAGCCTGGGCTCACCCTGAGCTGAATGGTTTGAGGTCTGATCTGCTGACTGTGCTGAGCCCCGAGGAGGTCAGGGACCCACACTGGTGGTTTCAGCCAACACACTCAGCACTTCTGCCTATCATGGCATTTAAGTGCTCACACCAACCTGTGGGGTGTGCACTAGGACCATCTCTGTTTTACAGAAGGAGAAACTGAGGCCCAGAAAGGGTAAGGCTTGAGGCTTGCCCAAGACCTCACAACTAGGAAGTGCTGCTTCCTGGGACAGAACCCAGCTAGCCTGGTTCTGGGAAGAAGAGAGGGAGACAGCCCCAGCTGGGGAGGGCAGGAAGGAGAGGCGCCCTCGAGGCCCTCCTGCTGGCTCCCAAGTGCGGAAGGGGTTGAGAGGGAGCCAGGCTGTCTGGAGTCCCCTCTCCAGGCTGTAAAGAGCCCTTGGGTGCCAGCCGCTCCAGCGGTGGTGAAGCGCTTCCTCTGCTGTCTCTCCCCTCCATCCATCCATGCTGGGTCCAAAGGCTGCCCTCGGCTCTTCTGTCCACAGTTTGAGGAGGTGGGGGGAATGTCTGGAATCAGTGGGGTCTTGGGGTCCCCGGGACTCCAAGTCAGCTGACCTCTGTCATGACAGCTCTGGTTCATGGTGTGAGTCTTACATGGTAAGCCCATGCTGGTGCCTTGTGTATGGGCTGTGCTCCTAACAACCCCACATAGGTAGCATGTAGATAGCATGACCCAGGGGAAACCAAAGCCCAGAGAAAGGATGTCACTTGCACAAGATCACACAGCAAAAAAGTGGCGGCAGCAGATTCAACCCCAGGGCCTGCGTCCCTAACTGTGATAGCTAGTCTCCCCACCTTGGCCCCAAGAGGAGGATGTCCAGGGCTAGCTGAGAAATCACTGGGGGGTGGAGGGGAAACTGAGGCACGGGGTCAGGCAGGTCATATGGGGTAGCAGGGAGGCAGACGGTGGCACAAGCCCACAGAAAATTTGGTTAATAGTTAATCTAGTGGAGGAGGCTCCCGAAGGGGGTGGGGATGGTCCCAGGAGGGGTGCCAGAGAGAGGGGGCTCTAAGGGGGCAAAAGGTTGGGAAGAGAGCATAGAGGGAGGGGCGCCAGGCAGAGCCAAAGTTGGGGCTCAGGGAAAGGGGCACTCACCCTCCTTCTCCGCCATGTCACAGCCTCTTGTTAATGATTCCCCGGCTGACCTCCTGGGCCGGGGTGGGACCTGTGGGGAGAGGACCGGGGAGGCAGGGCCTGGGGGAGCCCAGCCCAGCCCCAGTGCCCCCAGTCCCAGGCACCCATCCAGGAGGCTGGAGGGACTGGGCCCTGGCCAGAGCACGCTGCGATCATGGACACAGATTGGGCTGGGTTCAAGGATGGGGTCAGTGTCTGCCCAGCAGCTGGGGGGACACCTGGATTTGCAGGGCTAGGGGAGCCCATAGGTGGGCCTGGGGGAGTAGGGAGCTAAGGGTCCAAACTCCTGGGTCTCAAGGAGGACAGAGCAAGGGCTTGAACTCCTAGGTCCTAGGGAAAGAAGGGTTTGGGGGCCCATAACTCCTGGATCTGAAGTGGGGAGAGATGGGGCCAAATCTCTGAGTCTGAAGAAGAGGAGGCTAGAACTCTGAGGTCCTTGGAGAGAGGTCAGAGGGACCACCCTGGGAGTCCCTCTATTGGGAAGTGGGCATTAGTCCCCATGCCTTGGGGACTGGACCTGAGGGCGCTGGTCCTTACCCTGGAGTCCCGCAAGCGGGGGTGGAGCCGAGAGCTGGTGCTGGTTTAGGGTCAGTCTCCAGGCCTGGGCAGGAGCATGGTGGCCCCGCAACAGCGGGTGGCCGGGAGACAGAGGCAGCAGCGTGGGGCCTGCTCGGCCTAGCGGCCTCACCTGAGGAGGAGGGGGCTGGGCAAGAGGCGGGAGAAGGGGCGGAGAGGGGCAGGGCCAAGCGATTGGCAGTGCTGGAGGCCACCTGGCTGGTGGGGCAGGGTGTGCAGGGGCTGGACCATGAGGCCCAGCAACCTGCCCGCTGCCAGCCTGGAGGGGGCCCAGGTGTGCCAGTCTGAGGGGAGGTGGGAGTAGGGACAGACTTGTCCTGAGGGCCAGAGGTTTGGGAGACAGAGCAGGCTGGGGGCTGCTTACAAGGACTAAAGGATAGGAACACGAATTAGAGGAAACCAGACGGGGGCCCCAGCTGCCCCAAGCCCACCCTGCCCCAGCCTCCTCTCCTGCCTCCTGCCCAGCCCCTGCCCCATCCCAGCTCGGCCCTAACTCCGGCCCTGTCCATCCCTGCCCCTTTCAACACTCCTTGCCCAGCCCAGGCCACACTGCCCCTGCCATTTCCTGTACCCCCTGCTCAGCTCCTGAACAAGGCAGTCCCTGTCCCAGCCCTGTGCCCAGAACCCTCGCCCGCCCCAGCTCCTGCTCCAGCCTCTGTCCCTTCCTTGTCCCCAGCCCAGCCCCAGCCCCCTCCCCCCAGCTGCTTTCCTACAAGTCACGGGGGCTGGTTTGCTTTGGCAACCTCTCCGCGCCCTGCAGCAGTGACCTCTGGAGCAGGCAGGTCCTAGACAGGGGTGGGGGGTGGGGGCTTGGCCCAGGAAGGGCTGCGCGGAGTGCAGAGGCCCAGGCCAAGGGGCCGGAAGTGTCCAGAGGCAGACACACACTGTCCCACCAGCAGCCAAGAGTGTTCACGTCAGACCCCAGGGCCAGATAAACACCCAGACATGCAACGGTCACCATCAGACACCTGTCTGCAGGCAACCGTGCACCAAACAGTCAGACCACAGCTGTTCACTCCTGTGTGCCCTCCTCAGAGCCACGGCCGCCCACAGGGGGACATGCTGCACAGCCTTGGTGCTGCCCCGCCTCTAATTTCTCTCTCCATTCATCTCTCTCTCTCTCTCCCCAGTTCCCAAAGCTCCAGAGGGACTCTGCTTGGAACACAGCAAACCCCACAAAACTCGTCTTGCCCCCCTTCTCTCCACAGTACACCTGCCCTCCAGGGCCACCTTCTTGGCCCCCATCTGGCTCCCTCCCACCCTCCCTCCCACTCCAGTCCCCCACCCCCCGCTGAGCTAGTGATCCCCCAACCCTTACATTGATCAGGTACTAAGCAGCTTGCTGGGCCCTCATTCACCTGTTCCCTCCCCGCCCTTAACCCTGCACGTGGGTGGAGAGGCCCCACTGCCCGCCCAGGAGGGCAGGTCCCAAGAAACCGAGGTTCTTGGATTTTGCAGGGCGGGGATAAAGGGTGGCTGGACTCATGAGAGAGACTATGAATCAAGTCCAAGAATCTTTATTTCATGAACAAAACTACTTGTGTAAAGAGAAACGAGGCTGAATGGGCCCCTTTCTAGTGGCCACAGTCCAAGGCTGGTGAGAGAGGGAAGGGTTGGGCTGGAGCAAGACTGCATCACAGGGAGAGGGAACCCCAGGTCCAGCCAGAGGAAGCAGGAGAGGAAATGTCACTGGGGTCATGTGGGTCCCAGAACCCGTACCGCACACACGGCCCTGCTGGGCAGGGAGGGGGCAGGGTCGGGCTGGGCCCCAGCAGTGCTATTCTGAAGGGGCTGGTGTGTGCGAATCAGCAAGGAGGGGTGCGGAGCCGCTGCCCCCACCTCACCAGCCCCTCCCAAACAGGCAGCAGAAGCAGGGGTGAGGCAGTGGCAGTATTGCTTTACCCATCATGCATGGCGCGGGCGGGTGATGGGGCAGGAGGAAGAAGGCCAGATGAGGGGTGTGAGCCAAGCCACCTGCCCCCTCCCACCCTGGTGGCTCCACTGGCAGGACTCTGAGGCTGTGGAGGCCAAGGAATGGCCAACCCCCACCGGGACAGGCTGTACCCTGATGTTCCCCTTTAGAGTTGGTTCTTCCTTGAGGCGGAGCCCAGGGCCTAAAGGTGCAGGAAAGACAGGGGGTCAGGGACCTAGTGAGCTGACACCCCGCCCCCGGGCCCTCCAGCCCCTGCCCATCCACCCACCTTACCAGGGTTATTCAGCCACCTGGACACCAGTACAGTTCTCTTTGCTTTCTGAGGTGATGGCCAGGTATTCCGAGCTGCAGGGGCAAAGGCCAGGTGTACAGTGGGCCATCTTCAGTCTGGCCCACCCCTGGGAGACTGAAGTGGGTTAGGGTCTCTGCCCCAGGGGCACAGGGCTCCAGAGTGAGAGAGGAGAGGCTGGGGGCTGCACTCAGGGATCTGCCGGGAGTCCTGAGTGTGCGGGCAGGGGGGGCCTGAGGAGGGTATGGGGAGTGGGGTCAGACTCCGGGGTCCTGGACTCACTCCTCTATCTTTAGGGGAAAGGACGCTGGGCCTGAATCTTGAGTCCTGAGGGAAGCAGGGGCTGTCTGAGGGATGGCAGGCTGGGACCTGACCGGAGCCTCATCCCCTCTCTGACAACAAACGCTCCCCTCTGGGAAGTCCCAGATGTCTTGGGCCACCTCCCACCTCCTCACCGACCCCACTCACGCATTCTCTTGAGCAGCAGCTTCCGTGGCAGCAGCGATCTTCTTGTAGCAGTAAATCATCTCTGCCACAAGCCATATGGTCAACACCACGATAAGCACATACATCATGATCTCAGACACGATGGACGCCATGTCTCTGTTGGCTGCAGGGGCCAGTTGGGGTTAGGTGGCAGCTGAGGCCTGGCTCAGGAGGCATGCCAGCCTGAGTGTCCCTAGAGCTTGCTCTGCAAGCTTAGGCAAGGAGCACAACCTCCCTGGGCCTGGTCTGCAAATGGGACCATGAGGCTTCTTTAGATTCATCGTTGTTGCTGTGATGCTTAGTAAAGAGCTGCAGGTGGGCCTCGGGATCACCCTCCACCTGCCTCCCTGTGGAAACTGAGGTTGCATCAGTGTCATTCAGGTGACTGAAGGTACCCAAGAGCTCTACAACCAGAAGGCACAGGTTCCTATCCTGGCTCTGCCACTTGCCAGCTGTGCGACCTTGGACAAGTGACTCAACCTCTCTGGGTTTGTTTCCCCAGCTATAAAACATTAATCATCACAGTATCTCCTTCATGGGAATGTTGTGAGAATTAAATAAGCTTTAAAATTCCTTAGAAGAGTGCTGGACATATAGATAGCACTCAATAAATGTTTGCCGTTGTTAATTATTATAACAAGTTATTACTGGGACACTATAGTATTATAATTAAGAGCAGGGGCTCTTAATTGAACCAGACTGCCAAGGTTCAAATCCTGGCTCTGCCTCTCACTAGCTGTGTGACCTTAGGCAAATGACTCCACCTCTCTAGGCCTCGACATTTCCCTCCGTAAAATGGGGAGGATAATACTCATGCCTTCTCACAGGGTTGCTGGGAAGAGGAAATGAATTTACATTTATAACATGCTTGGCCACACTCACGGTCAGCACTGTCTCCGTGTTGGCTATTAGCTGACGTTTTCCAGAAACCCTCTGTCATTTCCACAGCACTGGCTCTTGCCACTGCCAGCTTCCTTTCATTGAGCCTAAATTTAAACTGTAAAGGGAGTGCTTGCAGCCAGGGGACCAGAGTCGAAGGCCACTGTGATGTCCTCAGCTGGATTTCGCAGGTGTCCAATCTCTTTTTCCCCGTGGTCCTCACGTGGTCTTCCTCCCCCGGGGGCCGGGCACGTCCTGCTGCTCCTCCCAGTACAGATGGCACCAGTGCTTTCTGGGCCAGAAGGAGGGAGGGCATGGGACAGGCTGCTCCTTCCCTGCTGGGGACAGGGTTCTACACCTAATTCATTCATTCACTCAGAAGACATCACGACTGCATCTCATGCCTCGGCCATGCTCTGTGCTGAATTCTTTATCTGAGGATCTCCCTGACTCTTCAAAACAACCCAAAGATACAGACAATTCTGGCTTCCCATGTCAGCTGACCTCAGGAAGCACACTGAGCTGGATATGTGTTGGATAAAGCGCACACCATCGGAATTCTCACCTCGTTCCTGGAATTCAATGCCCAAATGGATTGATGGAATCTGGTATCTCTTGCCTTCCCAATCAGATTAGGAGTGACAGGTACCCTGCTGTAGCCCATTTGTCAGACACGAGCACTGAGGCCCCGAGTGGGTAAGGTGCTAGGCAAGGATGCACAGCCGGGGCTGGACTCAGAGCCAGGACTCAGCTCCAGGTGTAACTGAGTCCATGGTCTGAGCTCTCATCTGCTCTGTAAAGCTTTCAGGGCCACAGGAAGATTTGGTGACAGCTGCCATAATGCGAGGCCATCCCCCTCAATGCACATAGACACCTCAGGAGGTGGGGCACTCGTTCCCCTACTTTACAGATGAGGAACTGATGCACAGAAGACACGCACAAGGTCAGAAGGCACCTTCTCTGGGGAGACCTTTAATTTCTTCAAAAACCCCAAATCTCCTGAGTGCTTCACCCATCTGCCCACACAGGCAGCTCCCAGATGGGAAGCCCTGGGCTGCACCTCTGCAGGCCGATTCTCACCAGCCTCAGACACTGCCCACTGACACTGGGTTTATCCGAAATAGAATGAGCCCACTTGTCCCCATCTGCCAGCCCCACCCCGGGTGCTTCCGACTATTTACTGCACCTGTGCCGGGTCAGCAAAAGTCGTATCACCAACACCCACGGCCCCTCCTTTGGAAATGACTCAGTTCATTCCTTAGGGGTTATTACCAGAAGGCAATAGAGGCTGATGGTAATGTGGGAACTGCAGTAAGAGAGTGGATTATAATCACAAAGACTATAGTATGGCCGGAACGCTAACCCAATAATCTCATGGGTAACAAAAGAAATGGGGTAGTGTGATGAGTAAAAGTACCACAGGATGATGGGTAGTGTTGAAAATATTATAGTATCATAAGTGAAATTTAAAAATTCCACAATATGGTAATTCTTAAAAACACCACATAGCATGATGGGTAATAATAAAGATATGATAGTATGGTAGATAACATGAAACATATTCTAGTATGACAGATTATGATAAAAATACTGCTGTATGTTTGGCAATGTTAAAATAGTATATATAGTATATAGTATAATATAAACTGCTATACTATAGTGGGCAATGTTAAAAAGGCAAAAGTAAAATATAGTGGATAAAAAATAGTAGAGCGTGACGGATAATGCTGACACCCGAACTCTGGGAAGACAACAGGAAGAGCTCTACCTTACGATAAATTTTGTTGAGAACACAGGCTCTGGGAGGTAGCATAACCCAGGAGATGACGTTAAAAAGAGAGGCCCCACTGGATCCCAGCGTGCCTGGGCCCCAGCCTCCACCACGCGTGAGGGAGGCAGCCTGAGCCAGGGCCGAGCCACGAGACAGAGAGCCTAGGGGCCTGAAGGGTGTCACAGACCCTCCCGGCCCTCCCCAGCCCTCTTCTCAGCACTGACTCAGGAGACAGGACTGACACAGATTTTGTGAAGCCAAAGTATTTGGCAACATCTTTGTTACAGCCACTCCACCTTCCCCCCACTCACGGGGGGCAGGGCTCCATCTTCCACGTCCATGGGCAGCAGCCCATCCAGCATCATGACCTACACCAAAGTCACTGAGACATGTCTCCTGCATTGAATTCTGATGGATCACTTGGATAATAAGCGTAAAAGCTGTCAAAAGAAACCCACAGGCTCTGGCTGACAGCAGAGTATAGTGAATCATGCCAAGAACAGAAACAGCAGTCACACAGGCTTAGCTGGGTTCATATCCAAATTCCAGCTCTGTGACCTTGGCCATGTGATCTTACCTCCCTGAGCTTGGGTTTCCCCATCTGTAAACTGGGGATAGAAAGTGCCCTTACTCCAGAGGGTGGGTGGCAGGACTCAGTGAGGGATTCCACGTAGGCGCAGAGGCCAGCTCCCAGCCTGGGTAAAGGAAATACACTGCACATTGCGTGGGGTGATGTGTGCGCGCTGCTTGCCATGGCTCTTTGGTAACTCAAGGTCTGGGATATCCCTGATCTCTAAGCCAAAGGACCTTAGGGCCCTGAAAAGTTCCAATTTACACCCATCAGAAGATGGTTCAGAGAAGTCCAAGACAACTGAAGCCAAAATGATGAAATGGTTCAAAAACACTGCAGATCCTTGCTGTTCAGGGCAGGCCCCAGACCGGCAGCGTGGGCCCCAGGGGAGCACTTGTTAGAAGTGAATCCCAGGCCCACCCCAGGTCTGCTGGTCAGGATTTGCACATTAGCAAGTCTCCCAGGTGGCTTGTGTGCACAGCAGAATTTGAGGAGCACTGCCCGAGGTGACACACTCCTATCTGTCCCCTCACCAGGACTGAGGCTACTGGGCAGTCAGAACCCCACCGCTGGCCCCTGTGTGGAGGCCCTGCCTTGAGCCAGGCATGCCAGCAGCTGACACCTAGCACATTGCTCAATCCTTACAAATCTCCCTGTGGTGGGAGAAGGGCTCTACAACACCCTGAGAGGTAAATACTACTGTCATCCTGATTCCTTCAGCTCAGAGACAGGAAGGCACCTGCTGGAGGTCACACAGCATGGGCGGCAGATTGCACCCAGGTCTTCATGGAAGAGGCCTGCATGACCTCTCCATGTGCAGAAGGAAAAGCACTGGAGGTGGGAGAGGAGGTACTGTTTTCCTGCTGCCATGGGCAGTCAAGGCCCAGGCACAAAGCCAGCCTGTCCCCTACCTGCCATCTGTCCCTCCATCTGGTTGCCAGTGGATAAGAGGGGCGAGGGGGCCAGCAGGGCCTGGCTCACCTTTGTCTACCACCTCAAGGTGGATCTTTTTGACGACGCTGGTGTTGTGCTCATAGTTTTCAAAGAAGAGCAGGCGGTAGACATGGCATTCGTAGTCGCCTGAGTGGTTGTAGGTGACATTGGTGATGAAGATGGACAGGTCCTGCAGGTCCTTGGTGTCCCGGCTGCCGTTCCACACCACGCGGCCCTCAAAGCGTGCGTCCTCCTCCAGCTGCAGTGCCTCATTCTCATAGCGCAGGATCTGGGGGCGGCAGGGGCCCGGTCACTGCCTGGGCCCGACTCCTGCCTAGACTCTATTCTGTCCCTTGCCCTGACACACAGACACACAGCGGGCGCATGCACACTGGCTCGGCTTCCGTGACCCTAGACAGAGAGGGCACAGGGGGAGAGGTCGTGCCTGGGGTTGATCGTGCCCGGCTGTGCCCCTAGCCTGCAGACCACCTGCTGGCATACACAGCTTGTCCAGGCACCCGCCTTAGCCCCTGTTCGGCCTTCCTAGCCTTCATTCTCTACAGTTCTTCCCCGGCCACAGACACTGCAGGCAGGGACAGAGGCAGCCTACTTGGTCCCAGCTGCTGGAGAAATGGGCTCTAAAACTTTACAGTGCCCCCTCACATGTAATTAAAATCACACGTGGGGTAAAGGAGCTCTGTTTCTCTTCTGTGATGATTCTCCACGACAGTTTGCTGGCTCTAAGTAACGCCAGTGACATTTACTCTGTGCCCCGACCATGTGCCAGATACAGTGATTCAATCAGCCTTCACACAAACCTATGAGCTGGAAACCACCACAACTCCATCTCTTCAGAGGAGGAAACTGAGACCCAGACAGGCTCTGTGACTTGCCCAAGATCTCAAGTTGGCTGGGGGTGAGGCTGGAATTTGAATCCAGGCCATCAATACTAGCACACTATGGAAAACAGAAAATCCCTCCTATGGAAAACAGAACGCTGCCCCCGCCAACTCCCACATTGACGCCCTGCTTCCACCCCCATGCCAGGCGGCCACACACCTTGACAAACTCCTCTGTGCCCTTCTGGCGGAAGGTCCACTCCGTGAACGTCTCGGCGGTGGTCTCACTGCGGCGCTTGCAGGAGATGCACAGAATTTTGAAGGTCATCCCATACACGGCCTCGGTCTCTGAGTCCACCTCCACACAGCCCCCCCAGGCTGAGGAAACTGCGGGGACAGCAGGCTCAGGTCGAGCAGGGTCACCCATCACCCTAGGCAATGCCAGGCCCACTGGTGGCTGGCTCTCAGGCCCCTGGGAAACCATCTGTTTCCCCTCCATTGTGGTTACAAATAGGATGGGACACTAAGTCTGGCCCTGCCACTTGCTGCAGGCCCTTGGCAAGTCCCTTATCTCATCTGAGCCTCAGTTTACCTGAGTGAACAGTGAGGGAAGAGATCATCTTTGTTTCTGGAGGTTGCTGGGCAGATTCCAGAAATCAGGTAAGACCCTAGCATGGGGCCTGGCACACAAGAGACCTCCCAGTCAATTGGACTGTTACTGGGGTCACTAACTCAGAGTCTTTGCTACCCCAGTACTCCTTCAGAAGGCGGCTTGTCCAAGGTACTGCAGAATCTAGATGGTAAGTCTAGAATTCCAGCTGTGTTAGAAGTTCAAAGTGGAAGAGTTATTTCCATTGTTACTGCAAAACCAAGCAGGCCCAGAGAGACGGGTTGGGAGAAGGCAAGGCCTCAGAAGGGACTGTGGGCGCCAGGACCAGGGCAGACTCACACTCCAACCCTGCTCCTTGGTTCCACAAGTTCCTGTGCATATGCCCCCTCCCCTGCTTCTCCTGCCTCAGTCCCCTGTGCTCCCAAGCTCCTCCTTATCCCACCTCCTACCAACTTCTCAAAACTTGCTGAGCTCTTTTCCTCAGACACGGTCTTGGCACCCTCCCGCATTCCAGTCCCTTTGGGTCCCCCTCCACATTCTTACCGGCTACCTTCTTTCTGTCCCCCAGGGCTCACTAGCTATGCTGTGTCTCTCCAGATCCAGCTTAGGGTCTGTTCCTTCGTCTCTTACTCTCTTCCCGGTTAATCTTGGGGGTTTCTGGTCCTCATCTACTGTCTCTCCCAGTATCCCCGAGCTGATCTGACTCTGTCTCTCCATCTCTGTCTCTCTTAGGGGTCTCTCTAAAGGTCCCAACACTTTGTGTCCTCTTTCCAGGCCTTCCGGTTTCTCTCCAGACCTTTCCCTGTCCCTTTCTCAAACTCCATCTTTCTCGGCGTATCCATCTCTTTCCGCCTCCCCTAAGTTTCTCTCTTCACCTCTCAGGTTGTTCTCAACCTCTCTCAGCACTCCACAGCCCTCTCTCTGCCTCTCCTTCCCCCTTTCCTCCCCTCTCCCCAGGCTACCAGGGGGGCACTCTGTACTCCCGAGCCTCCGATGTCTCGCTCCCCTTCCCTTCCGTCTCCATCTCTCCGTCTCTGTCTCTCCTGTCCCGGTCTCCCGGCGCCGCCTTCCCGCACCCCCTCCCGCAGCTGTGGGTGTCACATTGCAGCCTGCGGGGCTCCGGGAGCAGCTGACTCCGCGTTTCCTCGCCCCCGGCTGGGTGCCCGCAGCCGCTAAGCTGTGCCAGCCCAGCGCCCGCCTGCTCTTGCCCACCCGCACCTCCGCCGCCCTCCTTGCCCCGCTCCCAGCGCGCGCAACTTCTGGAGCGGGCTTGGCCAGCCAAGAAAGGGGCGGGGGGATGCCCTCGTCCCGCTGTCCCGGCTCCAGATCGCGAACTCCGCCTCCCGGCCGGTGCCAAGCTGTACCCCCGGCCGCCGCGCCCCCGCGCACTCACCCAGCGCAGCGCCGACCACGAAGGCCAGCAGCGTCCCCATGGCTGCGCTGCGCGCGCTGCGCCCCCCTCCCGGGCCGCCGGTATTAATAGCCGGGCGAGAGACGGCGGGACCCGGCGGCGGTTAGAACGTCCCCGGGAGCGCGCGGGCGCAGCAGCTGCGGCTCTGGGACCGGCGAGGGGGGACGAGGGGGGGCGCGGCCCCCCCGCTCCGGTTACCGCCGGGGGCCCAGCCCCGGGGCCCGGCGTCCGGGCATCCCCGCCACGCAGGCGGCGGCCGCTGTTCTGGCTGCTGCGCTGGCGCGCGCAGCCGGACACATACGCCAGGCGCACCGACCCCGGCCCCGCTCCTGCTGGGGTGATCTGGGCCGCGGGCCGCGGTCTCCTGCGCACTGCAGCGGCGGCGGCCCAGGGAGGGAGGAGGGAGAGGGAGAGGGCGGGATGAATCACCGCGGGGGGAGGGCGCGGCCGCCCAGCCTTTGCCGCAGCGGCCCGGGAGGCGCCCGGCGGCGCAGGGACCGCGGCCTCTAGGCACCTCGGCTTCTGGGCACAGGGACCCCCAGCTTCGGAGTCTGGGAAAGGTCACCCCCAGAGTCACAAAAGGGCTTAGAGGGCGGTTTGGGCGCAAAGCTTCCGACTCCAAGTTCTGGAGGTCACCCTCATGGGACAGTGGGACTTGGCTGGAACCTTCAAGTGACCTCCTCCTCAGATCCCGGCATCCGGGACCAGAGGTGACTGTTAGGGACCCAGGTGGGCATGGCTGGGGGTGTATGTCTGGCCGTAGCTGCGAATAATACTCCAGACCACCCAAGCAGGAGAGGCACCCTGGACCCAAACTAGAGACTGGTTCGGAGGTGTCATGTTTCAGAAGGGCCTTCAAGAATCCCCTCCCCTGTCTCTGACGTCATCCTCCACTCCTCTCTGCTGCGCTCCACTGAGGTTGCCTGGGCGCCCTGCACTTACCAACCCACAAAGCTCATTCCTGCCTCAGGGCCTTTGCCTCTGCCTAGACCGTTGTGCCCTTCAGTGACCAAAGGCCTCCTTCTGTCCCCTCCTCCAGCTCTTGGCTCAATGTCACCTTGTCAGGTATTCTGTCCATTGCAGGGAAACTGCCTCCCCTTCCCTTACTTGACCTCCTTTACCCGTTTTTTGTTTTTTTTTCTTTTCCACAGCATTCGTCACTACCTGATGGTACACTTTTCTTTTATATAGCTTTTCCACTCACTGTCCCTCCAGCCCTGGAATATAAGCTCTCCTAGGGTCAGGACATTGCCCCATGCACCACCTCCAACACTTGAACTGTGCCTGGCACACTGTAGGTGCTCGATAGATATTCAACAAATAAATAAATGCCAATGACAGAGCACTTCCAATATGCTGGATCTACTTCCACCTCCCAAACTTGAAGCAACTTCTACTATTATCACCATTTTACAGAGATGAAACAGGCTAGGAGAGGGTCACTCTCTTGCCTAGGCCATGCAGCTGGCCTCAGGTGGATCTAGAATCCTTCCCTGGCAATGGCAGGTGGCTCATCCTATTGGTAGGTTCTGCCAAATGGAGAGGATGAGGTTGGGGGCTCTGGCTGTCAGGACCAGGGTGGGAGTGAGACTTTTGGCTAGAGGTGGCTGCTCAGGTCCTGGCCTCCCATTCTGGGCAGCATGAAGCTCCAGAACCCCCTTGGCCCAACCTTGCCAGGCAAGAGGAACCAGGGTGTGGGGCAGGCCTGGGGCAAAGGGGCAGGAAGCCAGGGACACCGAACACCTTTGTGGTCTGGGCCTCTGTACCAGCACCTCCTGGGCTGTGAAATTCCCTGCAGAAAATAACCCCCTTGTTGTCCTGAGCCCTCCCACCGGCAGGGGTGGCAGGCAGGGGCACAGTGAGGACAGGCCTGAGGCACCAGGAAGGGGTACCCACTTGGAGCCCTACAAGCTGATGTTTGCTGAGAACCTATGGGTTTAGTGCTATTCTAACCCCTTTACTAGTATTAACTCACTTAACTCTTCCTACAAGGTGGGTGTGACCCTTATTCCATTTTATAGATATGGGAAACTGAGGCTCAAGGTGAGAACTTGCCATGATCACATAGCCAGATAGGAAAGGCTGGCTCTGCCTTTCACCACTGTGGTCCATCCTGCCTCTCTCCAACCCCTTCTACAGTCCTGTGCCCCAAGCCATCAATTAAGATTCTTAAAGCCTGACTGTGACACATCAAAGGTCCTCTTTACCCCTCACTCACTCTAGAACCAGGGCAGGGTTTGAGACAGATCTGGGTTCTAAGGACCAGAGACTGCCTCAGAGCCCATTTTCTTGTTAGTAAGACAGGGGTCGGGATGGCACAGAGCCTTTTCCTACTTGGTACTCACTACATGAGTCACTTTCTCCTCCCCTCAACTTTTCTGCAACAAGAGGAACATTTATGGAATATTGACTCTGGGCCAGACCTTGCTATAAGTGGCCTCATTTATTACCTCCTTGAATCTCATAATAGCAGCTCTCAAAGCGGGGTCCCTGGACAAGTATCATCAGCATATCTGGGAACTTACTCCAAGTAAACTCTCAGCCCACCCCACACCCACTGGGGCAGAAACTCTGGGGGTGTGGTCCAGCAGAATGCTTTGTAATGAGCCCTCCAGGAGAGCCCGACGCAGCTGAAGTCGGAGAACTACTCGGTTCTAACTACCCTGGGAGACAGGTGCTGTTCTTACGTCTCTTGTAGAGAATGATAATCTGAAGCTCAGATACCCTGACATGCCCTGGTCTGCCCCCACAGCCCCTGCACTGGGCGCTGATGATGCAAAGCTTGTGAGATTCTGGGGAATCCTGATGGTATCAGTGACATGGCCCCAGAAAATGAACAGCTCCCCCCACTCCCCGCTGCAGCAGGATCCTCCCACCTGCTCCCAGGGCCCTGCAGACACAGCCACAGCCGGTTCCAACCCTTTATTGGGGCTTTGTCAGCCCCAAATAAATATAATACATTAAACCCAGAGCTGAGGGAATCGTGCACCCCAGAGGCACCCCCCATAACCCCAGCTGGGCAAAATAAGTTAGCGGGGAAGGTGTGGCCTGCCAATGGCCAGGCCAGCTCCCTGGCTGGGCAGGCGACGGCTGCTGGACTCGCACACGCTGATCTAAAGTGCATCTTGGTTCTGTGGTCCCCATGTCTGTGTGGTCCCTGGCCAGGCCACTTGGAGGGGTGGGCGGGAGGCTCCCGGCGCTCACACTGTGCCAGCAGTGGTCACCGAGGTTCTGGGTCCATCTGCCCATTTGGGGGAACAGCCACATGGCTAGATGTCCTCAGGAAAAGCTGTCATCGGGCCGTGGCTGGGAGTCAAAGGAAGGGTCTGAGACGCTGATGCCTTGATGCAGCTTCTCCAGTGAGAACTTCATCTGGGGGAAGAGGTGGGCAGGGTGAGGGCACGGACTGGCATGGGGGAGGTCGCCCCTCCAGCCTGCAACTGAGGAACTGCAGAAGGTGCAGAGAGGCCACGGCCGGCCACTGCCAAGGTTGCCCTGGGACAAGAGCAGAGCCATACCATACCCAGTTTAACTCCTCAGAGGCAGCGGATGGAAGTTCAAGTCCCAGCTTTGCTACTTACTGGGTAACCCTGGGCACAGCCTTTAACCATGACATACCTGCTTCACAGGGTTATTTCAGGGGCCTGGGTGAAAACCCAGGACATGGCACACAGGAGTCACTCAGGGCACGTTAGCTATTCTTATTCCCTGCTGTGCCACCGTGGACAAGCCCAAACTCCTCAGGCATCAGTGTCCCTACCTACTAGATGGGGGACAGCAAGAGCACCCCCTCACAGCCTGGCCGGGAGGAGCAAATCAGTTGGTCACTTTAGCACTTACAAAAGCCTGGCTCACTCTGTATCTGCTATTAGCATTAATTTGTGAAATCAACCTGTGCCCTTGGCATTTGAGAGAGGAAAATAATCAGAACTGAACTCAGGATGGGGAGTCCCTGCCTTTCTCTCTGAACCATGGGGCCCGAGCCTCAATCCCCTCCCACCCTGTCTTGTAGGGCCCCTCCCAGCATAAGCCACTCCTTCCCAGCATGATTTCGGGGTATGAAGCCCCTAAAGGTGGGCCTCAGTCCATAGTGACCAGATCCGAACTTCACTGCCACCCATGAACTTAGGTTCTGATGCCCTTGGGCACCCAGCCAATGGCAGCCACTACCTGGGCTCCCCGTGCCCCCTCCTCACCTCAGGTGCTTACTCCAGTGCCTGCCATTTGTGCTGACCCACCACATTTACTGAGCACCTACAGAGTGCTGGGACTGGCCACACACTAATATGAGCAAGCACACATAAAGGGTTTCCTACGAGCTCGGCACTATCATTCCCACGTTAACTCATTCAATCCTCACAGCAGCCTTTGAGGTAGCATCAGTCATTATTCCAGTTACAGAGCGGGAAGCCACAGTGATGAAGTCACTTGTATAAGGTCACACATTAGAATTTGAACCTGGCCATCTTTAACAGATGCTGACCCTGAACTATAGGGGGTGCCTGGAGCAGCAGCCCCTTCTGGAAAGGAGACCCCAATAGCCTTTGGAGAACCTCTCTCCCACACTCATGTGACCCCTTAGTCACTCCAAAGGGAGGAAGGGGCAGTTAAGGGACAAAGCCTCTCCTACTCCTGATGGCTGTGACTGGTTCAGAAATGGACATGTGACCCCAGCAACGAGTGAGAGAGCGCCTCCCTTTGGATGTTGGCATGGAGCTGCAGGCACCACCTTGGCCATCCTGTGGAAGAGGATGTCCAAAACAAAGCCAACTCTGGGGGTGGGCAGAATCAAGAATGGTATGAGAGACAGAGTCTTGCTACTATTAAGTGGCTAGATCCAGCCATGCCTGAAGTCGGACACCTCTAGACTTTTTTCCCAGGATGAGAACCAATAAATTGTATCTTCCATCCTGCTGATTTTTCCAGCAATTCTGGGAGGTGGGGACTAGTTTACAGAGGAGGAGACAGGTGCGCATCTGGCACCCCTTGGCATTTGAACACAGGATCCCACAGCCCCAGAGCCGCACCTCATCCAGGAGCTCCACAGAAGCCCGCAGGATCTGCCTCCACTTGTGCACCTCGACGCTGTGGAACTGCTTCTGCAGGGCCAGGATCTCTGCCCACTCCGTGGCTGTCTGGGGGAACTTGCTGTGGGTGATGCAGGGCCTGAGTAGGGCCTTGGCCCCTCCAACTTTCCCCAGCTCCCGACCCCCTCAGGCTACCCACTCACCCCTTGGCCAGGGCCAGACTGTGCCATGACTCGAAGGTGTGGGCCGTCCTCTCCAGGGACCAGAGGCGGTAAAAGAGAAGGACATTCAGGGCGATGAGGATGATGAGGCTGGGGGCAGGGTCAGAGGTCAGAAGTCAGGATACAGACACTCCCACAAGTTGGGTACCCACACAACCCTTGAAGGGGTACCACGATTACCCCCCTTTTCAGAGGAGGAAGCTAAGACTCAGAGGGTCAGAGACATGCCTGGGGTCACACCATCCATTAGCAACAAAGTCAGCATTCAAACCCAGGCCTGTCTGAAACCCACATCCTTTGCTACCATGCCAGGGGCATGGAGTAGGGAGAAGGGGCTGCCACTGGAGGTGAGACATAAGGTCAAGGGGTGCAGGATGCAGGGCCCTACCTCACACAGATCCTGAGGAGGCAGTGAGGGGGAGACAGAGAAATGAGAGCAGCCCAGTCCATCCTGGCCTCCCACCCTCCTCAACCCCATGCTGCTCTGAGCTGAGCATGCCACAGTCTCTCACTGGGCTGCTGATGATGGGAGACCAAGGCCCAGCCAGGCTGCATGTGTGGCCAATCTGACTCTCAGCTCACAGGGTCTGCTCGAAGCACAGACCTCATTTCCATTTCCCAGTGTCCTGCCCCCCACACCTCCAGGCCTTTGGGCATGTTGGTCCCCACCTAAGCCCTCTGGGCTCTCAGCCCAAGAGTCTTTTGCCTTCCCAGAAAGCCTTCCTTGGCTTCCCAGGAAGTTGGCCCTGAAGGAAGTCACCCATGGCTTCTCTGTCTCTGTCTCTGTCCCTGCTGCCTCTGTGTGTCCTCTGAGATCTGCCATTTCTCCATCACTCTAGTCTGGTGTCACATCTGTCTCCTCCCAGGGCTGTTGATCACTACTGTGTCTGCAGTGTCACCCAGCTTAGGGCCCAGAAAACATGAATGAAATGTGCAAGTCACATTGCTCTTTTGCATAACTCCTGGTTCACCTAATTCCACCTCCTTTGGGTGCCTGCTTCTCCAGAAAGTGCTCCCTGCCCCTGGCTGCCCTCTCCCAGCAGAGAAGACTTCTCTATGACAAACTGAGCAGTACACTGTTTGGGAGCTCTGCTGGGTACACCCAAACAGCGTCTCCTCTAATCTTTCTATGAGGTGAGCCCACACTGCCACTTAAGCAAAGGCTCAGAGAGGCCAAGCCCTTGCCAAGGTCATGAAGACAGGATGCAGATCCACGCCTGTCTGACCCCAAAGCTCAGTCCCCTTACTCACACAACGCTGATCAGAACCAGGGCACAGGGGATGCTGGCCCCAGGGCTCTGGTCCATGGACGGTTCCGAGAAACGGGAGCTGAGGGAGCCTGCAGGAGAGTGTCCAGGCGTCAGACCCATCCCAGGTCCCCCACCTGGCCCCGCTCCCAAGCCCGTCCTGCCCTGACCAGGCCTGCAGGGACACACCTGAGGTGTGCATGCCAGCCCGGGCACAGGGGTCAGCGTCTGGATGCTGGGGCCTGTCACCATGACCCCTCCAGCTCAGGGGCCGCTTCCGCCTCCGCAGGCCAGACAGAGATCCGCGAGCATCCTTCCCGCCGTCCTCCAGCTTCTCGGCCTCGGCAAGCTCTCGCTCTGCAGACAAGGAAGAGGGCTCTGCATGTCTGCGTCCAGACTGGCCACGACCCCACACCCCACTCTGGCCAGACTTCTGTCCCCTACCCAGGTGGTGGAAGTAGTCTTCGATGCCACTCCACGAGTTCTTCTCGATGAGAGACTTCACGAGGCTCCAGGGCTGCTTCCGGTAGCGGATCTCAGAGGACACGCTGGGATAAGAACACGGGGAGAGGGGCTCAGTGTCTGATCCCAGCCTTGCTGCCCATATTCTCCAAGGGGTGCTTCCCTTCCCACTCTTTCAGAGAGAGCCCCTTGTCACCTACACCCAAGGACACACCTTGGCAAGTCTCCCGGCCGTAAGGGCGGCCTCAGTACTGCCCACCCAAACCAGCGGCTTAGCTCACGCGCCTTCCATCTGGCAGCAGCGCCCCAACTCCACATGGGGGCCTAAGAGCAACTTGAAGCATCCTAGCCTGAGCTCCTGATCTTCCCCATCCAGGCCAATCATAGCTCCATCCTTCTAAACAGCGAACACCTCCAGGTGGTCCTGACCCCTTTTTCCCCCTCACACCCACATCTAATCGCTCAGTGATCCCTGTCAGTTCTACCTACAAAATCTATCCCAAATCCAAACTCTGTACCCCCACCCTGGCCGGGCTCCTCAAGGACATCACAGGTCACTCTGTCTCCCTGTACCGTCCCACCCTCTACAGTCTGCTCCCCAGCCACAGCCAGTGGGAGCCTGCAGACCCCAGGGTCAGGTCAGGGCCCACCTGGCTCAGAGCCCTCCCCTGGATGCATCTCACTCCTGGTAAAAGCAAAGTCCTCACCATGACTCACAAAGCCATGCCCAATTTGGTTCACCTCTTTTGATCTCACCTCCTACCTCACTTCTTCGACTCTAGCCAGTCTTCGTTACACACTCCTGCCTCAGGGCCTTTGCACTGGCTGTCCCATACAAATCGTTCTCTCGCTTTCTTCAGGTTCTTGGTGAAATAGGCTTTCTCAGAGGACCCTTCCCTGACCTCCTTATTCAGAATAAAATTCTCCTGACGTATCTCATATGCTCTAGCCTGCTAGGCTTTTTTCTGCAGCCCTTATTGCCAGTCAATGTTCTAAAGTTTTACATAACTATTTTTTATTGTCCAATTCCCCACTAGAATATGAGCTCCCTAAGAGAGGGGATTTTGTTGGGTTTGCTGTGCCCGCAGTGTCCAGAACAGTGCTGGGCACACAGAAGGTGCTCAATCAACAGCTGATGAACAAATGAACAGCTCACTTGTGTCCTGGGTCACTCGCTCGCTCGCTCATGGCTCAAACGCCCCTGCAGATGGCAGGAGCTCCCAGGGCCACCTCCTGACTTCTCTCTCACTCTGAGTTCAGAGGCTCCAGGGGCCCAGCACTTCTGCTCCTCTGCTAGGGTGGTAACTCACATTCTGTTTCTGACAAGGACTGGGGCCCTGGGGCCACCAGGGTGGCAGGTGGAGGGGCCAAGCCGCTGCTCACCGGAGACGGGCCTTGTTCCGGGCAAGGGCCAGGATGCAGTAGCGGTGGGCTGTGTAGAAGTAGTCCTGGTAAGGGATGCCCTGTGTCAGCACCTCCGAGTCCACCACACACCCGCCTGCCTGTGGTCCGCGCCGGGACAGCGTCTGTGGGGACAAGGGGGGGGTCAGGGCCACCCCAGCTGGCTGCCAGGCCCGCCAGCCACCCTGCCTGGCCCACCTGAGTCTCCACCACGGAGGCACTCTTGGGGCCCAACGGGTTGCTGATGGGAATGGTGTATGTCAGCACTCGGCGTTGGTGGCATTTGCTGTCCCCGCTCCAGGGGCTCAAGGTCACATCTGGGGGAGGGAGGAATGGAATGAGGGGACCATTCTCCAGTCCTTTGCCCACAGGCTATAGGAGACTCAGTCTTTTTAGAAGGTTCCAGTTCTCTGGGACTTGACCCCAAACCCACCCCTCCATGACCTCAACTTGGTATCTGTCCCACCTGCTTTCCGGATACCTAAAACTTCAGGTATGTTGGTGATGCTCAGAGCTGGGACCTCTCTCCTCCCTGCACTCCTCACTCCTCCTGAGGCCATCTCATCCACTCCTGCAGCCTCAGTTTCCCTCTCTGTACCAGTCCTGGCTTCTCCCAAGCCTCAGACCTAGGGTCTTGTGACCTCCTGAACCCCAGATCCCAACACCCACGGGGCAGCACACTAGCTTTGGCATTTTCCCATACCTGCCCATCCCCTCAGGGCCCCACCTCAGGAGTGACCCTGCTCCCACCAGCCCTGGGCACCCCTTGCCTATCTGTTCACTCCTTCTCCTGAGCATCACTCATGGTTCAGCCCATCCTTGAGGAACCCCACTCCAGCCGCCCCCATCCCCCAACCCTGGGCTCCTGGCCTTAGTTTCCACCTCTAGTTCTGTCCAGGAATAACTTCTTAAAACCAAGCCCAACCCTGTCTCTTATCTGCCTAGAACACTCCATGGCTCTGCAGTACCCCAGAGTCTGAGTTCTTCAGTCTTTGTGCCAACCTTTCCAGGATATGAGCAGTTTTGGGGGACTTCTACATCCCCAACAGAAGGTACAGTCTTAATCATTCTTTAGGGGATCCTACACTATTCATTTTTATCAGTACAGAATAAAGAAACCAAGAAAAACTATCACTTGACTAGCCCTTCCTGTCTGCAATCTCTTTCACAGCCCTCTGAGCCCCTCAGTTGGTCCCACGGTCAACCCGTCCACCTCACCTGGTGCTATAGCTTCACTATGCTGTACCTGGCCACAGGGGCCTGGCCTCAAGAGACCTCTTCCAACCTGCCTCTGGCCTCAGGGCCTTTGCAGGTCCCATGCTGGCCTCCTGGGCTTCTCTCCCCTGCCTCCTCACCTCTTCTGGAAGAGTTCCTCCTTCAGGCCCTACTTTCAACTTCCCATCTCCCCAGCAGCCTCTCCTGACGCCCCTCTGACACTCACAGTCCCAGCACACCTGCGACGTGAGACTGACTTGTGTGGGTCATCTATTTACTGTCACTCTCGCCAGATTCTGGAGCTCATCTGCCCTGGTCTCTGCACACATGTGACAGAGCAGGCACATTTAGTGCTCACATAACTTGTATTTATTAAATGCTCATTACATGCTTCTCTCCTGGGCACTTTTCTGGTATTGACTCATTTAGCTCCCATGAGACTCTGATAAGGCAGGTGCTACTATTACGCCCCCATTACACAGGAGACACTGAGGCACCGAGGCTTGGAACCCAGCCCGAGGCGACTCAGGTCGAGAGGCAGACTGTTCTGGTCTCATAGATGCTGCTTTCAGCTGCTCCATCCTACATGTAACCTGCGGCAGGGGCCAGGGCAGGCCACCCCAAATTGTGGAGTGGAGAAGCAGCCAGGGTGGGAGGGCTACCCCAACTTCCTCTGTCACCCTCTGAATCCAGGGAATGAATCTCCATGTGAAAGGTACCTCCCCAACCTAAAGGTAGAAGGCATCCTCACCACCAGTGAGAGGGAATTTAGAGCAAACCTTGTCACTTTTTTACTAATTTACTCCCCAAACCCAAATGCTGTTTGGAATTGCTTACTAATTTAAATATGCAAACATAACTTTCCTTTGTCCTATCAATTCCTCACAAATTTACTGCCCTTTGCCTAAAATGTATAAAAGCTGCCTGCATTGGTCATTTCTTTGGGTCTCAGTTTTGTCACTGGGCCTCCAAGCACACATACTTAAACTTTGCTTTTTTCTCCTGTTAATCCATCTCATGTCAATTTGATTCTCAAACCAGCTAGGAGAACCTTGAAAGGCAGAGGAAAACCTCCTCTCCAACACGGCTCAACCCTCCCCACCCGCCCCCTGACCTGTGAACTTGCACTGCTGCAGGAAGCCCTGCAGGAAAGGCGAGTCCGAGAAGAGCATCTGCTGAAGCCGCTCAGCGCCCACATGGAAGACGGCATTGATGAGGAGACGGCCAGAGAGGTCCGGGAGCAGGGCAGCCAGGTCAGCTGGGGCAACACAGAAGGGCAGTGGGTGAGGCTGTCGATCCTCCCGCCTCAGAGCAGCCCCTGGCTCTGTCTCTGGGTGACTGCTCCTCCACACTAATGTGGACATCCACCTGTCCTCGTATACTAATGTGGGGGGTGTGAGCAGACCCTCCTCCTGGACTGGAGTGGACGCTGACACAGCACAATTTGAACCCCTCTCCCATGGGCATGACTTAGGGTGGGCGTGTGCCCCAGGCCCAGCCGGTCAGAGCCACCACGACTGCTGCACGGTGGAGCACACACAGGCCCAGCCACCTGCAGCCACAGCGATCACAGGGGTGGGCATGTGCTCCCAGGCTCATCAGTCTGCAGCTCAGGAGTGTGTGTGTGTGTGTGTGTGTGTGTGTGCACGTGTGTGTGTGCACGTGTGTACATGCATGCAGGCGTGTGTCTCAGGCCAGGCCAATCAGACACAGTGATGGGCTCAGGGCAGGCTCGTTCTCCGAGCTGTCCCACCAGACCCCACCCTACAGCTTCTGGTGCAGCCACTTGGAAAACATGCTTTTTCTCAGATAGGCTTGTCTGGGAGCAGGGCTGGGATCTCTCTGCCCCCACAAGAGTAGAGGCTACCTGAGAATGAAGTTGGCACAGAATAAATGGAAATAATAATGGCTAACACGTACTAAGGGGCACAGGCGCTTTACAGGTATTAACTCATTTGATTCTCTTAACAAGAACTGTATGAAGTGGGTATTCTTTTGGCTAACCCCATATTTCAGATGGAGAAAATGAGGCTCAGAGAGGTTAAATAATTTGCCTAAATTACACTTTGCTCTCTTCAAAGCAGAGCTAAAGATAGACAGATTTCTCACAACACCATTTGAATGCGTGCTCCCTCGGCAAATTTTTTAGTCCCATGAGCCAGTAAATCCCTGGCTTAAGCCGGTCTGAATAAGGTTCATCACATGTAACTGAAGCGAATGACTCAGGCCACCTGCCTCACCTTCCTCCCCCGTGGACGAGGAGGAATTACTTGTGTCCGTCAATAGCTCCTCACTGGGCAGCAGGTCCAAGGGGCCCAGAGAGGTGGGCCCATCAGGCGGGGTGGGTTCTGTGCTTGGGGGTTCAGCCACCGGGGTCACTGTCTGGCTGGAGGAGGCATCTGGCTGGCTGGCTGGCTGCTCCTCCTTGTCCTCCTCTGCCTGTGGAGAAAGGCTTAATCCAGCCCTGTCCCACCTCTATCCCAGCCTTAGGGGCCCCTGTGTGCCGACAACACCATGAGGATTCCAGAGTGCAGGAGAACCAATGCTGGGAGGTCATGGGTGTGCGTGGGGCTTACAACTACTGTGGGGGGCCCTGGGGCTGCCCAGACAAGGCCTCACTTAGATGCCTGGGCCATAAGATTTCTTACGCCTGTGCTGTCCACCCATCTGTCTCATTCATGCCTGGCCTGTCTCCTACTTCATCCATCCATCTGTCCACCAATCCACTCATCCACGTCGTGCCTCTTCTGTCTCTCATCCTTTCCATCTGTTTGTTCCCCCCGTTGCCTCTCTTGTCTATAACTGTCCCTCTTTTCCTTGTCTGTCTTTCCTCCATCCATCCCTTCCCTCACCCCTCCAACCACTTCTTCTCTGTCCTGCTGTCCATACCCTCCCGACCCCCACTCACCACCCCCAGCCTTCTTCTGTATCCCCCATCTTCCTACTTACCCCGTGGTCCACATCGCTGCTGGCCCGAGAAAGGTTGGGGGTGATGTGGCCACGGCGCGACCCCACTGGGCTCGGCTCCTGGCTGTGGTCGGCTGCCCCCGAGGGGGTGATATCACTCAGTGCAATCACATCGTCCACTTCCTTGGCACTCCTGCAGGGGAAGGAAGTGCGTGAGTTCACTGTATCTTTGAGACCCCACACACCCTCTTTGTCTCCCAGACTTTGTACACCCAGGTCAGTCCACTCAGACTCCAGAAAGGCACAGGGGTTGTTCCTCTTGTGCATGCAACCCCTCCTGTCTTCCAGACCCCAGAAACCAATCGCTGACCTCTGACTCACCCCAGACCATTCAGCTGCAAGGGGCAGACATAGTCCTCGTCCTCGCTGGTGAGGCCCAGCTCTGAGCCGTAGCATTGATGCACCAGGTGCCAGAGCTCACGGGGACTCAGCGTCTGGGCAGGCAGGACATGGAGTTGGCCTCCACCTCACGCGGGCCAGAGCCCTTCCCACCCTGTCCCCACCAGCAGGGAGCCTTAGCCGTTCCCCGCAGTGTCCACAAGGGGGCAGCATGGCATCCTGTTCCAGACTTCACACCCTACCTGCTGGAGTCCCATGCTCAGGACTCCCCCCTAAGGTCCTCCCAATACTCCACTACAGGTTCCATGCCCAGGTTTACAAAGGAGAATACAAGGCCCAGGGAGGGGAAGCCATGACTCAAGGTCACACAAGTGGCCAGGGACAACCCTGGGATTCAAACCCAGCCAGACTCCAGAGCTGATGCTCCCACCCCCGATGCTGTCCTGCCCTGGGGTGCTTTCCCGAGTGTCCTGGGGAGCCCTGGGCTTTCAACTACCCATGGCCAGAGTGACCGAATGAGGATGATGAAGTCATAAAAGAACAGGAATAAGAGCTGCAGCACACACTCCCTGAGCTGTTTCCACATGCCAGGCATTCTTCCAGCCCGTTTCCATGTCCTCACTCACTCAGTCCTCAAAACAATTGTGAGGTGGGTGCTAACAGCATCATTTTAAGATAGTACTGAGGCACAGAAGTGCCCACATTGCGGAGCAGAGGCGTGACCCTGGGGGGCTGAAGCATCACACCAGAGCTAACCACTGGGAAACCCTGCCTTATACAAGCTGGACACTACTGAGCACTTATTCTCGGCCTGGCTCTAATTGCTAGGATGTAGGGTGGTCCCCAATTGACCAGTGGGGTTCAGTAACTTGTCCCAAGTCATTCAGCACCTCAGTGATGGGGCCAGAGCTCTATCCTGGCAGTCTGGCTCCGAGGCTGAGCTTTGAACCTTCCTCTGCCCTTGTCCTCCTTGGAGACTTTGACACTAGGCAGGACCTCTCTCTGGCCTGGCTCCAGCACTCTTGCCCCTGAGGATGGCCACAGTTGGAGCTGCCCCCAAGAGGACGGGACATGAGCACAGCACTGCTAGAGGAGTGGGTCTGGCCTTCTGAGTGCTACTGGGCCAGTGGGTGCAGACACTGTGCTGTGCCTATTTAATGTCTATCCAGCCTCCCTCCCTACCAGCAGATCCTGATTTGTTTGGGGCAAAAATCTTCTCCAGTTATGACTTACAACTGGTTTGAACCAGTTCACCTTTCCCTTGCCACACATACAGCTTCCTTTGCAAACAAAGATGGTCATGTGACCCAGTTCTGGCCCAAGCATGCAAGAAGTTGGCTAAGGGAGGTTTTTACTCCCTGACAAAGAAAGTCCACTCTCTATCCACCCTTTACCTCCTTCGTGTTTGGGACACTTATGTGAGGGCATGATGGCTGGAGCTGTAGCGTCCATCTTGCAACCCTGAAGCAACCACCACGTGAATAAAATATCAATATGCAGAGTGGTGATGGTGTGGAAGAACACCCAAGACCTTGGGTCCTTGATGATATAAGGGAGCCTTCAAACCCACTCTGGACCACCTGCCTCCAGACCTCTTGTTACATGAAGATCAGTGTAATGCAGTGGTCAGGAGGGCTCCAGAACCTGGAGTACAGTGAGTCAGAACTCCAGCTCTGCCATATAAACACCCATGTGAACATGAGCAGGTTCATCTCTCTATGCCTCACTGGTAAAATAAAGATAATAAGCATACTGCCTCATAGGGTGGCTGTGAAGTTAGTTCATGTAATGCTCAGATCAGTGCCTGCCACTCCAGTAGCACCATAAGTGTTGGCTATTATTATTACCTTATGAAATTATTCAGTATCTTGCTTAAGCCATTGTTTGGTGGGTTTTCAGTTACTTGTAGCTGAATACATCCTACAGAAACTCATGCAACCATCATGGGTATTCCAGGAGAGCCTGCTTGGGGCTAGCATAAAATCCCTTAGGATCCTTAGGACCCTTTAGGTGACCTAAAATCCCTTGTTTAAAACCTTTGGGATAAGACATGGCTCAAAATTAAAGAGTTATAGGATTTAAGAAAAACAATACAGTGCCTATGCTGAATGTTTTGATATAGCACCAATAGTAGCTATATTATATTTAGTACCTGGTGCAGTATATATCAGGGTTTCTCAAAGTGTAGTTTGAGGATTTCTGGGGTATCCCCCCAGACCCTCTCAGAGGGTTCATGAGGTCAAAACTGTTTTCATGAGTATGATGAGTATTACTAGTAATGTAAGATGTTACTTGCCTCTTTTACTTTTATTCTCTCATGAGTATACGGTGTAATTTCCCACAGGCTACATGACATGTGATGCTGACATTTTTCTGACAGCTAATACAGTGTGTGCTCATGTATTCTTATGTCTAAAAATCTCCCAGTTTCAATTTATAACACAGTATCAATAATAATATCAAGAATATTGATATATATAACCCACTTAAACAAAAGCTCTTTGGAGTCTAAGGGTTCCTGAAACTATAAAGTTTGAGAATCACTGGTATGTTCTATATTGGATACTATAACTCTATATTGAATTACAAGTATATCTATGATTTATCCCAGTCATACCCATTAATACTTTTTTGTCCTGAAACATATGAATGGTCACACTGAGATAAATAAAGATCTGTCCTATACGCAAAGCACACGCAGCCATTTAAGTTTAGACTCACTACAATGAAACTGAATTAAGAAATGCAGACCCTCAGTCACACTAGCCACTTTTCAAGAGTTCAATAGGCACATGTGGCCAGTGGCTACTGTGTTGGACAACATGGATAGAGGACACTTCCATCGCAGCAGAAGTTCTGTTAGTGTTGCTACAGACTACAAGGGTTAGTGCAGGTCAGATCTACTGTCACACATACAAAGAAAACCTTCTTGTCTTCAGAGCATTTTTGATCTGCAGATGGTGACAGCAATCATGGACACACCCCTTGTGTGGGTTGGGTCTGGCCCTAGAGCCCATGGTGGCCCCCTGGTGGAGCCCATGGAGGAGACTGCAGGTACGTTGGGTCTGGTGCCCATGGAGAAGAGCTGAGGGGTCCTCCAGTTCCCTGAGTCTGGGACCCCTGGCTATATGGTCTCCCTGGCCCACACCTGCTAACCCCCTGCACAGGCATCATCCAGACCCACCTTTTCAAGCAGTGCATTCTGCCAGAGGCGGAAGATGAGCAGGAAGCAGCGGTCCCGGGCCCCAAAGGAAGTGAAGAAATGCTGCAGGAGAGAGAGGGATGTGAGGGGGTGGGGAGACATAGACAGAAGAGGGGGCTCCATCCCAAGCCACTCTCTTCCTGGAACTCCATTCTGATGTATCCACTCATTCATTCCATAAAATATTTATCCTGTGCCTCCCCGACCCTGGAGTCACGTGAGGAGGAAATGGCGCCTGGCTGTGTCCCCAGAGCTCACAGTCCAGGGTGAGAGATAGGCACACCTCCAGTCAGCCCAGAGAGGCTGGGCTGTGAAGGGGAAAGCCCAGTTCGCTTGCCTGCTGGGGTGGTCAACTGATTCACTTTTGGCCAATAAAACACAGAGGGAAGTGTGCTGTGGTGTCTACCCACGCTCCCTCCTCCCTTCCTGTCCAGGTCTTTGGTGTGAGGCAGCCATCTGGGGATCACAAGGCAACGATCATGAGGACAGAATGAAGCATCAGGGAAGGCTTCCAAGGAGAGGGGACATCTGAATTGACAAACACATGGAAGGGAAGAATTTTACTATTAATGGTATTCCTGAGCAGCCGTGTGGGGGGACAGTCAGCAGGGACAGAGTTGGGAGTCTGGTGTGAGGGTCCAGCTCAGAGATGATGGGAGCCCAGGCTCCAGGAGAATACAGCCCACGACACGGATATGAGAGAAGTTCACGGTGCAGGATAAATGGGCTCTGAGGACCCGGGTCAGGGACCACACGGCACTGCCAGCAGGCCATCTCCCTTACCTTCTCGCTCTCAGTGCATATCTGGATGGCGTTGGGGATCAGCTTGGCTGTCTTTTCCTTCTTCAGACACGTCACTTCCTTCAACTGGATGGAAATCTGAGGGCGAATGACAGGTCAATAGGGGCCGGGGCCCTGGCAGCCCCGGGGCCCCTCCGAATCCCTGTTGCTCACTGTTGTCTCCCAGCGGAAGATGTTGCTGTAGAAGCAGATCCAGTTCTCAGAGAGATAGAGGCGGCCCTGGAGGAGGATCTCGCGCTGCAAGGCACACGAGTAATCTGAGGCCAGGGGAGAGATGGGCAGACGCCGAGTCACACGCTGTCCAGGCAGCGACCACGGGGCAAGAGTTGGGAGGGTGGGGCTGGGACCTCAAGGTCAGGTCCAAGTCTGGGTCCGGGTGTCAGGACTCACCCACAATGAGGCGCTCGGCTTCAGGGAGTTTGCTGAACAGTTTCCGGAAGTCTTCATTCCGCTGTTTGTACGTAGGGCTCAGCATCTGGACAAAGTTTCAGAGGTGAGAACCCGGATGGGGGTTCACACCCCTAATTCTGCCCCACAAAGCTCCTAGGACCCCCTCAGTCTTCTCAGTCCTGAACAGGCTCTCTGGGGGTTCAAATCTAACTCACTTCTGGCTTCCACTGATCATAAGACAAGTGTAACCATGACAGAGCTGCCATTTACTGATTCTGCAGAAGCTAGGCCCTGTGCTAAGCACCCACCAGCATCACTGACTTAGTGAATGTTCCCTTCAGCTGTGCAAGGTCAGGACTGTTTCTCAAGGAGAGAGGCCTAGAGAGATTAAGCAACTCAATCAAGGTCACACAGCATGTAAGCAGCAACATAAGATGCAGCCCTAGGTTTGCTGACCCCAGCCCCTACTCCTTGATGGCTGTATCTGGGGCCCCTGGCCCAGCACCTGCCCCCCTCCCTTTCATTCCCCCAGCAAGCCCCCTGACCAACACTTACACTGTACCAGCTCTGCATCTTCTGCAAGAGAAAGGAGCGCAGTCAGAATGAGCCGATCTCCCACCCTTCCCCTCTCCCACCCACCTAGGCTCCCACTGACCTTGCTGTTGCGGATGAAGTTCCGGCCGCCCAGGCTCTGGGTGCTGGGTGTCCCGGGCATCCCACCCTTCTCTGAGGAGCTATCTGACCCCTTCTCCACCATGGTGCCCGGTTCTGGCTCAGGCGGGGGTCGGCCTGGGGGCAAGAGCTGCAGCCGTTTGCGGAGAGATGGGGAGCTGCTTGGGGTGCTCCGGCCAGAGTGGGGGGTGGTGCTGGGAGGAGGGAAGAGGGGCATTGTGGGGAGAAACAGGCTGGGGTGTGGGGACAGGCCCATTTTGGGGCCCCATCCATCAGCCCACTGATCCCTCATCCACCCACACATTCCCCTCTGCCTCACAGTGTGGCCCAGAGTAGCTCCCTACTCTGAATCCTGGGTACTTCATCTGTGATGTCGGAGTGATACACACAGGTCCTCACCTGGCTGTATGGAGACTGAAACACGTCAGTACATGTAAAGTGTGTCCAGTAGTGCTGGGCATACAGTGAGCTCTCTATGACAGCTGGCTTTTTAAATCAGCTTTTTCATTCATTCATACAATAAATATTGAGCAGCCACTTTTGACTCAGTAGCTTGAGCCAAAAACTTAAGCATCTTTACTTCCTTTTTGCTCACCCCCCATTTCTAATCTGTTCCAAGTCCTACTACTCCACCTCCCAAACCTATTTCCATTGTTTCTATTATACTCACTTCCCTGGCTCCAGTGCCCTGGCCCTGCTCCATCCTCTTCCTCTTAGACATCGAAGCAGTGTGTCTCCCTGCTCCCCTCCTGCCCCTTGCAGTTCGCTCCCCACCCACGGAGGTCAAGGCCCTCCTGGTCAAAGTCCTCACCTCAGTGCCCAGGGCCCAGGCGTGGTCCCTGTCACCACTCTGTCATTCTTGCCCTCCCCTCTCCCCATCACTCCAGCCACCCCACCCCAGCCTCTCTGCCCTCTGTCTCCTCAGCCTGCACTGCCCCTCCATAGCCCCAGCCTAGCCTTATTCAGCACTAATGCTTCTCCTCCCTGGTGACCCTGGCTGAAGCAGCCCCCCAGCTGCCCAGCCCCACTTCACACTGTCTCAAATCATCCTGTTCCATTAGTCAGTTTGCTTATTGTCTGCCCCAGACCATGAACTTCAGGAGGCCTTCATTGCCACTGTGTCCCTAGTACCCAAAACTATACCCAGCACATAGTAAACTCTCAATAACCATTGGTGACTACATGAATAATCCACATGCTGGCTGGAGCTGGAAGTAACAACCATCAGACCTAGTTCCTGCCCTATAAGGAAAGAGCCTTCTGGTCCACGCACGGAGTAAATGCCAGCTGTGATAGGGCTGTGGTGCCAGGAACTTTAAAGGGATGCTCACTGTTGACTCTATCAGGGCTATGGCAAGCTCCCCCTAAGATTAGCTTTATTATGCCTCAGGCAACCCAGTGCATGGGCTAAGCTGACCATGCCACTTTACAGAGGACAGAGATGAGGTGCAAAGCAGTGGCCACTTGTGCAAGGATGCGCAGCTACCTTAAGTCCTTGGGGCTTCTCGAACTTCTCTCACCTCCAAGCTTTAGCGCATGCCTGTCCCTCTGTCCAGACCATCCTTTCTCTTCTGTGCCTAACAAATTCTAATGCATCCTTTGGGACTCTTGCTTGCCTATCCCCTCCCTCCTAGATGCTGCCTCCCTTCCTTGGGTCCGCATAGTGCCTGGCAGCTCCCATCCCACCCGGCCACTCTACTGCTTCCCCTATCCCAGCTCTGATCACTCTGGGCCATCTGATGATAGCTCCATCTCCCCTCCAGGTCTATGAGCTCCTCGATGGCAAGCCCGGGTGCTGCTTGGGCATGGATGGCTCTGTCCTCAGTATTGCTCAGAAGAGGGTCCAGGATAGGCATTCATGTCATACTTGTGAAAAGAATTTGTGGAATAAATAAGTAAACAAGTAAGTGAAATAGGTGGTGACTCAGGCCACCGCTGTACTCCCTGGACTATCAAAGCCACCTTCTCCCAGGTCTCCTTTCTCCCATCCCTGCCCTCATGCCCCTCCGTCTGCACCTGACTCCAGCTACAAGCCCAGAGCTGGACCCTCCATCAGCTACCTGCTCCCTCCTCTCAGTTCCTGCCTCAGCTGTTCCCTCTGCCCAAATGCCCTTCCTCTGAGATTTGTGCAAGGCTTCTGCACCTCCTTCAGGTCTCTGCTCATGGACACTTGCTCCAAGACCCTCTGTCACCTCTCTGCTTCCCAATGTCCTCCCTCCCACCTTCTCCATTTGTTCCAGCTTCTTATCCTTCCACACCAGGAGGTACACTCCACAAGGGGAGTGGGTAGTTCCCAGCTGTGTCTCCACTGCCCAAGACAAGGCCTGGTGCACAGTAGGTGCTTCACAAGCATCTACTTTTGTGGAGTAAGTGATTGAGGCTCACAGACCTTGGATTCAACCACATGTGCAACTTGCCCCAACTCTCAGCAGGCTGAGGTCTCAGTTTGGCCAATTCCTGCCTGTGTGGCCTTGAGCAAGGGTCTGAATCTTTCTGTGCCTACTTTCTTGAGTATAATGAGAGTAGTAACAGTAGCTATCCCACAGAATTGTCTGGAGGAGAAAGTGAGGTAATATATGCAAAGCCCAGCACAGGGTTTGATGATTAGGGACTGTCAAACTCAAAGGAACCACCTATGCAGCTGTGTCCAAAATGCTACCCTGAGCTCAACAGGTACCACACAAACACCTCAGCCTGTTGTCTGAGCCCAAATGCCTGTCACTCACTCTCTATGCACTGAGCCAGGGACTGGAGACACAGAAGTGAGCAAAAACAGACACAATCCCGGCCTGCAGGGACCTGACATTCTGGTTGGAGAAGAGACAATCAATAAGAAAGCAGGTAAATGAGGAAAATGATCCACAACACTGGTCCAGCAGACCTGGAAGTTGTGAGAAATGCAGATTCTGGGGCCTTCTGCAGACCTCCTGAATTAGAAACAGGCCCAGGAGACTATGATGCACGTTCAAGTTGGAGGACCACAGAGGTAAAGGAGGGCTAAATGGGTGGGTGGGGTGCTGTGCAGGGCACACTTAAGCTGAGTCCCCAGGACAAAGAACAGATTTGGCAAAGGGTGGGAGCAGACTGCTTTAGGGGCAGGAACAGCAAGCTCAGAGACAGGACTGAGTGCGGCAGGCCTGAGGAACCAGGTGGCCAGTGAGGCTGGGGAAGGACAGGAGGGCACAGGTCCACCCACAGACCCTGGGATCCTGATCAAGAGTTTGGGCTTCACACTGAAGGCACTGGCGAGCCATAGAAGGTTCTGAAGGAAGGGGTGACCACCTTTCTCCCCTGCCTAATCTTCTGGCCTCTCTATCGTGAACTGCAGACCCCTCCTCCACACGGCCTACTCTCCTGCAGCCAGAGATCTAGGGGAGGGCACCTGAGGACAGACCCAACACACACAGACAGGGCAGGGCCCATATTCCCAGATCATGGTTCTTGGTAGGACAAAGAGGCAGTGCACAAGGGCAGGCACAGCCCTGAGGCTGCCCGACCAGGCAGGCTGTGGCCCAGGGAAGGGAGGAGCCTTCAGCAGGAGGACCGTTAGGGAGGGCGGGGCCTCACAGGAGGCGGGACTCGGAATAGAAAGGGGTTTTGCCAGTGCAGGCGTCTCTTTCAGCTTCCGGGCCTCAATAGGCCCAGAGCTCCCTTGGGTCAGAGCCGGGCAGACACACACACAGGTGTGCATACAAGGGAAATGATGTGGGTCGCACACAGCCAGTGTCAACTGTAGTTCCCCACAACTAAAAGAAGTCTCCCCACCCATTTCACATTCGCACTCAGACACACACACCCAGCAGTAGTATCACAGGTGTGTTACAGTCACACACAGAGCCACAGTCACAGCATAATTATACCCACACTCACAACGTTACAAGTATGCTACACACAGTCCCCAATGTTACACACATACACATACGCATGCATGCACACAGGCAGCTGCCGAGAGCCACAGAAACATGCAGAATACCACAAAAAGTCCCAGAAAAATTACATTCACACATTCAGCTACAAGAAAGTCTCAGAGAAGAGTTGAAAGCAAGTGAACATTCCCACAGTTACAGAGAGAGCCACACAGTGAGAGAGCAGTCACAGAGGACCCCAGCTCACAAATGCACAACCGAGGTAAATTAAGTCATAGATAGGGTAAGCTCCGTTCTCCTGGTGTTTACCATCTGGCTGGGAAAACAAAGCAAAGGCCTGCTCTGTGGTGAGGGATGGAGGCGCCAGGGAAGCCAGACACCAACACAGCCCTGAAGGACTCGGGAATAATGCATTCCCAGGGCGCTGTGGACACACCTGACACGCCTTGACAACATGGTGGCCAGGTACTGAACCAATGCACGAACGTGCTTTATAAACTATAACAGAGGGACAATATCAGTTATTTTCATGGCCCCAGAGAGTCAAAGGTACACCCAAGTTTCAGGACGGAGGGTCCTGGGCCCACTAAGAGCCACAAGGAGTCTCTGTCTTGCTCTTCACACACACAAAGCCCCAGAGGGTCCCAGCTGCACACATAGTAGCCCAGACACAAACAAGTGTCACAAAAGAACAAGAACTTTCACACAAAGATGGAGCCCCAGAAACACAACAGTGTCATGCATGGGCACACACAGGTAACTTATATTTGCACACAGAGCTAACAGGTTCAGAGATAAATTATAGGCACCTGCAGAGACAGAGGGTCATAGCAGTAGAGCCCCAAACACACATGCACACACACTCCAAAGTCACAATTGGACACACAGTCAACTTACAGTAACATTTGGAGTCTCAGATAAATTACACACGCACACACACATGCAGTCAAGAAGGATCACAGCTTACTGCACACTAGGATACTTGACACAAGTACACACACTCCAAAGTCACAACCAGACACGCATAGGTCTAATGGGATGAGTTACATTACTCACATACAACCACAGGTCACAAGCACACACGCAGAGCCCCACACAGTAAAGTCACAATCCGACACACGCAGGGACCCTGAAGTAATACATGGAACCACAAATGGAATTCCAGGTAAATTACACACTTACAGCTAAGGAGGATCACACCTGCGGGCACACTAGGAGCACAGACACGCATACACACACTTCCGAGACACCTACAATTCATAATCTAACACACCGGGCCCAGACGAGCAATAAGCGCTCAATTCTGCGTCCCTGGCCCCGGAGGATGTCGGGCACGCTCTCGACCGGCCACAGCCCCCACCTCCAGCAGACAAGGGCGGTGGGAGGGGGCCTAGACTGGGAGAGTCTGCTCCCCAGCCTGCCCCGGTCTCCGCGGCCGCCCCTGCCCCCACCCCAGCCCCAAAGGCCCGGGTCAGCCTGGCGCCCACCCCTCGCCTTCCAGGCAAGGCCATCGCCGCAGGCCGCGCTCCCCGCCAGATGACCCGGGGAACCCCCGCCAGAGCCCCGCATCGCGCCCCGGCAGTGCCGAGCGGCCCCGGGGCCTCCCGCCGTCAGCGCTCAGCCCCGGGGGCACCGCGGCCCCCGCGCCCCATCCCCGGCCGGGCCCGGTCCTTACTCGAACATGGATGCGGCGCTGCGGGCGCACCCGGCCGCAGGGCTGGGCCGGCCGGGCTGATCGGGGCTGGGAGGAGCTGGGCGTCCCCGCGGGGCACCCGCCTCGCCGTCCGCGGCCGCCGCCCCCACTCGACCCGCCGCCGCACAAAAGGCCGGAGCCGCGGAGGCCGCCGCGGCGTCAGCGCCCCCCGCCCCGCCGGCCCGCCCCGCGCGTCACGGCGCCGCCCCTCGCCCGCCGGGAGGGGCGCGAGCGCCCGGGCCGGGGCAGCGCGGCGGGGCCTGGCGGCGGTGAGGCCGAGACGGGGCCGGCCGGGGAGGGAGAGGAGAGCGAGGCGCCCGAGGGCGGCGGGGCAGCCTGAGGCCCCGCGGGAGGGCGACGCCGGGGCCGAGAAGCGAGGCCGAGAGACTTTGGGGCGCCGGGGGAGGGAGAGCGAGACAGAAGCCCGGAGGGGCGCCGGGACGCCCGAGGTCCAGAGAGAGGGCGAGAGAAAAGGAGAGAGAGAACTGAGCGGCGGGAGAGGGAAAGAGCAAATCCCGGAGACGATGGAGCAGGGCGCCGCCACGGCAGCTGCCCTGGCTCGGGCCGCGGCCCTCGCCCCTGGGACCCGGAAAGAGGTCCCCAGCCCTGCCTGCCCCGGGCCAGGGCCCCCCGCCCGGGTCCCCCGCCCTCCCAGGGCGGAACCCGAGAGGGGGCTGAGCTGGGCTAGGTCGCAGATTCTGGGAAGCCGGGGTGCCGGGGCTGCGCGTGCCGGCCGGAAGGGGGAGGACCTGCGGGCCGCCGCCCTCTCCCCAGCCCTGTCCCTGAACCCAGACGTTAGCCCCAGGACGTGCCCGGGCCCCGGCCTCTGGAGACCCTCTCTGTCCCAGTCCCTGCTAGCCAGACCAAGTTAGAATCCAGCCTCTCCGGCTCTCTGTGCTGCGACCTCGGGCAACTACCCGAGTCCGGGATGCCACCAGGTCTGGGGGGAAGGGCTTTCCCACGCATCCAGCGCCGGGGGGCGCAGCAGCAGCCTGTTTACAGACGGGGAAGCCCGCCTCAAAGTTGGGAAGTGTCTTGCCAAAGCCACCCAGCTGGTAGGTTACAGAGGAAGTCACAGCCCTGCCCTGACGCCATAACCTGCACCCACCTCGGCAGGGGTGGCCCGAGTCTGTCCGTGACCTGACCTCTTTGCCCCAGAACACAGGATGTGGTTCCACCTCACAGCTCCTGGCTGGAAGCACAGGGGCTTGCTCTCCACCCGTCTCCGTTCCCACCTGTTGAACAGGCACCATTCCCCTCCTCTCTCCACCCTTATACCCCTTTCCCATAAAAATCCCACTTGACTTCTTTCTAGTGACGGCAGGCCCCACATTCCTTCACACCCACATCCAACCTGTGGGCTCCACCCACAAAATCTATCTACATTCTATTCCCCGCTGTTCGCACCCTGGCCCGGCCTCTGTCCTTTCCCTCCTGGATATCACAGTGGGTCCTCCCCGGTGTCCCTGCACCCAGCTGCTCCACAGGGACAGCCAGAGGGAGCCGTGACCCCTGAGTCAGGTCAGGGCCCTCCTGGCTCAGAGCTCTCTTGTGGCCCCTGTCACCACTCTAACTTGACCTCCTGTCTCCCCGCCTTGCTCGCTCTCCAGCTACCCAGTCTCCCTGCTGGTCTTCTAACTCATCAGGCACGTTCTTTCCCCAAGGGCTTTGCATTTGTTGTTCCTTCCATAGAAGCTCTTCCCTCCCATTTCAGAGAGGCCCTCCTTCCACTGGCCCCTCTGTCTTACTGCTTTCTTTATATACACTTCTTGCCAGTTTCTTCTTTTGAAATACTTTTAAAATTTTGGTTCAGGAATATTTATTTTAAACAGGCAGAAATAAAATGGTCCTCTCTGTCCCATATGTAAAAGATGTGAAAATTTTGCCATTTTTGCTTCAGATCCTTTTTTTTTCTTTTAAAGAAATAAATGATCACAGTCACACAAAAGGCCCAACTCCCCTTCCCTCCTTTCTCTGCTCCTGCCCCCATGGTACCCACTGCCCTGAAGTTGGTATGTGTTTTCCCTGGACAGCTTTTCCATCTCTCTCTTATATCAGGATGTACTCACCAACAATATATGCTGTTGTTCAATGTCTTTTAAAAAGATACACAATTAGGCTCCTACAGTATCATTTTGCAACTCTTTCTCCATCCTAATTTTTGCTGAAATTGCTGAGGTTTCTCCCCTTTGAAACACAGAGCACTACTTCATAAACTTCATCTCTTATTCAGCGTTATTATTGGAAGAAACCACAGTGGATATTTCTATTCAGGACCAGCCGGGTCCTTTTCCCCTGGTAGGTGGAACCTCCCAGTTCCTGTCTCCTTGTACCAGAGGTAGTTTCTTTGCAGAAACAGGTTTGTTTAAACTTTTTTTTTTGTCCATGAGCTACAGCAAGACATACCTTTTATGCTGGCCTCCAGTACACAATTAAGAAATAATATGTAATGTCATACACAAGAGTTGCAGGAAACACACTTACCCACTATGCCTTACCCACTGTATTTTCAGTTCTATCCTATTTCTATTTGAGAAAAGTGCTGATCACAAAGCTCCACATTGGGTTCATGGCCCCTAGATAGGTCATGACCCACAGTTTGAAGAACATGGGGTGTGTTGAATGGGGTGTCCACTCCCACTCTTATTAGGTACTGCTCGGCTGAGCTCAGAGTCTGTTGTCCCAACACATACTCCCAGTGGCCTGTTTTTGTGGAGCTATTTCCCAACTTGCAGCCCAGCTCCTGTGGGGCTAACTGACCTCCAGCCACACTCTGACCTTCAGTTCCCCACCCTTGAGCATGAGTCCCTAGAGAGAAATACCCTCTTTTCCATCCCAACACCCAATCTGACCTGTCCTGGGGTGGACTCTCCAGGTCCGGGATCCTCAGCAGCTGCAGGCGCCTGGGGGGCGGGGTGCAGGGGGAGGACTCCCCATCACTGGATGGCGTTATGTGAATAGAGGGCACCACCAGGAGCCTTGAGCACTCTGGGGCCGGGTCCTCGGCTCTGCCACTCAACTGGGGGCACAGGTGAGTCTTGGGCACCACCCTGGCCAATGGGGGTGCCCAAGGCAGCAAGGGCAGCTCAGCCATGGGGAGGGCTCTGCATGCCCAGTTGGGGCCTTGGACAGTGGTGTGGTCTGTGGGGGACAAAAAAGAGAGGTAAAGGGGTATCACGCCCTGTCGTCCTGCCCCTCACTACCTCCCCCCGTTGCTCCACTACGACAAGCTGAGGTTCAAAGTGCAGTGAGGGGGTCAGGGAGGTCTGGGTGGGATTCTCAGCTCTGCCAATATCCTCCCTTCATGACCCTGAGCCTCAGCATCCTCTTCTGGAAAGGCCCAGCACACAGGGCATGCCCAGTGAATGTCTGTCTATGCCCCCGGGTTGGGGTTTAGTTTTTCTGAGCATGCACCAAGGCCAAGACCTGGGTTTTCTATATACCTGCCCCACCAGCTCCCTTCACATGAAGGACCAAGAAGGAGCCAGACCTGAGTGGGTCCCAGGAGCCTCAGGCCTGAGTAACCGCTGAGCAGGCAGAGAAGAGAGACAGAATCCAGGATTTCCCTTCCCTGTTTGCTCAGCAATGGCCCCCCCAAGACAAACAAAGGAGGGTGCCTGGGCCGCAGTCTCCTGGGCTGGGTAGGAGCCAGGCCAGCTCTGTAGCTGTGGCTGTGATACCGGAGGCCACCTGGGTCAGGGGGATCAGATCACTGTCTGTCTGTCCTCACAGCAGACTACAGCAAGGGCTTTGGGCACCCAGCTGCTTTGGGGAATAGGGAAGGAGGACTTGTGGGGCCCAGAGAGGGTTTCCCCTGCTTTGGGGAGGAGCCCCTGACTCGTACAGGCCAGGCCTGGACCCCGGAGTTCTTCCCAGGCATGTTAACAGTCTTACCTTCTGCCTTCCTTCTCCTTCTGTCCTCACAGGGTTGGGACTTCCAGGGTAAGGAAAGGAGACCGGGCCATTCCCTCCCCACAGGAGTCCTCGCTGGGCCAGAGAGTCACGACCTTGCCACCGGATTAGCATGTCCGGTTGCGTCCTGGAGTCATGTTCCCCTCTGGCCAGTTGTTCCTGGGAGAAAGGACGGAGTGGGGGTGGAGGCGCTCCTACCACAGAGGGGGCTGAAGCAAGCCACCTCGCCTGTCCCTCCTGAATGGCCTGCTGAAGAAGGGGCCTTCCTTACCCTGGGTCCATCTAGGGACCATCTTCACTGGTCCATCTCCCCTGTTGCCAGCCACAATGTAGCTCCTGTCCCCACTACTCCTCAGAAGTGCTCCTCCAAGCCCAGAGATCACCCCCAGGTGGCCAAATCTGAGACACTTTGCAGTCCTTGTCTTCCCTTCCTGCTCTTAGAAGCTGGAATCTGGGAGACCCCCCTTCCTCCAGGAGGTTCTCTCTGCCTCCGAGATGCCCCGGTTTCTGACCCCTCCCCTGCCTCCCTGACAGCACCGGCTCACTGTTTGTGCCTGACTCCAGCTCCTCCATCTGGTCTGTGGAAGCTGGTATTTCCCGTAGCTTAGGTCCGAGCACTTTTCTCCTTCTCATTTTTATTACATAATAATTGACACATACTGAAGAACGTATCATAGACATGAGTTAAAAGGTATAACAATGAAATGAACCCCCCTCCCCGCCCCAATTTGAGAACCAACAGTAGACCACCCATGAATGTCCTGTGACTGCCTTCCCCCTTCCAGAAGCCTCTGTCAACCCTCATTTGACAGTTACCATTCTCTCACATGTTTTGTTTGGTATCATTAATCTACAATTACATGAGCAACATTATGTTTACTAGACTCCCCCCATCACCAAATCCCCCCCACATACCCCATTACAGTCACTGTCCATCAGTGTAGTAAGATGCTGTAGAATCACTGCTTGTCTTCTCTGTGTTGTACAGCCCTCCCTGTGCCCCCCCATTATGTGTGCTAATTGCAATGCCCCTTTTTTTCTCCTTTTCCCTCCCTTCCCACCCATCCTCCCCAGTCCCTTTCCCTTTGGCAACTGTTAGTCCATCCTTGGGTTCTGTGAGCCTGCTGCTGTTTAGTTCCTTCAGTTTTCTTCTTTGTTCTTATACTCCACAGATGAGTGAAATCATTTGATACTTGTCTTTTTCTGTCTGGCTTATTTCACTATTTCACTGAGCATAATACCCTCTAACTCAATCCATGTTGTTGCAAATGGTAGGATTTGTTTTCTTCTTCTGGCTGAATAATACTCCACTGTGTGTATGCACCACATCTTCCTTATCCCTTCATCTACTGATGGACACTTAGTTGCTTCCATTTCTTGGCTATTGTAAATAGTGCTGCGATAAACATAGGGGTGAATATGTCTATTTTGAACTGGGCTGCTGCATTCTTAGGTAAATTCCTAGGAGTGGAATTCCTGGGTCAAATGATATTTCTATTTTGAGCATTTTGAGGAACCTCCATACTGCTTTCCACAATGTTTCAACTAATTAACATTCCCACCAGCAGTGTAGGAGGGTTCCCCTTTCTCCACATCCTCACTTTGTTGTTGTTTGTCTTTTGGATGGTGGCCATCCTAACTGGTGTAAAGTGATATCTCATTGTGGTTTTAATTTGCATTTCTCTGATGACTAGTGATGTGGAGCATCTTTTTTTTTTTTTCAAAATCTTTGCAGTTGGATGAGCAAATTTTTAATTTTTTTATTTATTATTTTTTTTTGAGAGGGCATCTCTCATATTTATTGATCAAATGGTTGTTAACAACAATAAAATTCTGTGTAGGGGACTCAATGCACAATCATTAATCAACCCCAAGCCTAGTACTCAACAGTCTCCAATCTTGTGAAGCATAACGAACAAGTTCTTACATGGTGAACAAATTCTTGCATAGTGAATAAGTTCTTACATAGTGAACAGTGCAAGGGCAGTCATCACAGAAACTTTCGGTTTTGATCATGCATTATGAACTATAAACAATCAGGTCAAATATGAATATTCATTTGATTTTTATACTTGATTTATATGTGAATCCCACATTTCTCCCTTATTATTATTATTATTTTTAATGAAATGCTGAAGTGGTAGGTAGATGCAAGATAAAGGTAGAAAACATAGTTTAGTGCTGTAAGAGGGCAAATGTAGATGATCAGGTGTGTGCCTATGGACTAAGTCTTAATCCAAGCTAGACAAGGGCAACAAAACATCCATGGATGCAGAAGATTTCTCTCAAAACAGGGGGGTTGGGGTTCTAAGCCTCACCTCTGTTGATCCCCAATTTCTCACCTGATGGCCCCCCCTGCGACTGTGCCTGTCTTAGGTTGTTCCTCCCTTGAGGAATCTTACCCGTCTCTGGCTAACCAGTCATCTTCCGGGGCCATACAGGGAAATGTAAAGTTGGTAAGTGAGAGAGAAGCAATATTGTTTGAAAGATGTGAAGCATCTTTTCATGTGCCTGTTGGCCATCTGAATTTCTTCCTTGGAGAAGTGTCTGTTTAGGTCCTGTGCCCATTTTTCAATTGGATTATTTGCTTTTTGTTTGTTGAGGTATGTGAGCTCTTTACATATTTTGGATGTCAACCCTTTATCGGATCTGTCATTTATGAATATATTCTCCCATACTGTAGAATGCCTTTCTATTGGTGGTGTCCTTTGCTGTGCAGAAGCATTCTCTCACATTTTTAATAGATTTTTTTATCACATTGGTATGTATCCCTAAACAATATATTTTTTAGGTGTACTTGTTTTCAAGCTTTGTAAGATAGACTCATACCGTGTGTCATCTTCTGTGACCTGCTTTTCTTACTCCACGTTATTTCTATGATTCATCCCTGGGACTAGCTATACTTCATTGATTTTTGCTCTTACTGGAGCAAAAATATTCCACTGTGGGAATACACCACAATTTATTTATCCATTTTTCCTGCTCTGGTGAACAGGGCTGCCCTGAATTAGTGGGCAGGGCCCCGCTCATTGCCGGGCCTCCACTGCCTCCTCACTCATGCGGGTTTGTCTCTGAGCATTCAGGTTGGTTCTGTGGATCTTCTGTCTAGAAAACATTGCCTTGGTTACCTTTATTTTAAGGTAAGTCTTGATATCTTGTGAACCAAGCCTTCCTGTCTTATTCCTTTTCCACCAGTCAGCTTGCCAAGTGCCAAGGGGGAAAAAATCAACTACAGGAATTTGACTGTTGTGTTTTAAGCAGTTATTGATATCTTTACAATACTGTTTTCCAAAATGCCCATGTGGGGCCTCTCCGTGCTTTTAGGTATGTTTTAATGTCACTTACTGTGCATTTAGGTATTGTACCATCTTAACCATTTTTAAGTGCACAGTCCAGTAGTGTTAAGTGTAATTCACATTGTATAACCATCCCCACCAAGTGTTTAGGTATTTTTTAGATATTCTTAAATATTTAGAAAAATAATTTTTCTTGTAAAATTCTTTCATATCTTTTTTTTCCAGTTTAATTGAAAAACAATTGACCTATATCACCATATAAGTTTAAGGCATAGAGCATGATGCTTTGATTTACACATATTATGAAACAATTACAACAGGTTCGGCGAACATCCATCTTCTCATACAGACACAATATAAAGAAAAGAAAAAAAAGGAAAAAAATTTTCCGATGATGGGAACTCTTAGCATTCACTCTCTGAATGCCTTCCCTCTATGTCACACAGCAGTGTAAGCTATAGTCATCATGTTGTACATTACATCCCTAGGACTCACTTACCTTTTTTTTTTATGAAGTGAAAGACGTAGGAAGTATTAACAGTCAAGGCCTAGAGATTCCTTTCTTCCTGGATTCAGCCAAGGCAGCCTGTGGTCTTGGGGTGCTGGCCTCGGACACGAAGAGCCTGGGAGTGGCACTTCCTTCTGTGGGCCTGAACCTTCCTCAGTGGCTCCAGCTCTTCACCGAGCTGTCCGGACCATCGGCCAGGACTGGGCTGCATTCCTGTCCTTCACATCGTCCTGCTGTTGAAGGACCAGCCTGGGACCTCGTATGGGAATGGACTTGGCATCATGGTGACTGTGTCCCACCGCACCCTCAGCGAGCTCTCCACTCTCTTGAGGAGGCCGGCGGCTGCTCCTCTCAACACCTCGGGGGCATTTCTTCGCCCCACACCCTTAAGCAGTGATGGCAAAGGCTATTTTCCGCTGCCCATTGATACTCATAAAATGTGCTGGAACTGCTCAGGGGTCGCTGGAGACACGGTGACAGCTTCAGCTGGTGTGTAGGCCTCCTGTGGAAGAGCAGGAATTATTTATCTTATAACTGAAAGTTTGTAACATTTGACCACCTTCGTCCAATCTCCCCTCCCCCCACCTTCATATCTTTTGTTAGATTTTCCCTTTGGTATTTTATGTTTTGTAAAAATCTTTTTCTGACAGATAATACACAGAAAAGAGCACAACATATAAATGGATAGCTTAACACATAATCATACAGGCAACACCAATGGGCTCACCACCCAAGGCAAGACAAAGAGTGTTGCCAGCACCCAGAGGCCACAGGTGCCCTCCCACCCTCACTTGTCCTCCCTTCCCAAGACCGGTGCACCCTGACTGCTATGGTATCCCTTCCTTTGCTTTTCTTTATAGTTTTACTACTTGAGCAATATTCCCCAAGACCCTAGTTTAGTTTGCCTGTTTCTGAACTTCATACAAACAGAACATGAATAGAATGAACTTTGAATTCATTTGTATGTGGCTTTTTTCATTTAACATCATCCACCTTATTGTGTATAGCTGAAGTGTGTTCCTTTTTATAGTATAAAATATATACTATAGTTTCCACTGATGAAATAAATTCTAGATAAATACCTACTTACTTATCAATTATGTTGATCCACATTTGAGGTCTTCCCAGTTTGGATAATTAAAAAGAACGCTGCTGTGAATATTCCTTTGCACGTCTCCTTATGCTCCTCTCTGTCAGACATTAAGTATCAATCAACTGATCCATCCAGCCACGGGCTTTTCAGAGCTTCATTGGTCTGTTTGTCTACCACTCAGCAAAAACCACACTATCTTCATTGTATAGACCTAACTATCTTAATTATACAGTTTTACAATGAGTTTTGATATCTGGGATGGAAAGTCCTCCCACCTTGCTGTTCTTTAAGAATCTCTTGGCTTCTTGTGTTGGAGGCTTTCCTTAAACGTGCATGATTCTTGCCTGTCAGCTCATATTTAGAAGAGGGGCCCAGCATGAGGCTTAGCCTGTAGTTTAACACCGAGGGAGCAGCTGAAAACTGAAATAAGAAAATGTTTCGCAGAACATCAAGACTTCTGTTTAAGAAAACTTGGAGAGGCCTGTAGAACCTCCAGCTGGAGGCATCCAGTAGGCAGCCGGCCAGAGACCAGGGCTGGCCTGGGAGTTCTCAGCGTGTTGATGGTGACCACCCACCTCAAGACATCTGGCTGTCAGGATTCCCTCACCTCACCTGGCATTCTCCCCAGAACCACCCTTCTCTCCCTGCGTGGGAGTATTGTCTTCAGGAAACAGCAAGGTTGACTCAAGTCTTTCCTAGGGGTTGGGTTCTATGGGGGAACTGGGCTTACAGTCAGAGTTGTTTTTACCTTTTCTGATCTCCGCCTTTGCAAGGCAAATTTCTGAGTAAAGTTTATGGCTGGCATTAGGGCTGCAGATAGATGGCAACTCAGAATCTAATGTCCTTGGAAACATGGGAAGGGCTGGTGTGTGGAAATGAAATTGCAAACTGAGCAGGGCTACCGAGGAACGCTCCGTGTGAGGTCCCCATGTTTCCTCATCCTCAGGGGGCTGTAGGCTGAAAATAGCTGTTTCTTATTCCTTTATTTCTGCCGTCCCCTCATTCGGGAGAGCAGCAGGGTCATGAGCCTGGCCACAGAGTCTCCTTCCAGCTGGGGAGGGATGGCGGGTGGAGGGTCCCAATTTTGTGCCATCTGTAGCATGTTCCACAGGAAGAGGTGATGCCCAGTGGAGTCACGCTGACTGTCCCATTTTCCACTCCTATGTGGGTGCTTAACAGAGTGTGAGCTTGCGGCGTCCTGACAAATAATAAGCAATAATGTGATATTTGCACTCCCAGATACTTCACGATTTCTTGACGGTATCTATCTGTTTCCAGTGAACTCTGTCTTTCGGTTTCTTCTCTGAAGAAACCATGTGGGTTTCCATGTGGGTCTGCTAAGTTTTGACTTCTTACCAAATCTCACCACACTCTCGGCATATGTAAGGGTTCTTCCCCAAGTGTGTCTGATTTTATCAAATCTCTTCCCACACTCTCCACCCTGGGAAGTCCCAAATTCTTAATGCCCTCCCTGTCGTGTCTTTGTCGGAGTCCTGAAAGTTCTCCCTTGGGGCTAGACTGATTTCCATTTCTACAAAGCAGAGGTGCTCCCAGGTGCTAACTGGCTGTCCATGGGGCCATCTGGACAGTTCCCTACCAACCCCCTCTGCCTTGACCTCCCACACAGGGTGTGGCTGGGGCCTCTGTTTCTCATGAACTTCTGCTTTGTCTCTCCAGCATCTTGGCTGGAAGTGTTCCTGCTGCTCTCAGAGCAGACACCCAGTCCAAGACCATTTCCTGCCCTTAAACTTGGAGCTATCTGTGGAGGAACACTGGTGTACCAGCACAGGAGGGTAAAGATGGCTTTTTTTGCATTTTGTCAACCAGAGCATTAAAGATGGGGCCTCCCAAGGGTTTCTCCCTTCTCCCCAGCTTCATTCCTAGCACCTATTTTTCTGTTTTGTCTTCTGATTTCAAATATTTTATTCCCACCCTGAAAACCACAAGGAGGGGCCCAAGACATAGTCAAAGAAAGGATGGCTTGTTTCACTTCTCCAAACCTAAAAAAATCTAGAAAATAACTGTTTTGGAGGAATCTGTAATGCCTGGTGGAACTTTTCTCCATATTTCACCTGAACTGAGAACTCTTTGAGGGAACATCCAGATTGGAGGCTTCATGTCATGTGATGGTAGGAAACCTTCTGATAACCCGCAGTGATTTTCTGGCCTGTCCCCTTCCCACCAACACACACATTGATGGCTGCTGTTCCAGAAAATGGGGATTATGTTACAGACAGTCAGAAGTGGTCCCTATAGTCAGTGAGCTTGCAGGCCTCATCTGTGAAATGTGGAAAGTGTTATTACCCACCTCAAGGGGTTTTGAGAGAATCTGATGCAATGATAAGGTGCTTATCTTGGGTTCTAGCACCAGCAAGCACTCCATTCCTGTTACAGCTATCATGATTTCAAGAACCATGCTATCCAAGGTGCTGGAAACCAGGTGCTGGGAAACAGGGCTAGGAGAAATAGAATTCTACAATGCTTGTCATGTCTCCATGTAGGTGTTGTTTAGCCCTGAGTGCTTTTCCACACCACTTATTGGGCAAATTCTTAAAATGAGAAGGTGATGCATACTTGCTTGCAAAGAGACCATAGAAGGGAGGAACTGGAAAGTTTCCATTTTGTTCCACAGTCAGGCCTGGGAGGAAGTGAGCCCTCCAAACAGGGCAGGTTTGCTACGGTTAATGTTTTTTTGTCTGTTTTATGTATTGGGATTATGCATATTTTATTTAGAAATATTCTTTAAAGTTCAGCTGGGCTAATTTAATAGGAAACAACTCGCCTTGCCCTTGTAAGCCTGAGGAAAGGAATGGCAGGGCAAGGGAGCTGGCCACTCAAGCAAGGAGTTGCAGGTGCTTATGCAAGAGACACCTGTGGATGGGACATGGCTCTCAAAGTGGTCTGCACTGTGACAGCTGAGGTTTTGAAGATCCACACTAACAGGCCCACCGAGGCCACTTCCAACTCGTATATTGAAACAAAACACCGCCTATTCTCAGAACTGGGTGAAAAAGTTAGTCTGGCTTGGGAAATTCTGCACTCAGGACACTTCAAAAAACTTCAGCTTGAATGTTATGCACATTACAGACAAGCATAAATGAGTATTAATCAAGTTAAATTGTAAATGACACCTGTATGAGTTTATGGGGACTGCCGTAACAAATTACCATGAGCATGGTGGCTTACAACAGAAAATCACTGTGTCAGCTTTCTGGAGGCTGGAAGCCCAAAGCCACAGTGTTGGCAGGGCTCACTCCCTCCAGAGGCTCTAGGGGCGAGTCCTTCCCCGCCTCTTCTGGCTTGTGGCGGCTCCAGACATTCCTTGGCTTGTAGCTGCATCACTCCATTGTCTGCCTCTGTGTCCACGCGGCCTTCTCCTCCCTGTGTGTCTCTTGTAAAGACTCTTGTCATTAGATTTAGGGCCCACCCTATACTCCCACGTGATCTCACCTTAAGATCCTTAATGTAATTACATCTGCAGAGACTTTTTCCAAACACGGTCACATTCACAGATTCTGAGGGTTAGGCTGTGGATATATCCTTTTTGGGGGCCACCATTCAACCCACTACATTACCAAAGAGAAAACACTGTAAATATCCACTAAAAGAAATGTACAAGAATAATTAATAATAGCAGCTTTATTAATAGTAGCCCAAAGCTTGAAATGTCCCAAATGTCCATCAACAATAGAATGATTAAATAATTGTGATAGATCCACAAAATGGAATACTATATGGCAACGAAAATGAGCATACTATTGCTACAAGCATCAAATGGATGCATTTACATTATTGTGAAGTTCAAGAAGGGGCAAAACAAATCCATGGTGCTAGAGGTCTGAACAGTGCTTACTTACCTCTAGGGTGTAATGACTGGGAGGGCACAAGGGACCTTGGGAGGTGTTGGAAATATTGTATATACTACTACAAGTGGTGATGGTATGCATATGAAAAATTAATTATGCTGTATGTTTAAGATCTATACACTTTACAGATTAATTATGCTGTACTTTTAAGATCTATACACTATACATAGCTACAAAATAAAATTTTAATGTTGCAATATATCATCAGCAATAAAATAACAGCTTTGTTGAAGCATAATTAATGCACACTAAACTGCACATACTTAAAGCATTCAATTTCATCTTTGATACTGACATCTGTATATACCCATGAAACCATCACCACAACCAAGCTAACCAACATATCTATCACCCCAAAAGTTTCCTCCGGCCCCCACATTCCCCTCCTCTCCTGACATTGACATTCTTATGTTAAAAATTTTCACAAATAAAATGAGTGCCAAACACTTTCTTTCAGTAATTACATCAAACCAGCAAGGAGAATATAAAACTGTAAGTGCACTCTCTACTTCTGGCTTACCCTGTGCGAGCTAATCACAATGCCCCTTAATCCCCTCTCCCTCCCTCCCCACAAGCCCTCCCTACCCCCTTCCCGCTGCTAGTCCCTTCTCCTCAGAGTCTGTGAGTCTGCTAAAAGCAAACATTTTTAAAGGTAAAGACAGCCTTGACCTAACAATATAAAAATTCAATTCACCTGGAAAATAGAACAGTTCTAATTTTGGATGCACTAATGAACAAACTGTACCTGATAAGGAAAGAATATGCCATCTTTGAAGCATACACAGAATATTTATAGAATTTCATCACACCCTAGGCCATAAAAAAAGTGTCAATGCGTTGTTAAAGGTTTTAACTGCAAACAAATGAATTATCTGATCACCATAAAATTAAGTCATAAATCAATTACTGAAAGATTACTAGAGAAACTCATGTTTGGAAATTAAGAAACACACTTCTATATAATTCATGAGCCAAAGAAGAAACCATAACAGAAATTAGAAAGTATACAGAACTAGCAATAATTAAAATGTCATATATAAAAACTGGAAGGAAAATTATAGCTTTAAAAGCTATTTAACCAAGACTTCTATCAAACTACCAATCACCTAGAAACAGCATAGGCATTTTCAGACATACAAAGTCTCAAAAAATAGCCTCCCAAGCACTCTTCCTCAGGAAGCTTCTGGAAGAGATCTCCACCAAAACAAAACAAAAACAAAAAATGAGGACATAAACCAAGACAGAGAAAATGGAGGAAAAAACATAGCACAGCAATGAAGGGAAGTCCAGCATAAGAATACGGCAACTGGCTTAAAGAGCAGTCTGTCCAGATTGGAGCAGAAGAACAGAGATATCAGAAGTTACATTATTCACAAGGGGAAAAAAAGGCAAATTCTAGCTCCACTTGTAAAGGAAAACAGAAAGGTTGCATGAGAACAAATGTAAATCATAGCACACTGCATAGCTCAGCTCTGACTAACATTTTCCTCATCATAACAGAATCACTGAGCATTGATTTAATAAAAATCATGAAATAACTGGGAGGATGGGTGGAGGGGAAGGAAACTGTGTGGGAGAAGAGTGCTAAGAGCTAATTAATCATCATCTAGTGGAAAGTAAATGGGTAATATATAAAACTCAAATATCAAGACTATATACTTACTATTTGAAACATGAAGTATAGTGGCTAAAAGAGAGTGGCAGGTCTGAGAGTAGAATCAAGGATAAGAGAGCAGCTGCTTGTTGAATTGTTTTCCCTTTTCTATATAGGTAACTTTGATCAAAAGTTAGGTCCAATACTTTAAATTTGAAGATTCCGAGTGACAGAAATACTTAAACATTTTAATACAGGAACATTCAGTGCAGCACAGTTTGCAAGGAGACAAAGGGAAAAGGCATTTTGTGTGATATTTATAAAATATTATTAACAGGACACTTTGCTGAATTGTTTTACTTTCCCCGCCAATATGCCAGTGTGAAAATGCTAGGCCAATGTTTAAAAGACTTATTTGTAATGCACTTAGGGCATGATAGACACTTGATAAACATGTGTGTAATTAACGTATTAAAAAAGCAAGTAACAAAAAAGAAGATGCATTTTATTGTATATAGCCTTCCAGAACAGTGATTAAAATGTGACAAATCAAAAACTCTAGAGACCAAGAGATATCTGAAATAAAAGGGTTTACTGAGCCCTTACAGAGGCAGCCAGACAAAGGACTGAGTCCTGGGACAGGAAGTTTCTACATCACGAGCAGCAAGACCAGTTAACAGAAACAACTTGTCCACCCGACTCAAAAAGCAGGGCACACTTATGAGCTGGTCTCAGGGAAAGAAAGTTCTTTAAATCTACACTGGCTACAGATAAAGGAAGGTGGGCTAATTCGAAGCAGGGAAAGTCCAAGATAGGTGGTTGGTCCAGAGAGGAGGCTCATGGATTGGTTGTTCATGATGGTCAGACACTGGTCATGTGCAAGGGAGATGCCATGGTTCTGGAGACCTTCTAGATGCTTGCTGAAATGACTTCATCCAGGAATATGGAGTCTCTGGTTAGCTATGGCTTGCTGCTATTGATTGATGACCTTTCCTAGTTTCTCTCCCTCTTCTCTGGCCCTTAAGTCAGTTAATTTAGGACATCTCAGAATTTTTCCCTTTCAAGTGCAAAAAATATATCAGGATATGCAAATTACTCAACAACCACAGCAATGTCAGAAGAGCTAAAAGATGAAAATGATTGCTTATAGGAAGTGGCTGGAGGGCAGGAGGTGTTCAAGTGCTGAAATGTTTTTTGATACCTGTGAGATGATTTATAAGAAATATATGTTTGGTCCTCTCAATGACCAGATATATCTGGTCTTCATCCACATCTGAAAACAGCTTCAGAGCCATAAAGTGAAATAGATGTCTCGTTATTAATGAAGAAGACTTTTGAACCCAAGGGCAGGAGCTGGTTGCCAGGAGGGCCAACTGCACAACTGCACGAGCACAGTGTCAGACCTCTCAGTCCCACCCCTGTCCTTGTGAATGGGAGAGGGGCTGGAGGCTGAATCAGCCAATGACCGATGACTTGGTCAATCACAACTGTGTAATGAGACCTCCATAAAAACCCAAGAGAGATGCTTTTTTGGCCTTTTTTTTGTTCCCATGCTTGGGAAACCAGAATGCTTTCATGTGCCACGGAGCCAGGCCCCAAGCTCCTTGAGGAGAGAGGCTCCTTTGCTCGGGACCTCACCCTATGTATCTCTTCTTCTGGCCGTTGATTTGTATCCTTTACAGTATCCTTTAATAAACTGGTTAATGCATGTAATATTTACTTGAGTTCTGTGAGCTCTTCAAGCAAATAATCGAACCTAAGGAGGAGGTGGTTGGATGTCTATAGCAAGTTCATCTGAGGTGCTGGTGACAGCCTGGGGTTGCGACTGGCTGGCATCTGAAGCAGGGCATGGGGGTCAGTCTTGCAGGACAGCCCTTACCTGTGGGACCTGATGTTATCTCTGGGTAGACAGTGTCAGAATTGAGTTGAATTCTTGGACATCCTGCTGGTGTCCAAGAATTGCCTGACGGGGGGTTGAGGGGAGGAACAGCCCCAAGTGGAAATTGGGTCTGGGAACCCTAAAAGTGAACCTATTTAATACTACATTATATATGTACCATGGACGTAGAGTTTGGAAGGCACATGGAAATATAGCACTTAAGAAGATTATAACTACGGTGATGCCTTTCAGAGTGGGTGACACTGCACTATCTCCTTGCTTCTCTATTGCTGCACCATGTCTACGTGGCCATGAACTGCTACTGAGACTCAGTGAGAGTCACAGGAGAACTTGAAGATTCTTCCAGAAAGAAATATGTAAACTGTACTGTGTTCACCGTGCTGTGACCCAAGACAGCTGACAGCAGGGCCTTGGGCCTTGATGAAACAGGAGATTTTAAATGCCCCGGAGGCAACAAAAGGGATATTTGGGCCCTTAGGGACTCTTCACTTTCCTGGGACCCAACCCCCAAACTAGCCTCAACTTAACCCAGTCATAGTCCTCTTTCTTTTCATCCACACACTCCTGAATGTTTCTTCCCTTGTGTTGTAAGAGTGGAGAAACA